>NC_051181.1:173645215-173945215 GCF_013339695.2 Rhipicephalus sanguineus | reverse complement strand
TATTTTCAACCATTAGAGATACAACTGACGTACGTGTTTCGAAGAGCTGTCAAGCTGCAGACCGCAGCTTTTTTTCACCACTCCAAATGTATTTGAAAAAATAAGGAAATAGAAAATAGCTAGCAAAGGGAAGGTGACCTCTCTTAATTGCGGCCTCATTGTCCAACGAGACCAAGGGCCAAAGGTATTTGGTGCTCTCTGCTTGCAGAACAGGTGCGGCGTTGTTTATCTCTCTTTCTGATCGTTGCCAGTGCTTCATGCCTCCTGCATTATGCCTCATGATGGTTAGCGCAAACGCAACACGGACGAAAAGAAGAAAAAACGACGACACAAGCGCTATCTAACAACTGAATGTTTAATGGAAAAATCACAAATATATATGTCTAAGAAAGAGAACAGCGTGAGCTGCCCTTCCATCGCTTTGATTTATGAGGAAGTGTCTTTCCTGGAAAGGGCGTAGTTTTGTTAGCATACACGTTTTTATCTGTCAGTTATCTTTGTCGCATGTGCGGGTTTGTTGTTTTTTTCTCTTTCTTATACATATATATTTGTGACTTTTCCAATAAAAATTCAGTTGTTAGATAGCGGTTGTGTCGTCGTTTTTCCTTCTTTTCGTCCGTGTTGCGTTTGCGCTAACCATCGTGAGCATTTTCCAACTCGCCCAAATTCTGCATTATGCCTCGTTAGCCGATTCTTCCGCAGTTTTTCTGAGTTTAAGCTTGTACGTATTATCCACGAGCACATGCATACCTACATTATGCGGCGAGCCGTCTGATAACATTAGTTTTTTTTTAAAGGAGACGATCCTCCCTCTACCCCCGACTTCTTGAATAATCCCCCTCCCCTTTCTCCGTCGAGAACCCCCATTCCGCGGTTTCACATCGAGCAACACTCTTGTGCCGTGTGCGCGGCGCAGGAGATGCATGGTCAGGGTCGCAGCGCCCCTACCGCCGACGGGCGGCGAAACATACTGAGAAACTCTCCCATTGCTTTCGCGACGGGTGAGAAGGCCGTAAGGAAAGAAGCGCGCGTGCGGTCTAGCCCGGCCGTGGCGGTGTGCTGCGGCTAAGCAGACTGAAGCGCATTCGTTTCCCACGCATTGTGCGTAGCATCGTCCACGTTCGGGGCCATTTCCGTTTGTTTCTCCTTTTAAGTGCGAATGCACTTTATAAGCGACCCTGAATCCGCCGTCCCATAGCAACGGCGCGAGGAAAGGAGAGGAGCGTCTGTAGCAACGGCGCAGCGACGTCACACCCCACGTGACTGCGCGCGCTCCGCCTCCTCACCGCGGTTCCGCGGTTTCCGCGGGCGCGCGCCGGCTCCGCACCGCTCTTCTAGGTGGTGCAGTGCTTCGCCGCTCCTTCTCTCGCCGTTCGCTCTCTCTCCTCCCTGCGCCCCACTCTCCCGTCCGCTGGCTGGGCGCCTCTCGAAATGTGTGCTCGAGACGCCGCTGCGAAACGCCAACGGCGACCACAAGGCTGAGATTATGGCCGTCAGGTACAATGACAACACAAACAGGTGCTGATGAATGTGTAAATAAATGGTTACGGTACAAATCCACGTCTCGTCATTAATTTACGCCATTAAAATTACTGCGCCGTGTACTCTCGGCGCAAGAAGTGCATTCGCATTTCCTCACGATTCCCTTCGGGGAGGTGGGGGCATTTTGTGACACGTGTTGGGACCACTTTGGGACGGTGCAATGGCTTGTGCCTCGGGAGGAAGTGGTGGAGGCGTGAAAAAACGCCCCTGGAACGCCCAGTGGTTTAAAAGCAACCAACTCGACACTAAACTCGATATGTTGTGCTTATGTTTAAAATACCGAATAAATTAGAGCTCATTTGTCTCGCTTGTCACGCGAGGCAACGCGTAGTTGTGCAGATTAGGTCGCAAAGTAGGTCCCTGTGTAGCGCGCCAGACTACGCCGACGCGCGCGCAGCGTTAGAGCTCCACAGTGGCGCACAGCTACCATCAATCAAGATCGCACCCGATCCGGATCGAATATCTTAATTTCGATCAACCATGGTAGGCGCTACACGGGCAAACTATCAGAGTCGAGCTGTTTTACTGCACTGGTCATGACTATGCTGACACCATGGAGGAAGGAAAAATAAGAAGAGGCCCTGACGTATATTTTTTCGCTCTTTCTGCTCTCCTTGCCTGATGATGATCGGGATGCATGTTTTTTGGTAGTGGTAAGATTACTAAGCATTTCCTTATCTCGTAAGGGATATCCTCTTTGAAGCCAAATTGATTTGTGTAGTTTATGCCCAGTTCCTCTAGTATATTTCTGCCTGTTTTACTTTGAGTTAGTCTTTCGTATTGTGCGATTCTCTGAGCTTCTATAAGCTCTTCTGACGTGTTGTGGAGCCCTAATTCAAGTAATTTCTCATTAGAGGTAGTTATCGGAAGTCCAATCGCCTGTTTGAAAACTCGTCTAATGATTCTTTCGATCTTTTCTCTCTCGGCCACTTGCAGTCTGAGGTACGGAATCACATATGCAATACGACTGATGACAAAAGCCTGTACCAGTCTTATCATATTATTTAGATTTCCCGGAAACAACGTACGTCGACGCGGCCAAATACAAAAGAAATGACAACATGAATATAGCAGTAGTGGACTACAAAGGACATCATAAGGTCAGCGGTTCGGTAAGAACGAGCTTCGCAGAAGAGGCGGAGGAAGCAGTCATTGCAATGGCCATAGCAGCCACCTCAACTACAGTAGTCATCAGCGATTCGCAGACGGCAGTGAGAAACTTTGCACGAGGGCGGATATCAAAAATCGCACTAAGAATATTGGCTGAACACAAAGACCAGCGAACAATCGATATTATCAGGGCGCCAGCTCACTCCTCCTTGCCCGGCAATGAGGCTGCACACCAGACAGCTCGAGGACTCACAGACCGAGCCTCTGGATTGCCGTGTTCGAGCTGGGAGGAAGATGAGCGATTTGAAAGGATGACCAGTTACAGAGAAATCACGCAGCATTATCGGCTCAGCAGGAAAATTTATCCTCCAGCACACGCGTCATTGAACAAAGGACAGGCGGTGGCGTGGCGCCTACTTCAGACACATACGTTCCCTAGTCCGGTAACGATGAACCGCTGCGCGCCGGAACTTTATTCGGACAAGTGTAAACTTTGCAATAATAGGGCGGACTTGAGCCACATGCTCTGGGCGTGCCCAGAGGCTCCCATGAGGGCCGAATTCCCAGACGGGCGTGGGTGGAAGGCCGCGCTCCTCAGCTCCAACTCACAATTACAAGCACGCTTAGTGCGGCAGGCCGCAGACGCTGCCAGGGCCCACGGGATCATGGCCGACGTCTAGGTTGGGTCCCCCCTTCTGAAAGGGGGAGGGGGATCTTTCTGCCAATTAAATAAAGTTCGTTCATCATCAGGCCCTGACGTCACATTCGTGAAGCCTCCACACATGGCCTCGACATCGCAAACACCCGCATCGCCTCCTAGCGAAGGAGCCTCGAAACATTTCGCGATTTCCGCCGTGTCGTTTGCAAGCGCATGCGCGATTCGAGCCTTTTTTTTTTTTTTTCGCCGTGCAAGCGGCGCCGCGGCGCCGTCGATTCACGCATGTTGCTCCTTGTGTGTGTTCTTTAGGAAAGCTACGCAATGCCCAGCTGTTGCGTATGATTGCGTATACCCGGTGCAAATCGCGTGCACTGCGGAAATTACCGGATGTCACTTTTCATGCGTACGTACACGTTCGCTTCATTGCTGATCACTAATGCATGATATTTGCATGCGAAGCTCTCGGATGTGCGCTCTGTTGCTTCTTACTCATTGTGTCAACTCAGAACGCACGTGAACTTTTGTTTTTGGCGTCTAACGCGCCGTACATAACATGCGCCGAAGGCATCGTACGTTTTTAGAGGCTGTGTCGTTCAACGAAAGGGCAATAAACTTATGTTGTTGTTATCGGACTACGTGATGTGTGTATTGTGCGGTGTGCGCTCGCTGCGTGCTTGTTGTTGTGTGCGTACTGGAATTACAAACTTTACGTGCACGATCGCGTATACAGTACAGCGGTGTCCTCTTTTCGACGTGAAGTTACGTCAACTATAGGTTGGCGTTGCGCCGAATAGCTACTACGCTCACTCCATATACACGAACAAAGAACCGCTAATTCGGCAACAGATCGGGAAATCGGGCTACGAGAGTTGCCGCATCGCGGTCGCATCTTCTCGGGTCAGCGTATGGTGTGGTGGAGGGTACCGTAGGCGTTCTCGCCTATAGTAATCCAGAGTGTCTCGATATCCTAGAAGTTCCGTGTTCGCGTCCCGCTCATCTGGGTTGGACAGCTCTTCCTCCGGTTCCTGGTTAGTGAGCGCTCGGGTAGCTGCATGTGCGCAGTCATGACCGGGGAGAGAGGCGTGCCCAGGGGTCCAGACAAGTCGGAACCTATGTGGTGTGTGGAATGCAGTGTTCAAAATGCGGTGTGTGTGTTGTGAGACGATACCACGAGAAAGGGAAGGCCTAACGCCCAGCAGAACGCGTAAGTCACTGCTAGGTGAGTTCGAATACGATGATGCAGGGGCTCAACGTTTTTGATCACGGCACGTACCGGTATTCTGCACTGTTGCACAAAAACGCTCCACGAAGAATTTCAGCACGCAGCGCTCGGGCCTGCCACGCACAAACAGCCTGGTAAACGTCTGCTTGCATCATTTTACTGCGTGCGAACCGCACAATACGCTCTAAGTTTACGCCGGGACTACAAATCTGCGCAGAAGCTACCACCGCGGAGAGCACGCCGCAGGGCGTCTGCTGTTTTGTTTGCCCCATACCGGTTTGTTTGCCCCATAAATCTGACGTCACTTCCGCCACACTTTTCGCAATGCATTGATATACGATAGGAGAGACACCAACTCGCCTGCGATCGTGAAGCTCCAGCTCGATACGCGGATCGCAATCGATTGAAAACAGATCGAGCAAAGTCACAATTCAAAGCAACCATGTTGTACCCGCTTCACATCGAAGTGTTTATCTAGCTGAAATGAGAGTGCGACAAGGGGGAATGGAATAATATAGGCCGTGGCGTACAATGCGCCACAGTGAAATGAGACACGCATTGCCCCCAGAGAGGCGTCGAATAAAACATGGTCAAACTATTCAAAACAACATTTTAAAGGTGGCAGTTCAGTCACTTCAGCTTTAATGTAACGATAGGTTTTACTCACGTGAAGAATGACTTCATACAGCTGTTTTCCTTGCTGCGAGCGGCACTTCGCGTGAACGTCCACACCGTCCACTTCTTTCACGTCGCGGACGTGTGAAGCAGCATGTATAGCTTCTCTCCGCTGGTTAACGCGGCACCATGAAAGTAATCGCGAAGTCCTTTAATGGGCCTAAACCCCGCAAAAAGTACTTGGGACATCGCCAAGGCAGCCTTGCAACTTCGCGCGCACAAAACGTCGGATAGCGGGCACGCACGCGGACATCCGCGTGGTTTCGTTTTCCCACCGCCCCGTTGGTACGCCGCTCGCCACGGGCGGCGCTGAGCGCCGCGGCGCCGCTCCTAGAGTCACTGGAAAAATTTCAGAGTATCGCATCTGTTTTCCGCGCGCCGCCGCCGACGCAATTGGCTTACTCGCATCACGTGACCTTTCGCCGCCATATCCCTTCCAGGCGCTTTGGGTGCAGGCGCGTTCAATGCAGAGCGTGGCCGGACATTTAGCAGTACCATGGTCCCCAGAAGTACTTCGTCGCTTTTTTAGACGCCTTATGCAGACAGAGGCGTAAGCAGACATTTTTTTCGGAGGGGGGGGGCACCTTCTTGATCTGAAGTGGGGGCCTGGCAGGCAGATGTGATCGAGTGTCATTTCGTGCTATGTATGCCACGGGAAAAAAATTGGGGGGGGGGGGCACGGGCCCGGTGTGCCACCCCCTGGCTACGCCACTGCATGCAGATACCAGAAGAGAGTAGCTCACCATCAATCGAACGTTACTGGTGAGCTACTCTGGGAATCTCGCTTTCCGTGTGGGAAAAATTAATGTCAAACAGCGCCGTTCTACGTGGCTGCATATTTTGCCTGAACGAATTCGCCCCCCTCGAATAACACTCCTTGCTGCAGTGAACTACACTAACTTTGCTGGAAAAGATCTTATGCGACAGGATACTTCACCTTTTCGGTTCGCTATGGTCAGCGATATTGAAAACTACATACCTTTCTATTTGCTCGGCTGTTTATATCTCGATCTGTTGAACAGATTACGCATGCTATCCGAGTTGCATGTCACGCACGAGAGCGAAATCGAAGATTTAATAAAATAATAACTGTTTACTGGTATACCTTGAAGGCAATTTTGGCATGATCATTTGTCATTGCACAAAACAGAAGCGTGGAACTCTGTTGATAAACTTGGTATAAGGCAATGTTATCAAGCGTATGTTTAAATTTGTTGCACAAAAAAATACTGCCAATGCTGCATTGCGCCGAGCGTACCCTTAAAATACTGTATAGTTGGTGAGAAATGGGCACAGCAAAAAAAAAAAAGCAGATCTCACGCATTGAGGGAGTCAATTTTATGCAAGCCCTAGGTCAATATACATACTGTGTTGCAGTAGCATGCGCTTTAAAAATTTCGGGATGTGCTATTTCTGATCAAAAGAACATAAAGCACCGTGCCGAGGGAGTTTTGATAAGAGTGCATAATGAAAAAAAGTGCATCAGTGCAGAAACCGAACCCCAGCTGTTTACGCGCTGGCAACGCCAAAAAAAGAACTGTTTTTCGGAACACAGCAAAATATTTGCAAATTCATTGCAACGTTCGGAATATTAAAGAGACAAGAAATAGGAAACGAAACAAGTAGTGATGTCAATCATTTTTGATGGCCTATTTTCTACGTATCGCAAGATAAGATGCACCTTACCTACCGCACGCCGATTCGCCCGTGCGTTCGGCTGCTGGCGTTCCGAATCAAGACGTCGCGCACAACTTCCAATTACCGTACACACACAACTTCCATTACACATATCAACCAGTTGAACAGCAAGCACGGTGCGCAAGCAAGCTATGCGTCAGCGATCAGTCGAAGGACGCAATGTTGAATGTTCTCGATGTTGTTCGATAACGTTCTCGAGTGCAGTGAACCTGAACACCGACTGCAAAGCTAGCGCAAGGAGTCAAGATTCACCAGATGTCGAAGTAAATGGCATCTCGCACGATGTCACTGCGCTTATGCAACTATGTTTACAGCTCCGGACCTAGCGAACACGCCCGGGCGTGACACGAAAAGAGACCGATGAAGCCATGAAGAGAGTTCGCGAGCACATGGCAACATTCGCCGTACGTTTCATTAGTTACACCGCTAACCGCGCAGTCGACCCATACCTGTCGATGACTCGAAATCACTTCTAATATCCTCTTGAAGAAACACACACACATAATGCCGTTCTGCCGAGCGTAACACGGCACTGAGGCTAAAAGATCGGTCACTTCTTACCACACGCTAGCAACGCGCCGGACAGTCTGGAAGGGACATGGCCGCCGCCACCCAATGTTGCCCGCGTGCAGCCTACCTTTGCGGTACTCTGATTTTCCAGTGACTCTAGCCGCTCCTGCTCAGCAGCGCCGCCTGTTCACTGTACGGAGCTATCAACCGGGCCAGCTGCACAGACGCGCGGCTTCACGCATCAAAACACAGCTGATGTTCCATGAACAGCGCGTAGCTGGCTAGTCTGCTGTCTCCGCGCCGTCCCCATGGAAGGCCGCGTCCGCGCCGCGGATGCCTGCGCAGGGGGCGCTGCGATCCATCGGAGCACCTGCACGCTGCATGTCGCGCAGGAGGAATCGGTGGAGTATCGCGCCTTGCCGTTTATTTTGTGCTCCCGCATGAACTACACGTTTTCGTTCTGTTCGTGTGGGCAGACTGTAACGTCTTGAACCGACCAAACATTGCACTCAACCAAGGGCGTCCGCAGAACTTATTGCAGGGGGGTGCAAGGGGGGGGGGGGGGGAGGGGATCCAGCATTGACAGCTTTCACTGCCATGAAATCACCGGCAAGATTAATCAATAGTGTGCAACGCACGAAATTGGTTGGAAATAGAGAAGGCCGGGACCTGAGTGTGCTAATCAAGCTGTGTAGCTCATTGCTACCACATAGAAAAAAAAAATCACAGCATATCCACGGAGTGAATGATGATGAGTGGGCGAAGCTGCGGAGGTTCATCGGTAAACCGTGAATCTTCCGTGAATTCTGCCCAGTACATCATCACCGACGTGAGATAGGGCGCGTTTATACTAAAGGTTCGATGAGTTATGACGACTTGCAGCTCACTTTAATTTTACATGTACGCTGTGAATTTTCATTGTTTAGAAAACCATTGCTTTAGAAAACATCTGGCGTCTTTCGTTAAGCAGCTGGCGTCTTTTCCTCTTGCTTTAGAAACATCTGGCGTTCTTCCGTTTTGCTTTTACAAAACATCTGGCGTCTTTCGTTGGTTTATTTCATCAATCAACAGCGTTTTGAACAAAATTGTTATTGATTAATCACGCACAGGAGAAATCTCACCAGGCACTACCTTGGAGGTAAAGAATGGCTGCTAATGGGAATGAGAGACAGAAGAAGTCGGCTTTTAGCTACCGCTGCGAATTTTTTATTGTTCAACAACGCACAGGAAAAATCTCCCACCGGCACCACCTTGGAGGTCAAAGCGTAAGAATGGTTACGGACTACGACTACGACTACGAGGGACGAACGGGTGCCGCCTTAAGGAGCTTCGCCCCTAATATTATCCGAAATTCCAGGGAGGGGCAGCTGCCCCCCCTTGCACCCCCCTCCGGACGCCCATGCACTCAACGTCGTCTCTTGTCTGGACACTGCAGCAGAAGCTTGGCAGATCAGAACCATGTGTATCAGCCGAAGAACAGACATATGGGATCTTTTTCACGAGTATCTTGCCACAAGGTTCGAAATTATAAAATGAAAGGGGTGTTACGCTTTCATAATGTGCGCTGTATTTGGTTGTTGGCTCCTCCATTGAAACTATAGGTTCGTTCTTTAATTGCACTGTTGCATGCCGGAATGAGTGGGAAATAGGCGCGATCAGATCGGCACAAGAACACATTCGCGGCACAAGAAATACTACACCAGATGTGTCGTTCATGCAGTGTCAATTTGTCGACTGCTCGCCCACCGCACATGTCTCGCGCTTATTTCTTTCGTTTGCTTTTTTTTTTACGTATAGGGATAGCTGACCGTTATCTCGCATCGTAGTACAAGGTATTCGAAATCGGTTACATTTCCAAAACAGAGAACACACATGACAGACTCGCGCTGCTTTCCGCCTTTCGGCTTTTCACGTTTAGGTTGCACTTCGGTATGCGTCTCCCTTTCGCAAGCGGGTAGCGAGCACACATGTCCTCATTAAAGTATAAAAAATAGAAATATACTATTTTTTATGCGCTTTAGACCACCGAAAAAGAACCTATAAAGCGTCCCTCAAACAAGCGACGAGGATTCGTCACTGTACAATGGCTTCACGTAAGAAAGCAGAAGCAGATGGTTTCACTCCTTCCAGGCTGTAAGCCGACGAGCAAGATCGAGAAAGCTTGTGGCCCCGTGGAGCCAACTCAAAGCTTTATTAAAAAAATCACAGCATATCCACGGAGTGAATGATGATGAGTGGGCGAAGCTGCGGAGGTTCATCGGTAAACCGTGAATCTTCCGTGAATTCTGCCCAGTACATCATCACCGACGTGAGATAGGGCGCGTTTATACTAAAGGTTCGATGAGTTATGACGACTTGCAGCTCACTTTAATTTTACATGTACGCTGCGAATTTTCATTGTTTAGAAAACCATTGCTTTAGAAAACATCTGGCGTCTTTCGTTAAGCAGCTGGCGTCTTTTCCTTTTGCTTTAGAAACATCTGGCGTTCTTCCGTTTTGCTTTTACAAAACATCTGGCGTCTTTCGTTGGTTTATTTCATCAATCAACGGCGTTTTGAACAAAATTTTTATTGTTTAATCACGCACAGGAGAAATCTCACCAGGCACTACCTTGGAGGTAAAGAATGGCTGCTAATGGGAATGAGAGACAGAAGAAGTCGGCTTTTAGCTACCGCTGCGAATTTTTTATTGTTCAACAACGCACAGGAAAAATCTCCCACCGGCACCACCTTGGAGGTCAAAGCGTAAGACTGGTTACGGACTACGACTACGACTACGAGGGACGAACGGGTGCCGCCTTAAGGAGCTTCGCCCCTAAAATATGAACAGGTTGATTAGAATGATGACCTCCCGAACGCCAAAAAAGCCCTCTACCCAAATTCGCCTAACTGTGCGTTTCTGAAAAAAATTCCGGGTTATTTAAAAGAAAGGGAGACGCATGCCACGAACACAACTGGCGGTTTCCTTTCATCGAGCACAGCAGAAGGGCTCCGTGTCACAATTGAGAGCACAATGCAACTGCTCGAATTCCTCAGGTCTGAAGGTTTTAGATATTTAATGAGCTCAAATTTAAGCCAGGACAAGCTGGAAAATATATTTGGAATTCCTCTGGCACAATTGATCATACCACTGCTGCTCAATCTTTTATTACTATAAATGCGCCCTTACATTTTATAACCTCGCAAGACCACCAAAGTCTGGGAACTATTAGCCGCAAGTAATCAGCTCGCTTTTATCTGGGAATGACATAAAGTCACACACGCCTGCCACAATTGACGTCGTTGACAGCCTCATTAATGGTGGAGATTTCAGTGGCGCGGAGACTGCACTAGCGTCAGGCACAGACCACAGTGCATATGTGGGAAAAAAAGCAACGATATGCTGACTTACTATATTGCCTGGTTATGTGGCGCGTAAGACACTAAAGAAGACGCAGTGCGAGACTTGCGCAACATGTCTCACATCAAACAGAAACACAGCAACGATCAGGCCTCCCTATTCACAGCGCACTTTGATAACGGAGGCCTGATATACCCTTCCGGACCTCTCAAAGCAGCTATTGCAAAACTTGAAATAGTATTACCACTTATTTCAGCGTGAGTAAGCAGCGTGAAAAGACCATTGTGGATTTCAGCGCTTTCTTGAAAAAAAAAAACAGATTTGCCTCATCTGGGATGTGAAGAACATTCAAATTTCATCACAAAAAGCCTCATGAAATTCCACATTTTACTTAGATTCCGCTTCTTCACGAAATCACTGAACAGCGAAAGAGAAGTAAAGCGGCAAAGAATGAAGCTGCTAAAGTTGAGAAGATGCAATTAAATGACGCTGACGAAACCCATGTCAAGGAACGAATAAATATTAAAAACGCCAGGCCTGCGCTGAAACCGCAGCACAGTCACAGCGAAAGCTCGAAGAGCGGCATTTCTAGAGCCCGTTGTAAGCTCTCTTGGGAGCTACTAATACAAGTACATTAGCAAGGCACCCACTACGCCATAAATCACAATTTTTGTGAAGTTGGTAAGCACCTACTAAGCCATTATTCGTCATTCTGCGGAGAAGCGAGGCACCAGCTACACGTCTGTAAGGCATTATGTGCACTTTGTTGACGCGACGACTGATGACGATGAAGAATTATGGCTCAGCCCTTTGTAATGGGTTGGAAGCTTTAAACGGTCCACCAGTTATGTAAATTGCATTGGGTGACGCCCGGTCGCTATTTCCCTCTCCCGTCATGCTGTGCAACATACGTTGACGTGGGAGAGAGGCGCTTTTACAATCCCGACCAACTCCAGCCGGCGACTGCAGCGCCGCGGCGCGGTCACGGCGTGAACTATCACAAGAGCGCAAGCTAGGTGCTTTTTCTGACGACCGCACGCGGCCTAGGCACCAAAATGCACGAACGTCCCTAGCCGTTTTAGTCCCTAAAGTCACTATACACGTCACGGCAGCTTTTTTTTCTGTTTTTGTTTTTCCATCTGAAGCCCGTTTGAAGGCGAGACAAGTCAGGGCGAAAACCGAAAGCACGCGGTAGATCATAGTAATCATAGGTAGATGTTGTCCCGTGTTGTGTGGAAGAGAAATCCTCGGATATCAACATTCCTTTCTCCGTGGAACATACGAACGTCGGAAAAGAGCTCGGTCGCTGTCGGGCCCGTCATCATTCGATGTTGTTTCGTGTGAGGAGGTGTTCGCCATTTGTTACGCGTCCATCTGCCATGCACACGAGCATGCGGTCATTTCGATGACAAAGCCGGTATGCTTCTTGTTTTGTGAACTTTCGTTGCTATGAGATAACCAGTCGGTGTCGTTATGCCCTGTATTGAGGCTTCTTTTTGCAGCGTGCAAACGACTGCAAACGGCAAGCGACTGCATCGGCAGCTTCCAGTTGTTTACGGACGAGTAATGTACTGTACATACATGCCAATTATGTAAGTAAATTATGTTAGAGTGTTCTGCGGCAAACACGATCCGCAATCGTTTCCTTGCCGTTCAGCAGACTGTAGTGTGGCAACAGGCTGTAGCCGCAGACGGGTTATTGCGTCGCTGCTTCCAATCATTTGTGCTTGGTCGGTTAATTTCGCCTGGAAAGCCAGTGCGAATGCATTGTGCGCTGTTTTGTTGAACTCCCATCATTAAAAGCAAACTGGTATGTACCTTGATCACCGTGTAGATTCTTGTTTTCATCGTTTTCTCTTTCCCATTTAACAGCAAGAACGCGCGCAATGTTCAAATCGCCAAGACAGAACGAGACATCGTCAATACTTCCTTTTGGGCAGGTTGGTTCATTGTTGACGAGTAACCGCGCGAACACACCCACTAGGGCAGTGGTTCTGAACTGGGTGTCCACGGACCCCAACGGGTCCGCGACACTCATCAAAAAAAATGCCCCCACCTCCCCGAAGGGAATCGTGAGGAAATGCGAATGCATTTCTTGCGCCGAGAGTACAAGGCGCAGTAATTTTAATGGCGTAAATTAATGACGAGACGAGGATTTGTACCTTAACCATTTATTTACACATTCATCAGCACCTGTTTGTGTTGTCATTGTACCTGACGGCCATAATCTCAGCCTTGTGGTCGCCGTTGGCGTTTCACAGCGGCGTCTCGAGCACACATTTCGAGAGACGCCCAGCCAGCGGACGGGAGAGTGGGGCGCAGGGAGGAGAGAGAGCGAACGGCGAGAGAAGGAGCGGCGAAGCACTGCACCTAGGGCTGTGCGAATAGTGAATTTCGGAACCGAATCGAATACGAATCGAATAGTGATGACACCGAATCGAATACGAATACTAATCGAATACTCTTCGAATAGTTTTCGAATAGTAAGACAACCATTCTCAAAACGGTACTAGAACTACACAACATTTTTTTTTAAAGAAATATTCACAAACTTTCACCAAGGAGCATTACGCTTACTTTTAACAGACTCAAAATACCACAGTTATGAAAACTGAGGTAAGCTCGTACGCAGCAGCGACCCAGCCTTCGAAATATTTTGTAACTGCAGGTTGAAATATAGCAGTGACGGCAGATACTTTGTCGCCTGCTTTTAAATAAAACTGAGACATAATATCTAAACAATTTTGAACCGAACGCCATCCATACAGCTAAGGCGGTAATGAAACATGAACCTGCCATCGCAACATGGTCCTCGGCACTGAAGGCATGTAGATATCGGTGTTGAAAGCTGTATCTGCAAGAACAATTTACGCAAACACAACCCTTGCATCTATTGCTATTCATAAAGCTGAATGCAGGTGCACCTTCAGTTATTACAAGATGAAGTCAGGAACTGATTAATACGATGCAGCTGCAGCATAGTAAAAACTGAGTGAGTGTGGAGCTTTCAATAAAAAAAAAAAACGCCTTCATCTGGTATTCAATATAGCGTCGGTAGTTTCCTAAAAGCTTGGGCTGCATGCATACTCGTAATTTAGCGATTAAAAGAAGAAAAATGGCCTTTAACTGTTCCAAAATTTCATTGTTTTGGGATCCTCCCGTCGGCGCTAATTATTCGAAAACTATTCGAAAAATATTCGGTATTTCGAGTATGTACTATTCGATTCGAGTACCGAATCGAATAGTATGCTATTCGATTCGTTATTCGAAAGTTTCGAATATTCGCACACCCCTAACTGCACCCAATGCCACCTAGAAGAGCGGTGCGGAGCCGGCGCGCGCCCGCGCAAACCGCGATGAGGAGGCGGAGCGCGCGCAGTCACGTGAGGTGTGACGTCGCTGCGCCGTTGCTACAGACGCTCCTCTCCTTTCCTCGCGCCGTTGCTATGGGACGGCGGATTCAGGGTCGCTTATAAAGTGCATTCGCACTTAAAAAAACTTTTTGGAGGCTGACTACTCCCTGCGACAGCGGCCCCTTTTCATTTGTGGTATGCTTCGCCGCGTAAAACTCCTGCACTGCGGCAAAGCTAACCTATAATTCCACTTCTCTATGAGATGGCTTCAAAGCTTCTGTTGCAGTTGTCTTCGGCATATGTGCGCGAGCACACTTTCTCTAGCTTTCAATATTTGAAGAACAAACATTGTTAAAAAAGAGGTTGAAGGTGGCTGCAGACAGCACAGCTTGTTAACAAGCTGTTGACATCGAATCGGCGTGGCACATTACTCTGACCATGCTTTGCCAGGGAGAAATAAAAGCCACCTGTTTCAGCTGCATGTTGTGTTAATTTATTACTCTGACCCTTTGTCTCTCACTGCAAGGGGTTCCCAGATCATCCACAGCTGAGAACCACTGCACTAGAGACGACACGGACACACTAGTGCTGACCAACAACTGGATTAAAGGAGCCCTGGAACGCCTTTTCATCTGCGAACTGCAGCGCTGTAGTGCGTGTAATGCTGAATACTGAGGTGAATGCAAAAAGAATGATCGAAATCAGTGCATTCCATAGTTCGAGAAGAAGCAATGAAAACTACACGCTTAATTTGTGTCGCAGGGCCCCTTTGATGGCAGAATGACACACCTTATATATGCCAGAGTGAAGCATGGGAAAAAAAAGAGGGATACAAAACAAGGTTTAACACACAAAAACATTATTTTTATTTTCCTTTGAGATCCAAGATGTAACAGCCGCATCCAGAAGATGAAACTCAGCATTAAAGAGGGCAAGAGATGGGGCTAGTGCACTTATCAAATGCCTTAATATGATAGGCTTCTAAACTGATACGTGCAGTGCTGCCTTCACTCCTATCGCAAACCGTCGACCCTTTAAACCGGGCCACACATTTTGCTGACATGAGCAACTAAACGTGCGTACTTGTAATCTACCTTTTGCAATTTTTGTGCGTGTTCCCCCAAATGGTGATTGACAAAGCGCCCAGTTCCGCCAACGTAGAACATCCCACATGACATGGGAATGCAATACGGCACTCCTGTGGAACACTTGACCAACAGCGTTTTGTGGTTCTTCCAGCATCCACATTTACTGGTGTTGCAAATGCATGGCCACAGCTTTCCCACCTTATTGGGAGTAGACAAACAAATGGTGACACCGTGCCTACTTCCCATCTTCTTAAGATAGTGGGAAACTATATGAACATATTGTACAACCTCTGGCCTAAGGGTCTTCCGGTGATGCTTCGTGGTTGCGCATCCTGTTCCACGTTTCAATTTTTAGCGGAGGGTTTCAGGAAGAGCAGTCAAGACTGAGTTGGGGAACCCTGCAGCCGAAAGACTGCATATGTGGTTCTCAAAATTGGGCACCATTTGATGTGGGCACGATTTTTTTAGAGCAGATTCCAGGCACATCAAAGCTGTAGCTCTCTAATTTGTCTTAAAATGTGCTGAATCAAAGGGAAGCAATCCCTTCTTAGCCCTCGGGTAGTAGCCCCAGCAAGCATGTCCTTCGCAGAATATCTTAAGGTCTAAAAACCGTAAAACCGAACGTCATCGAAGTTCATGGGTAAAATGCAACCCAAGTACTTGTGAGCTAAAAACAGATGAAACTTCACCTACTGTACAGGGGTAGGTGAAGTTGGTAGTTGCTGCCCGAGTACAGAGCACCAACTCATCTGAGAGAGTTGCTATGCAATTGGCACCCACTACGTAATTGCATGTACAATTTCCATGTAGCACCACTCTGTATGACAGGTGTTGTAAAGAAACAATTGTGTTGAATGAGCGATAGATAAATAAGATTTGTTTTTTTTTTTTTATCTAAATGCAGTGTCCCTGAAATTTTGAACCATGTGTTAGTATAGTGATTCTAACAGAATGTTGTCCATTGTCACAGGGATCTCTTGGAGGCAGATAAAGTTATACAAACATAATAGCAGTCCTATATGCACTCTTGCTTCATGAATTACTTTGGTAAATAAATATGCTTTCTGTGTATACCTGTATGTACTTCCAGGAGCTGCTGCACTGTGTGCCATTTATTTAAGCCTGTGTTCAGTACTAGCATTGAGAAGTGAATGTTTACGCACACTTGGACACCATTGTGTGTTTCAATGGTTACATGTCTATGCATAGAGTCAGTGTTCCTACAACTAGTATATCAATAAATGGACAAGAGTTCAGTTGCCCACAAAGTAAGTGCATTGCAGACCATTTTGCCACATGCCTTGTGGAAAGTTATCAAGTCTCACAGAGCGAATTATTACCGCACCAGAACGTAGCATTCATTGAAATTTCGCACCTCACCCACTACATACAAATTTACCCTGTCACTTGAGCATGAGTCATGCAGTTGCGATATAAAAGTGCATCAACAATACGCCCGCATACAGCACCAGGCAGTGCCACAATACAAAACTGTCGTGGCTTAGCTTATTTAATGGTTAGGGAAAAAGGGGGAGTCCAGTGAAATATGACAATTAAGTCACCTAGGAAATGATTTTCTCAAAGTCTGAAAGCAAATTCAATGCAGTATAGCTGGCATACTGAAGTACACATCTCAGAATATGGCTACTTGATAAAGAAAATGCAGTCAGTCCACAATGCCTGTTGCAAACAAACATATTTGATACAGGAAGTGACATTAGATGAAATATGGTGCACTATGGCATTCCCAAAAGCTTTTCCTGTGTATTATATTACATGGCCACCTGACATGCACTTTCCTGTGCGTCTGCGAGAGGAGTGCTTAAAAAGCAGCTAATCTCTCATCCAATAGCCCTTAAAGACCCTGGAGAAAAATGTGTAAATGTTACCATTGGCATTGTATCCCATTATCAAGTAAGAAATGCAAAAATGTTGGACTGGTCAATCCTAATGCGGGTCATTCTGTCTTCAGCAACAGTTCACAAACATTGCATTTGGGAGCATGACCTATTAATGCTTCAGAATCTAGCACAGGACACAACACAAAGGCAGACTAAAATAACACGATTGCCACAGTCTTGCTCAGTGTTTGTATTGCATCCTGCACTAGATGCTGCAATGGCACGTCCTTATTCAAACCTCCACCGTGGTTAAACCAACAGAATGCCCAGACACACAAAAATGGATAAATATGGTTAGTCTGGGTGTATGTGTAACGAAGTAGTACATCGGTGCTAAATATTGTAAATATTGCACTTAGATGAGTTATAACCACTACGGAAGGCTCCAGCACACGGTAAAATAGAACGCCAGCACATTTCAATAAAATTATCTATTTGTAAATAACTTGCTTTGAAGCACCGTAAACGAAGTACTAGTACTGCGCCGGAATAATTTAGGGCTTTTAGGCAAGCATTAATGTGGCTGTGCAAAGTTGCAATATTCCAGAGCAAGAAGATAGAAGTGCCAAGGCCGCGCAACTGCCTCGGTCCTTTTACTAATGCAACCTTTGAGAAAAAAAATTGGCCGCGTATCTGCGTGCTTCGCTGCAAATGTCGTCTAAAGACGATAGAAGAGGCGCTGCGTGAGATATGGACACCATCTGGCAATACGTCGGGAAACACGAGTGCTGTGTTGCGGGCTGGTAGTCCCGGCGCAGCGGCACGCGAAGACCGGCGGTGACCAACGCGACCGGTGGGGACGCCGGCCAGCAGCGCTCCTCACGCCGCCAGCGATTCAAAAGTGCTCGTGTGACACCTGTCCCTGCTGCACGGTCCAAAGTAATCCGTAACAAATACCGCCACTCAAATTGCAACCATACTGCAATCAGTCCTGATCGCACTTAAAAGCGACCACACAGCAGCAAGTACCCGTCGTCAGTGCGCATTCAACACTACCACTTGCACGAAACAGCCAACACTCACGTATCATCACATTCGCAGGACGCGCCAATATTACAAAAATACAAACTGGCGCACAACACACACAGCGCAACCATGGCGTTAACAATCGCTCCCCGCTCCAGCCACTGCTAGGGACTAAAATGGCTAGGGACGTTCGCGCATTTTAGTGCCTAGGCCACGCGCGGTCGTCAAAAAAGCCCCTAGCCCTGCGCTGCTCATAATAGTTCGTGCCGGTACGCGCCGCGGCGTTGCAGTCGCCGTCTGGAGTTGGTCGGGATTGTAAAAGCGCGGGAGAGAGACGGGGGGGGGGGGGGGGGAGGGGGGCGAAGAACTTTACTGAGACCCCGAGGAAATGGATCATGCGCTTATGGGCTTCCTTGGCAACCAATACAAGTGCACTTGCGGGGAACCCACTACGCTATAAATCATTGTAAGCAAACACCGCAGACTTTCGACGTGAAAAGGTAAGCAAACGGGATAGCGCGGTTGTGAACGGCTCCGCCAGCCCGCCCGAGTCGCGGGAGGGGCGTCTGCTCGAGGAACTCCGATTGCCCGCAGCGCCACGGCCGCAAGCATCTCCGAGAGGCCGCGGATAGGTTTCAATGCTTGATTAAATAGATACTCGGAGTCGGAGTATCTATTTAATCATGAACTCTCCCGGCTTTTGGAACATTTTTGCAGGTTTCACTGCATGGGCCCTATGGGGAGCTTTTCCTCTAGAGTCAGTATATTAACTCTATGGTTATTGGACGCATCAGATTCTACGTCACCAAACGCGATGATACTATTATAATACTATCGCCAGAGGCTATCGCCTTTTGCGATCGTTTGAGAACATGTTTGAGAATACGGGCCCTGGTCCCCCTGGTGGGCATTTCTAAAAGCATGGCGGCTGTTGTGAAGGCACGGCGATACCGGAATTGCGTGCTTCGCTATAATTCCGACCGCGAGTGTAGCGCTTGAGTAGTTGCATCTGATATTATCAAATATGGTAAGCATACCACTTATTCCCGAAGGGGGGTCGCGCTTTGCCCTCCCACCACTACAATATTTGCAGCAATCACATGCCCTGGATGCGCGCACTTAGATGATTTCAGAAGTCGACATCTGCGCCGACGTCGTCATGTTTCTTCCTGGTGTTGCTTAACTATCACTATTTTGCCAGCGCCAGTTGTAGGCCCGTGTCACTAGGGCGTCAGTAACATACGCCGTGCCGCTTCTCACCGTTCGCACTACTTCGCCGGCATCACTACGCCGGGGTCGACAGCGACGTGCCGTGGACACCAACGTGATTATTTTCTCGAAAAAACAGTGTCCGGCAAACAGGCTTGCTGTTCACATTTCTCGTCCGAGTGATGCGTCTCAAAAATTTCGCTTAGCGCTGCTTTGCGTTTGTTCGGTCGCACATCCGTTTGGTTCGCGTAAATGCGTGGCGCACCTCCCCGTTTTTTGAGCAACCAAATGAAGCTGCGCATGTTCTGACCGAGTCGCTCAAAGCGATGAGATTCCTGTCAGGCTTTGAAAAGCCAGCCCAGCTGCCTACTGGACTAACTACCAGAATAAGTTTTTCTGGGGCAAATAATTTTTTTTTCCTCAGAAAACTACGATTTTCGTATGTGCTGCTGTTGGGTGTATGGAATCATCCTCCACCTAGCGAATCTATCCAGGATTGAATTGCTGTAATAAGTGAATCTGCAGAAAGCATGGAAAAATGCCTGTAACACCAAGGAGAGGGTAGCCGATATTCCAGTTGGCATTAAGCAGAATATATGGACAGGCAGCTTTATGCATAGACAACTGGTGGAAAGCGACGGGATGTATACCAAGAGATGCCACCGAGAATGGCAGCATGTAAGAGTGACGAAATTCAGCATTTCACAGCGATATCTCAAGATTGGGTAAATTGGAGATTATTAAGAGAGGCCTTTGTCCTTAGTGAACATAAAATAAGCTGGTAATGGTGGTGGTGATGATATTTCAAGTTTTGTGCGAATCACAAATCTTTTCTTCGACATACACAACACAGGACAATCAGCAGCCTCCTATGCAAGGTGGTGCGGATGATGGGGCAGCAGAAGAGGACGACGAGGAACGGCACCTGATTGAGAAAGTGCGTGTGACATTAACTACAACAGCTAAACTTGATGTGTATGCATAAAACACAAGAAATAAAAATTTAACAAACAGAATTATCTGTTTTACATGGCAGTTCAGGATTGTGATAGGGTTCAAACGACCACATGTTAAGTGATATCAGAAGGTAGTAGAATGGGTCAGGGAACAAACTAGGGTAGCCTATATTCCATTTGGCATTAAGCAAAAAAATATGGACCTGGTCAGGCCACTTAATGGATAGACAAACGGATAGAGGGTGACAAAATGAGTACTTTAGGAGTGCTGTTTCTTGGGCGAGTTGGAAATTCATACTTGGAAGGGTAGCGCTAGTAGACACGGACTAGAGGAAGACACACAGACGGAAGCGCTTCCGTCTGTGTGTCCGTGTGTCTTCCTCTAGTCAGTGTCTACTAGCGCTACCCTTCCAAAAATGAGTACCAACAGGTGCCACTGAAAATGGCAGCATGTGAGAGGCCAGATGTTAAGCAATATCAGGCAAGGGTTGACAGAATATGTCAGTGCCTTAAAACAGTGAAATGTGGCATGCGCACATGCTTCTTCAGTGCAAACATTGTCGGTCGCACTTTTAGGGGCGAAGCTCCTTAAGGCGGCACCCGTTCGTCCCTCGTAGTCGTAGTGGTGCGTAACCAGTCGTAATGCTAGTACCAGATCTTGACCTCCAAGGTGGTGCCGGTGGGAGATTTTTCCTGTGCGTTGTTGAACAATAAAAAATTCGCAGCATGCGCGTTAACTAAAAGCCGAATTCTTCTGTCTCTCATTCCCCATTAGCAGCCATTGGCATGTTCCAGTAGGAAACGTTAGTAGAAGTGTAAGTGTTAGCTAAAAGCCGACTTCTTCTGTCTCTCATTCCCATTAGCAGCCATTGTTTACCTCCAAGGTAGTGCCTGGTGAGATTTCTCCTGTGCGTGATTAAACAATAAAAATTTTGTTCAAAATGCCGTTGATTGATGAAATAAACCAACGAAAGGCGCCAGATGTTTTCTAAAAGCAAAACGAAAGAACGCCAGATGTTTCTAAAGCAAAACGAAAAGACGCCAGCTGCTTAACGAAAGACGCCAGATGTTTTCTAAAGCAATGGTTTTCTAAACAATGAAAATTCACAGCGTACATGTAAAATTAAAGTGAGCTGCAAGTCGTCATAACTCATCGAACCTTTAGTATAAACGCGCCCGATCTCACGTTGGTGATGATGTACTGGGTAGAATTCACGGAAGATTCACAGTTTACCGATGAACCTCCGCAGCTTCGCCCACTCATCATCATTCACTCCGTGGATATGCTGTGATTTTTTTCCTTCAAAAGAATACTGACACAAAATTTGGAAGGTGAGATAAGTTGTGAGATGAATTTGTGTGGATACATGCAGATCATCTACAAAATATCAACAGCTAATATGGCCTAGAACATATTTAAAATCATTATTAAAGTTTGTTTTGCACTACTGCATGCGAAACTGAGCACCTTGCAGCGTCGACATCAACTTGGTTTGAATGTAAACAGCCACCTACATCTGTGTAGGCTGCACTGCTGCCTGCATGTGCTCACTCCCGCAGTTGTCAATGTGGTGCTCCCTTACATGCCATACCGCATGTGGTGAGCATGCCAGTGTTTTTTTTTACATATGGATAACGAGAAGGTAGGATATGTTAGAACTGGCTATCCCATCATCATGATCTTAATATTGATACAGACACCAAAAAAAAACAACGGCTAGAATAAGAAAAAAAAATGTGAGAAGCACTATGTGCATATAAAACTTCTGGTGTATAAAGGATACCTAATGACAGAGTCCAATATATACAGGGTGGTCACACAGATTACTGCAGATAGAATCTGTGCAGATAGTTTCACATGTTCATGTAGCCAGCCCTGTTTACAAAACAAACCGTGCTGTGTCCCGTTGTCTCAGCACTCGGAAAACAAAACTGCAACTGAGCATTATTGAACGTCTCCGAATGATTAACTGTTGTGAGTCGAGCGAACGAGGTTTCCAGCCATGATAAGGGGGTCGTTAGCTACTTATTTCAACAGAAAATAAAACGATATAAAATTGCACATTCCCTGCAATTATTACCACTGAGGTTACTTAACAAACATTACCTCACACATTTCGATAACTTGCGATTCTTAAACTCTTTTAGTCCAGTTCCTTTGATGGCACGTCTTACTTGCAGTGCACCTGTTCAGCTACATGATATATCGGGGCTGCATGCATCACTGTGCACTTGCTGTTGTTAGTCTCACCATTTCTCAGTGTTCGAAGGTGCTGGCCTGTGGTAATTTACATTCTTTTTTCTACATAATATATGTTCTATGGTGCCGACCGAAATAAAGTCTTGCATGATATTTTTAAGTGCCTGATTCTTGCCTTTGGCATAAATGAAGATGCAAGGAAATTGGCAACTTGGTGGTAGTTCTTTAAAAATAAACAGTAAAACAAATACTTCCTAGAAATACCATAGTAATACACAGGACTCCTTTGAAGTTACACGGGAAATGTGTGGTGGTATATCCTCTTTGCTACCTGTGTCCTCAGCAAACTGTCATCAAAAACTCATGTCTTTGTCGCCCAGAGTGTCCTTTACACACGCTCCTAGAGTTAGCAGTAGAAGTCTACTTCAGCAGCGAGTGTACAACCAAAAGAAAGTGCTGCTGCAGCACACGGCTGCTTACGCCTCACAGTTTTTAATCAATGTTTTTTTTTCATACAAAGTAGTGCAAACAAAAGTTATGCTATTGGTCTTTAGGAATTATATAAAAAATATTTAAAGCACTGAAAGCCAGAATTTGCACTTATCGGGGATGTTTTTCGTATGTTCGCAAATAGTGAGACTGTTTGTGGACATCCATTTTTACCCTTTGAAAATGAAATTTTTGTCGCAGTGTTTTGCTTTGCACTTTTAGAACCATTTTAAATAAAATTTTTTAGCTCCATCTCTTTTCCTTGCCTACATTTTTTCAGTAGTGAAAAGGATAGAGTGAATAACAATGCAAACCCATGACTAGCCAAGTGTATTGGGACTCAAACCCTCGATCTCTGAAGTATATGACACAAGACCCAAACCTTACAAGGGCATAGGGTATCAAGCCCTTGACTTCAGTGGTATCAAACTGATGTGTAGCGAAGAATTGAGAATAAGAACTGCTAAAGGGTTATATGGGTCAAGTTATGATCAATAGTGGATCGCAGGAGATAGAAAGGTGTTAAAAACAGATATGGGCACATGTTTGGTCAAATCAAGTTCAGTAATTTACATGAGATCTGATAGTGGTTGCAGTGAACCTGATAATTACTAAAAAGGTTAGGATGCTTCTCATCAGGTTCAATTAGACACAAATCGGGAATGAGTGTCCAATCGTGTTCAATCTAATCCTATGGCGTTCAATAAAGGTCTGTTGCAGTTCTATCATTCAGTCACGTTGAAAAGTGGGGCGCAGAATTATTCTCCTTATGCATTTGGGATTTAAATGCTGCAGTATTACACGAGATATTACACCACTTGTGATACCTTGCGTCACGCCACATGCATTGCACCATAGATGCTGTCACCCACGTGGCTGCGACACGACGGCACCCGAATGCTTATGCATACTTCGACAACTCCTGTGTCTGTATCAGAACGTATCATGTTTTTCTCCATATGTAAAAACTAGCTGTTATAAAGAATACGACAGAGCTAGCTAACATATATGCACCTTTGTTTTGCCATTATCATAGTATCATTGTGAGTACTAAGTTGTGTCTTATGTTCAACTTTTTTCCACACCCTTTTCTCTTATGGCTTTGGCCCTTGGGGTGTAACAAACAAAAAAAAAGCATGACTTAGGTGGACATTACTTCAGCAACAAACATCGGGTGTGTAATTCAAAGGTTGTGGATCCAGCCTGTTTTTCCGTCCACTTTAATTCATTTCCTTTACTGTCGGAGCTACCACATTACAGTTAAAAACTACAAATAATCACCCCTATGCCTTCCTTGGCTGCATTAGGATGTGTCTAACAAAGAAATGAGCCCCTGATTCATTACCCTTAGTTTGTTAGTGTCCAGATGAGTCTTTTATAAAATTTCACACATTGAATTTTTTATTTTATTTAGCACAAATGTTCAAGTTGTGAAATTGAAGCTGAGAATCATGACTGCTCAGCAAAAATCTTTAAACCACTTTCTATGTACCCATTCTTAAAATATGTTACAAAATGCTTTGAATTTTGCAGTTTCTCAGCAGGCTTCCTCTAGCAGTTAAAAACAATTTCAACTTTAAAGTAGCAGATTGTGGTGCTAGTTTTAGGATTCCTATGAGGACTTTGCTGTTGCTTGGCTTCAATTGAGACTAAAGTTAATTATTGAAATTTCTCTCATCTGTCTATCGCAAGTGATTGCAAAGAAGCAAACTGTTAAGAGCTAAAAATAATTCATGGAAATGTTGGCATCATCCTCTGAAAGATGAGTCATGCACATTGCATGCATGCCAGAGCTCCACATATGAGTGGTTTGACTAACTATGTTTACTGCAAAGGGTCATTACTTTGCTTCAAGCAGTTCAAAGCTTTGTTCTGTGTTACACTATGTGTTACAGGCCAAGCAGATTTACCTGAAAGGGGTGTCTGCCGAGAGAGCTGGACGAATGCATGATGGTGAGCGCCTTTTCTTTCTGTGTCTTCTGAGGTGACAACTCCTTCTCATTTCTTTAGCCATCTCACACTACAGGAGAGCTTTACAAATTGTCCCAGACATTGAATTCCGTTTTGCCAGCGACAGCGAATGGTCAGTAGGTGAGTGTCAACTATAAATGAATTTGTAACCTCCACTCACAACGGACTCATGCTTACAGATGAGGAAAGCAGGGGCTCAGAAACAGAGTAAGTACTATCCACAAATTGTCAGCTGCTTATTTTACAAGCGACAAGTGAAAGTGACACACTTAATGTCGGCACCATTACTGGTATATTGAAGCTTCATTCTCCCAGTGGAGCCAAACTGTCTCTCTTTTTTCAATTGCACAGCTCTCGTGGTGACATTCAGACAGGTATTATGACTCAGTCACTGTTAGCTAACTGTAGCTCTAGCATGAACCCTTTTGCTGTCGTACAGAAGTGTTGCCTTCTTGTGTCGCCGACTGAATTTAGTTATGTTAGGAAATGAGGGTTTGCAATACTATAGTCTCCCAATACTTGAGGAATATTTTCTAGAAGAGTCACAATTGTTTGCTACTAACTGTACGGTTGAGCCTGTGCCAACAATTTTTTTTTCTTTTTTTCTAGTCATATCGAAGCACCTCCAAACTGCATTGCAGTTAAAATGTGGATAACCTACTATAGTCAATATTCAAGAGTAAATGTCAGGTTTCGCACTTGTACATATATGTTATTTGGCACATTCTGATTCAAACAATTTTATTTTGGGCAGCACGCAAACGATTTCACAATGCTTTGAGACAGTGCTAACCACAACTGTTCTTTTATTGCGATAGCAATTATATGGACACTCTCGGCTGGTTTTTGCCGTCAGCGTCGCTGTCCAGACCTGTATATGTATATGTGTATATATATATATATATATATATATATACAAAAGCCACAAAGAAAAATAATTCAGAAATACGTTCCGACGGGCGGAATCGAACGGGCGACCTCTCGCTCCACAGTGCGTGGCGCTAAACAGCTAGGCCACGAAGAGTACCGTCTTTCAGCGTGCTAACGGCGAGCTATTTATATATACTGTAGTGAAGAGTACGTGACGACGACGAAGAGCGAAGAAAGCAAGCCACAGTGCAAGCGACAGCCACGCGCCCCGAGCTTGCGCTTGCCTGGATCTTGGCCCTTGACGTTCCACGGCGTTCTCGCAGTTTGTACGTGAATAAATCACGTGACATTTGGTGGAGGTACGTGGGTTTCCCCTACGACCCTGGATCTTCGCTTCCGTAAGCTTCCCCCCCTTCGTGATACCAACATGGCCACCGAGACTCCTTCCCAGCCTGGCCCTTCGGCTGTCCACGTCACTTGTGGCGCCGTGTATCCTCAGCGAGACCCCTCCATCTTCTCAGGCTCCGGTGAATTGGACGTGGACGAGTGGCTGTCGAGGTATGACAAAGTCAGCGCCAGCAACAGATGGGACGATCCAATGAAGCTTGGGTATGTGCAATTCTACCTTGCTGACATAGCCCAACTGTGGTATCACAACCACGAGGCTGAGCTTCCATCTTGGTCAGCTTTCAAGACTGCTATCAAGGACGTCTTTGGACGGCCTGCGGCTCGCAAGCTTCTCGCCGAGCAGCGCTTGTGTCAGCGTGCACAACAACCGGGTGAGACCTACACGGGTTACATCGAGGATGTCCTCCATCTGTGCACCTGCGTCGACCCCGCTATGCCTGAGGAGGCCAAAATCAACCACATCTTGAAGGGCATCGAGGACGGCGCCTTCCCGCTGCTGCTCGCGCGGAATCCCACCAAGTCGCTGCGCTAGTTTCATTCTGTCAGAGTTTCGACGAATTGCGCAGGCAGCGCGCGATCGCCCGTCAGGCCTTCCCGACCCCCGACACGCTCTCCAGCTTGCAGCTAGCTGTCCCTCCGGCCGCTCAGCCGACTCTCCAGCCCACGATCAAAGACTTCATCCGTGAAGAAGTCGCGCGCCAGCTGTCCTTACTGCCGCTCACTCACGAGCCGGCGCATCCTCTGGCTCCGGGCATTCAACAAGCCATTCGGACGCAAGTTGCTGAGGCTCTCCCACCCATGTTCCAACAACCGCCTGTCACTGCGCCGCTTACCTATGCCGCCGTTGCTGCTCGGCCCCCTCAACAGCATATGCCCTCTGCTCCACCTCGACCACTGATGCCGTCCCATGCCTTGGCGACCACCGCGTATCACCAATCTATGCCTTACGCTCCACCTCGGCCACTTACGCCGCCCCGTGTCTCGCCAACATTCGCGTATGCTTCGTCGCCGCCCATCCCAACCCCCTCGGCTCCGTCTTTCCGACGCGTGACGAACCCCGGACAATCGGCCCATCTGTTTCTCCTGTGGCCTCGCCGGCCACGTCGCTCGCCATTGTCACCTGGTTCCTTCAACATTCGATGCCGTGGGCATGCCAGTTGCGTCGTCGTCCAGGTCGCCCCCAAACTACGCCCCTCCTCACTTCGACGCCGACGGCAGGCCGGTCGCGTCGTCGTCCCGGTCGCCACCGGAGTATGCCCGTGATCAACGACCCAACGACACCCACCGGTCACCGTCCCCTCGACGACGCTCCCTGTCACCTATGCGTCGCCGACCTGCTGCGCAAGAGGGAAACTGATCGCTGAAGTTCCGGAGGCAAGAACTGCATGCGAAGCGAACTGCCCAAGGCCTCCGTCTTTTTCGCCGCAAAACGTTATCGACGTCAATGTTGAAGGGACCACGGCCCAAGCGCTAATTGATACCGGGGCCGCC
Source organism: Rhipicephalus sanguineus (assembly GCF_013339695.2). NCBI lineage: Eukaryota > Metazoa > Arthropoda > Arachnida > Ixodida > Ixodidae > Rhipicephalus > Rhipicephalus sanguineus. The sequence continues at coordinate 173,917,559 of NC_051181.1, read as the reverse complement.
GTTTCCGTAATCTGCGAGAGCCTCTGCCGCCAGTTAAAAAAAGTGACCACGTCGCTCTCAGGACTCATGCTCCGCACTGCGAACTCGCAGTTCATAGCACCTTCAGCCGTGTGCACCACGCGCGTTAATATTCAAGGAGAACTTTACGTCATTGAGTTTTTCATGCTGCCGTCCTGCTCTCACGACGTTATCCTCGGCTGGGACTTCCTTTCACGTCATCGCGCCATCATAGATTGCGCCCGAGCAGAAGTCGCCCTTACACCGCTGCAATCTTCTGTTTCGGGGCCTACCATATCTGACGCATGCAAACTTGTAGCCCCAAACACGTCCACCCTTGTCGCCTTGACTTGTCCGGCCGCTCCTGACGGCGCTCCTGACGGCGCTGTCCTGTTCGCCCCGTCAGAGCTGTTTCTCCGCCGCCACGCCCTACGACTGCCGTTTGCCGTACTCACCGTCGAATCCGGCGCTACCATCATGCCGATTGCCAACTTGCGCACCTCGCCCGTCCGTCTACTTCGCGGGGAATGTTTGGGAAGCATACATGCCGTTGACGTGCTTCGCTTTCTGGAGTTCGCTGAAGCCCCACTTCACCACCAGCTGAATGCCATGACAGCCCCTGTTGCGGCACCTCCGAAGTCAGACATTTTTCACCCTTCTGTGTCCCCGGATCTATCATTGGATCATCGACGCGAACTGTTAGCCCTTCTAGAAGAGTTCCGCTCATCCTTCGACTGCGGTCAGCCATCTCTGGGTCGCACAACGAGCGTCACGCACCACATCGACACCGGTGGTCATGCCCCTTTACGCCAACGACCATATCGCGTTTCGGCGGAAGAGCGCCGTGTTATCAATGAACAAGTCGATGATATGCTCACGCGCGGAATCATTCAGCCATCTGAGAGCTCCTGGTCGTCCCCTGTCGTGCTTGTGCGCAAAAAGGATGGCTCTATCAGATTCTGCGTCGACTACCGCCGCCTGAATAAGATAACTCGGAAGGATGTATACCCGTTGCCACGCATCGACGATGCCCTCGATTGCTTGCAAGGAGCAGAATATTTCTCGTCCTTGGATTTACGATCGGGCTATTGGCAAGTTCCACTGGCTGACCCTGACCGCCCGAAGACTGCGTTCGTTACTCCCGATGGGCTTTATGAGTTCAAGGTGATGCCCTTCGGACTCTGCAACGCCCCAGCTACCTTCGAACGAATGATGGATAACATCCTTCGTGGCCACAAGTGGAATACCTGCGTGTGCTACCTTGACGACATTGTTGTATTTTCCCGCGATTTTCCGACTCATCTTGTTCGTCTTCGCGCTATTCTCACGTGCCTCGCCTCTGCTGGCCTTCAACTTAACATCAAGAAGTGCCATTTTGCTGCGCGCCAACTCACCATACTAGCTCACGTCGTCTGCAAGGAAGGCATTCTTACGGATCCCGCTAAACTTCGTGCCGTGGCCGAGTACCCCAAGCCCAATTCCATAAAGACGCTCCGAAGCTTTATTGGGCTGTGCTCGTGTTTTCGTCGATTTGTGCGCGACTTCGCTTCTATCATCGCACCTCTTACCAACCTACTGACAGCCTCTAACGGCCTGTCGGCTTGGTCACCAGAGTGCGATGAAGCTTTCACGACGCTACGGCGCTTATTAACGTCACCTCCGATACTCCGTCACTTTGACCCTAATGCGCCTACGGAGGTCCATACTGACGCCAGCGGTGTCGGTCTTGGTGCTGTACTGGCTCAACGGAAACCAGGATACGACGAGTACGTTGTTGCTTATGCGAGTCGAACCCTGAAGAAAGCGGAGTGCAACTACTCAGTCACTGAAAAAGAGTGCCTCGCCATAATCTGGGCTTTGACCAAGTTCCGTCCGTACCTTTATGGCCGCCCTTTCGAAGTAGTCACAGACCATCACGCGCTCTGTTGGCTCTCATCTCTGAAAGATCCTTCAGGCCGCCTCGGTCGTTGGGCGCTTCGGCTGCAGGAATACGACATTCGTGTTGTGTACAGATCCGGCCGCAAGCACTCGGACGCTGATGCGCTATCCTGCTCACCGTTACCGTCTGACACAGCTTCGCCGTCAGCCACGTCAGCTGTCTTGACGCCCCTTGACTTCGCAGACATGCCGTCGGAGCAACGCAAGGATGCGTGGATCTCCGAACTCGTCGACTTTCTGACTGGTTCATTGGTTCATCCAGCGTCAAGAACTCTCCATCGTCAAGCCACGCATTTCGCACTCCGCGACGGCCTCCTCTATCGGCGTAATTACGCACCTGACGGTCGGAGGTGGTTGCTAGTGATCCCGCGCCACATGCGCACAGAAGTCTGCACTGCTTTTCACAACGACCTGCAAAGCGCTCACGCTGGCGCTCTGAAGACTTACAACTGCTTGCGTCAGCGATACTACTGGCGCGGCATGTACACGTTCGTGCGCAAGTATGTACGTGCTTGTACTGCTTGTCAGCAGCGTAAAGCTCCACCTCAACGCCCAGCCGGTCCACTTCAGCCTCTACCTTGTCCGGGACGTCCATTCGACCGCGTCGGCATCGACTTATATGGCCCGCTTCCCCCGACTTCCTCTGGGAATCGGTGGATCATTGTTGGCATGGACCACCTCACCCGTTACGCAGAGACTGCAGCACTTCCAACGGCTACCGCAAGAGAGGTTGCGTTTTTTATCTTACGCAACTTTGTCCTTCGCCACGGTGCTCCCCGTGAACTTTTGAGCGACAGAGGGCGTGTTTTCCTGTCTGACGCTATTCAGGCCTTGCTCGTCCAGTGCAACATCGTTCATCGAATGACCACCGCATATCATCCGCAGACGAATGGCCTCACGGAACGATTTAATCGCACACTCAGCGATATGTTGACAATGTACATGGCATCAGACTAGACCAACTGGGACACCGTCCTGCCATTCGTCACGTACGCGTACAACACCGCAACGCACGCGACCACCAGTTTCTCACCTTTCTTTCTTTTATACGGACGCGACCCGTCCTGCACGCTGGACACTATGCTTCCCTATACGCCGGACTCGTCTGAATATACTGCGATTTCTGACGTTGCCAGATACGCTGAAGATTGCAGACAATTAGCCCGTTCGCTGACCACCGAGGACCAAGGCCACCAGAAGCTACGGCACGACACCGACCGACCTCTCTCTACTTTCACGACTGGTGACCTCGTTTGGCTCTGGATCCCATCGAGCACTCCTGGCCTTTCCTCGAAATTACGTGCCCGATATCAGGGGCCCTACCGCATTCTTTCTCGCACGTCTCCTGTCAATTATGAGATTGAGCCTCTGACAGCATCCCACGATTTACGTCGTCGTGGTCGGGAAATCGTCCATGTCAGCCGCCTGAAGCCCTATTACGACCCCGCTATACTGACAACGTCTTAGGTCGCCAGGATGGCTCCGCTATTCACCAGGGGCCAATGTAGTGAAGAGTACGTGATGACGACGAAGAGCGAAGAAAGCAAGCCACAGTGCAAGCGACAGCCACGCGCCCCGAGCTTGTGCTTGCCTGGATCTTGGCCCTTGACGTTCCACGGCGTTCTCGCAGTTTGTACGTGAATAAATCACGTGACATTACCATTTACTTCAGCGTGCTTTCTTACTCGCCAGCGAGATGGCGCGAAGTGCGTGAGGGGCGTGCTTTAAAGGTCATCGCCACGCTCGTAGTAATGCTCTCACGCCTCCGTGCACTTTGCCCTACAGGTAATGGTCGCCTGCGCACACGCTTTTCTCGTGGAGTTGGGGTGGGGGAAGGGTCTGTTTGTATGTCTCGTGCTTTCACCGCGATGTCCGCGCTGAAATTACAGAGCGTACGAAGGTCCCTTCGCTCGCTGCAGCGGCCGCATTTGCGAAACGAGCGCGTTGTTCAAACAGAAATGAGTAACAGCTGTGGCAGTTTTTAGTTCGCGCTCGTCCTGTGTATACCTGTGCGTTTGTTTCATGCATCCTTTATGTTTGAGCAGTGCGCTTTAAGTGTCGAGCTGTGACACGTAATAGCTCGCGCTCGTCCTGTGCGTGTTCTTTTCGTGCGTCCTTTGTGCTTGAGCGAAGCGCTGGAAATTTCAAGCTGCTTTCTGTTCTTCGCGTTACATTCCAATTTGTAGCTACGCATCCATTACTTTGCCGTTGCGGCGAAACTGTGACTTTTTCGTGATGCTGTCCGTTGTAAGATACGAAAAGTCACTACAGTCGAGCCCGACTGTATTGAACCCGTTTATATCAAATTATCCCGTATATCGAACAATTTCTAAACACGGTAAATTTACATTGAGAATATATAGCAAAAGTTACTGTTACATCGAACGAAAATAGCAACGACAACCGATATATCAAACTCCATGTGCCTCAAAAGTGCCCCAGCAAGTTGGCTTTCCCTCGCGGTGGCGGGGAAAACTGCCGGCGCCACCCTAGAAAAAGTGGTTTAGACCCGGTTGTGCACGGGCGAACACCCCCCTGCAAGAAATGATCCTGGCCCGCTCGCAGCGCTTACAGCCAATCAGAGGCCGTTGTGCTTTCTCCGAGGTACACAGAGGCGGTAGAAGTGAGCGCCATTTTTTCTTTCTTTATGCTTGTGTGCCTGCTGCTGCCTGTTTTCCTCGAGTCCTCATTCAGCGTGGTCCGTGCTGGTGGTGTTGCCTGTTGGTGCTCTGTGAACCTTCGTGTCGGCAGGGAGCTTAAGATCGACTTGCTCGGAGCTCTGTCTATGTTGAGTAGATCGTGGGCAGATGTCACGAAGGAGACGATCCAGAACTGCTTTAGGCGTGCCGGCTTCCGCATGCCTGGTGATGACACCCCAAATTCCGATGACAGCACTGAAAACACCGCAGGTGTTTCCGCCGAAGTTTGGAGCGAGCTGGCAGAGTTCCCGGGAGCTATCGACGGATCGACATTCGACGAGTTCGTCAGTGCGGACGATGATGTCGCCATCATGGGTGAGCTACAAGATGAGGACTACGTTGCAGACGTCGTGCCGACCACGAGCCAAAGCGACAACAATAAGGAAATTGACGATGGCCCATTGCCTACTTCCTCCGAAGTGATTAGTGCACTTGCGTTGGTCCGGCGCTATTGCGTGAATGTGGAAGGTTGCAGCCTCAGCTGCTCCGACTCGTTGGACAACGTGGAGGCGTGTGTGCTGTCGCAGGCAGCGAAGTCGTTGACACAGAAGAAAATCCAGGACTATTTTGTTCCAAAGTAGGGCACGCAAGTAAGCCACCATATTAATAAAGTACTTTTCTTATTGTTATGTGCCTTTGTGTCAAAATCCTATAGCGGGCCTATATCGAATTATGCCATATATCGAACTAATAAACGTTTTTTGGCGAGTTCGATATACCCGGGTTCGACTGTAATAGTCTGTGGTGGGAACATAAGTTTTCTGTAGACCTTCATGGCTTGACAGGGTCTGGCATACAGAAACATCAAAATGCAAACACTATGCTGTGCTTTTTGGACATTCGACACAGTAATTTGGCTGTTTGGTAATAACTGACCTTGGATATCTTGATAAGTGCAAAGGAATGTAAACACAGAAAGTCGCACAGATAGGACGGGCGCTATTCCTGTTCTGTCTGTGTGTCTCTTTTTTTGTGTTTGCATTCCTTTGCTAAGATCGTTTTGGACATGATTCTTTCAGCTCTGTGATGCTCTTTATTCTTAAATCACAGGAGCACATTATTTGACTCAACCTTAATAAAAACCAGGAGACAATGAAGCCAAGGAAGCACTGGCATAGCCGGCGGGGAAGGGGGGGGGGGGTCGGTTGGTTCAAAACCCCCCGAAAATTTTTAATTTTGCATGTGTATATATAGATGCACACATACAAACACACGCACAAACGAAGTATGGTTGAACCCCCCCGAAAAACATTTCTTGCTACGCTACTGTAAGGAAGGTAGAGGGGACGCTAATCGTACTGTTTTGAGTGTATTGTAGTAATTGTAACATAGACGTGAAGAAAATAAAGTCGACTAAAAGACAACTTGCCATCGGCAGGGAGCGAACCTGCAGCCTTTGGATAATGCACCCGATGCTCGACCAATTGAGCTTAAAACATTACAATTACGTCCCCTGTACCTTCCTTGGCTGCATTATCTGCTGGTCTTCATTAAGGTTGTGTCAAATAAAGAAATGAGCCGTCAAAATTGCCCCCTTCTTTCATTCATTCATAGTGAGGGTCTTGTTCCGCAGACTTGATGCCTTCAGGTAGTTGCTTCAGCTCATTGGCCAGCTGTCAGCTCGTTACAGGATCATGTGCTACGTGATGCCAGCTGGCAAAGAAAGTGTTCCACACTCTAGGAGAACTTGCGTTTGGCCTAGTTGGTGCTCGTTGTTTGACATTTTGACCGCACAAAAAAGACGAGGACAGAGGGAGGTACGACGACACGGGCGGTGTTACAGGATCATGTGCTACGTGATGCCAGCTGGCAAAGAAAGTGTCCCACACTCTAGGAGAACTTGCGTTTGGCCTAGTTGGTGCTTGTTGTTTGACATTTTGACCGCACAAAAAAGACGAGGACAGAGGGAGGTACGACGACACGGGCGGTATTACCGCCCGTGTCGTCGTACCTCCCTCTGTCCTCGTCTTTTTTGTGCGGTCAAAATGTCAAACAGTGTTCCACACTCGCCGTCATGGCTATGAACGCCGCCAACACTCCCAGGTTTTCGTGCTCATAAATACCTGATAAAGTGGATGAGAGGACGACTGCTGCCTTAGTTCAATTGGTAGAGCATTGGGCGCGTTATCCTAAGGTTGCAGGTTCGGTCCCTGCCGGTGGCAAGTTGTCTTTTTGTCCACTTCTTTGTTCACATCTATATCATGATTACTACAATGATGCACTCAAAGCAGTACAATTAACGTCCCCTTCCTTGGCTTCATTATGTGCTGGTTTTCATTAAGGTTGTTTCAAAGAAACGGGCCCTCAACATTCCCCCCTTCTTTCATTCAGAGCACATTATAGATCTTTTGTGCTGCATGCACTTATAAGAATGTTTGTTCTTTGTTGGGGTTATGTGGCGAATATTAGTACGGACCTCATCCCCTTTATCATCGTACATACACTGCTTGGGAACAAAAGCATGATAGCAAGGTGGCTAGTTAAATGTAAAATGAACTGGAGGTGGCCATGTTAGTTGTTTTGGTCATGAGGTATTCATGGAGAGCCCCCATCGACTGAAAGTAGATCTGGCTCACTTGAATTCAACCAGGTTTCAGATATGACTCACTTTTATTTGAAACTAGTTGTTTGAGGAGACATTTCAGTCGGTCATTGACCGATTTTGATTAGAAGTGTTTGAAAGAAACTCAGATGTACTTTCAGTTAAAGAATCCGTGACATCAAAATTGAAATCTCGAGATGTTTGTGTTGTTTGATTGTACTTTATACATGGACAGTTCTGACCAATTATTAGTATTGAACGTTACCTTTAAGGTATCTTAATTTGGTTTTAAAGTAAGCGTGAATGCTCACCTGGAGCTGGTAGCACGTCACCACATCAGCACTGGTGTGATATAGGTCGAGACCCTGTGTGATGTTTCACAAGTAAAGTGAGTATTGTCAACTCAGGAGATTTGGTCGGCGCACACAATACCACGACTGGTGCCCGACGGGGGATATTGTTCCTCGGCCGCCCTCGCTCTTTTGTTGGGCTGCTCTCAAGGTGGTTTTCCTGAGTGGACACGCTCTTAACAGGCTGAGCTCATACCAATGCACCCACATCGTTTCATTCTTTATCGGGCGCGGGGCCCCGATTTGAAAACTGCGCTGTAAACGTCACAAAAGCTTGAGCGCATGTGATCTTTGGCGCTCCCCCACTGTGGAGCACTATAGTTTCGTGTGATTTTAGGCGGGCATTTTGAAGTGACACTAAAATTGATCATAATTAATGACACTAGCATTAATTATATGATATGTTAGAGCATTTACAATTCAATTTTGGGATTACCAGACACAAAGCTACAATTTACAGTAAAAAAGTCACAAACAAAAATTTTGCGGTCAGGGGCCTTTAATGTCAAATTTAGCCCACTTTCAGTTTCTGCATCTGGCTCACTTTGAAAAGGTCAATTAGTGCGTAACTCCTGGAGTTGTGCAATGATTGCCACTTCCACACCAATTTCTGCTGTGTGTGGATGGTGGCAGTGAAGCCAGGAAGAGGAGACTCCAATAGTGTGACTGTTGTACATCCGCAAAATGTTTGGGAATGATTTGGTTTTGAACTATGGTCCAGCCTTTCGAGGCCACAAACTGCAGAAATGGGCTTAAGTTCATCGTTCAGTGCCAGTACCAACCGGCAAGACACAAAACAATACATCGGCATGTTCCCAAGAAAGTGCCGTCTTAGCAGTGGTCACAACAGCTCGCACACAGTGAGCCTAGGCTGTGCATCACTCCTAGTTGCAATGAGAGATCTGACATGCCTGATGAACTGTCTTTGGGAGTCAACAATAAAGTAGTAAAGCTCACAAAGAGGACTGCAGACAACTACCGCGAAAAGAAACATTACCAAAAGCCAAAATACAACACTACTGATGCTAGAGGTAGGAGACTTTGTTCTTGTCACGAGGGGATAGTCAAAAACTGGCTATGTGTTTAGAGGACCATATCATGTCATGAAAACCACCAGTGAGCATGAGAACTTAAAACTTGCTGGTAGGTTGGCGCTAGTGGCACTGAGTAATCATAGCAAATGTGTTTAAACTCCATCCTAAGAGATATCAAGGGTGAAACATCCTGAAAAAGAAGAGAATGAAGTAATGGTAGCATAACGCTTGTTATATTAGCTCATTACAACTGCATCATTTACAGCATAACACCTGTCGGTGCATTTCTTAAACTTTCACTATTACGTGTCCTGACGTGCTCTGTAGAAAAAGCGACACATGCTGCTGTACAAATATAAAAGGGCATCACACTTTCATGCAAAAATGGCATATATAAAAGAAGTGGGACATGTCAAGAATCAAGGGGGTTGAACGTGCCCCACATGGATACTGACTGGATGATGTTTGGCCACACTGAACACAGACGTCATTTGCATGTGATATCTCTTGAACAGAGACATCTTTGAGCAGTTGTGTTTGCTTGTATATTATGCTGCTTCGAAGCTTTCCACAAGACAGTCCCACAAAGTGCCCCAACAAGCATGTGGTCAGTCCACATGTGACACTGCCCCCAAACCAAAGATGAAGTAGTGAGATGCCCGAGTATGTGTGCAGCACTGGCACTACCTCTCATCAACCTTGTATGACTCTGTCTATTGCGTGTGTGCTATGCAGAGGAGGTGTATATGAGGAAAACATTAGAAAACACATCACTTGCACCCTGGGGATAGACACGTAAAACCGTTTTCAAAGAACTTGGCCAAAACACGTTGGCGGGCTAGTTGGTTAGCATCCATGAAGAGCGTTTTCAAAGAGCCCTTGAATAGGTCTGGTCTGGCAAGTTTGAATGAATTATATTTGACAAATGGAACTGTTACACCAATATTCGCTAGCCATGGGACAGTGTGCATAAAGTGGGCTGTATGTGATTAATTATGCACAACTTTGTTTGCAGGTGTGATGATAATGACTCATCCTGTGACAATGACAACAGTGTGCCCCTTCATCAGCGCATCAAAATGAGAACTTCATCGGCTAATGTCTGCTCTGTGGCCTTGGAACAAAAAGTATTGAATTTGCTTTTATGCAGTGATGGCAGTTTTCTTATATTAAATATTAGTGCAAATGTATTGCAAGGTGCACTATTCCCAACGTCTTGTTGAGTAAAACAGGTTGTATTGAATGGAGTTATCAGATATGACTGTGTTTATGTATTTGTGCATAATAATTAAGGATCTTTATGTGCACTGCAGGCTACACACATCTCTGACCTTCCTCGGGAAGTATTCATGTTTATACTGCGATGGGTGGTCTCTTCGGACTTGGACATTCTGTCACTTGAAGCGGTGTCAAAGGTACGTGCCATAATTGCCTCAGGCTGGAGGCCCATGTCTTAGTCTATGCAGGTCTGCCGTGGCTTCTACCTCTGTGCAAGGGACCCTGAGCTTTGGCACACCGCTTGTGTCAGGTGGGTGGCATCCCACTATTGATTCTGTACACAGCTTGCCTTTTTATTTAATTAATTTATTTATTTCACAATGCTGTCAACTCTCTTGCGAGAGTCCTTACAGAGAGTGGAACGTAATAAAAACAGAAAAGAACATCATTCTCAAATACACAAATAGACATCAAGGTCAAGCGGTACACTCGCACAGATAGTCTTCCAAGGTCTGTTCAAATTTGGACAAATCGTTCTGTTCGACAACACACATTGGCAATTCATTCCATATTTCAATTACGTTCGCATGAGATATATGCACCTATGTAATCGGAGGAGCATCATCTGGTTTAATCTCATTTAATGCCACCATATAATTGATAGCAACAGAGCAGCTGTTAGCTACCACAGAGCAAGAATATACAGAAGGTGAAGCTCCAGTCAGTGCAGGTGACCATTTAACATCACAAAAATAGTAAAAATGGTAGCACTGATGAAGGTGCATGCAGTGGCGTGCCTTGCAGTATCTGCAGCGAAAAAAGTTAAATAAATGCGGATGGCCGCTTCCCACCACGATGTGTGGCCAAATGGGAGCAAGGCCAGTTTCCGTGGCAACTAAAACAGTGGCATTTTCCTTATCGGCCACCAGACGCCACTAGCATGGTAATTTCTCTGTAAAAGTGTGACTTTATCTGGTCATCGCAAATAGTATAATATAGTTTAAATTTCTAAACGTTTCTTGCCTGAAAAGCATCTAGTAGTATTGCTTTCTGACTAATTAATTACTTAATTAGCTGCATATACATCAACGTTTCTGATGTTAAAGCAGCTTTGAAATCACACATTTCACACAGCAACCAGCCCAAGTGCAGTGCCTTGTGCAGGATTATGTGCTAGAGGCAAGATGTTCACTTTCACTATGAGCTCATTAAAGAATGCTGTCATCACTGCATGTACGTACATTGTCACATAGTATATTTTTTTATTTTTTGTTGGCTTTGTATAACACATAATAAAAAAACCGCAAAAATACAGCAAATTGCAAGCAATTGAAATAGATGTTTATTGAGGAGCCCTAACAAGTAATGTATAGATATCTGGTTTAAATACAGTGTATAAGCTAAAAAGCTAGGTAATCATCACAGTTTCATTTAAAAAATGCTGCACTCTTCTTCAGGTTGCCATGCAATTGATTTCATTTGCCTGACAGGCTCACAGTTTATTTTGACTCATAGCTGAGACATTCTGAACAGCCGGTTGTGAAAGGTAGTCATTCTTGCAGTCACCTTGCAAAATTGCAAAATATAAATTTTTTTGCCATTACATGTTTAGCTCATGTCAACAGAGCTTTAATTGACAGAGTCACTTTAACTTTAACTCCTTTTCACTGTGTTTTTAGAAGATTGTTTTACTGATAAGGTAGGAAAAAAAATGCTATTGCATCAAAGTTCATCAAGAAATGGTATGCTTAGTTGATCTCACAGTGAATCTATGTCTTTCAATGCAGGACATGGGGTGAAGATTGCGGTCAATTGAACCAGTACGACTCTTGGAGAGAAATGTACATTTGCCGACCTCGGATCTGTTACAATGGTCAGTAGCCACTGCTTTACGACATCATTTTGGCATCGGAAAGTGCAGTAGCGCAACTAGTAGTGTGTTCAGTATGCACATCAGTCTGTTGAAGCTGCAGCCTCTGCAAGCACTCAGTAATGGTGATGAAACACAAAAAAAAAAGTTACAGCAGCATTCCCCACTGGGGAAACGTCTGATAGAGTAAAATTTTTGGTATTCTTATTATATATGTTTAGAGTGTATATTTTCGGCATATTATTTGATTATATTGACTCGAATACGCGTATGCATTGAACTGGCCTCAGTTTGGCATTTTTGAGGACACAGGTGATTTTATTTTCTCCTTAAATAACCAATATGTACCAACATTTCAAGGGTGGTTTGTGTTCGCGCGTTTTTAAGCCGAATGAGTACATTGTCGTTATTTTGTACAAAAAAAAAAAAGGCTTCTCTTATGATTAGCTTGGCCTGCAAGAAAGGACCCAAAGCAGGATGGATGCACCCTTTACTGTGCCAAAATAGACCACATATCCATAACTTCATTCTGGTATGAGAAAAAAAAAGAAGCTGAACTTTTCCTGTTGCTTTTTTGTTGTAATAGTCAATATCTTACCATGAACTTAGCTAAGGTACAGTTCTGAAAGAATCCAATTTTTTTTCTTGACAACATTCTTTTAGCAACAGCAGCAAAGTTGAAAATAACAAGTAGAGTAGTCTGATAATGATAATGGTAGTATCATGGCACAGTAGCATGGCAATGCATATAATGATGATGACAATGGCTCATATACTGCAGACTGTAGCATAAATTCTTTGTGGCAATAACTGAAGCCAGTGGCATTTGACAGCTTCCGATAAATTGAGCAAGAGTGCCTGTGCACAGATGTCGTGAGCATGTGTGGCTTTTCACTCTCTTAGCCTCTATTATCAGAAAATGTCAACAAAGGCTGGTCGTTTAGTAACCATCGAGTTGAAAGATAACATATGCAATTATTGCTCACGACATTGTGGGCAGTTGCTGTCATAGTCTGTTTTTCTCGGTTATATTAGTTTTCTCAATTACACTGTTGTACATTGAATCTTGTGGAACTGGCTATGAACTGACTAACCCAATCTTTGACATTACTGAGGGCTGAATGACAGCAGCTTTTGCTACCATCCTGGCAGAACGTCATTCGAAATGATGAAATTAGTGGGACAGTTATAAAACTTGACTTTGGAAATTCAGGCATGAACTGGTGCGAGTGAAAATTCTTACGTACTCACTCAACGCCCACTTGTCAGACTCCCTGGGGACTATGGAATTGCCAGGAAAAAACAAGTTCATGCATTTCCACTCTCTGCGCTCAAATCACTGCAGCCCAGTAGGTAGTAGATCTGAAGGCTTGCCACTACACTTAGTCTGAATGCTTGTTCTGTGACAAGTGTGTACAGTTAAGGTGGTAGGCTACACTCACACAAAAAATGTTCAAATGAAAAGGCAGGATTGAAAACTTTTTTTTTCCCTGACAAAGCATGTCTTATTTAACTTACCCAACTATGTAAAGTGCAAAAAGTTGTTTGTTATTTTTTTTGTCAGGTACTTTTTGTCATGTTAAAACTTAAAAGTGCTAGTCATGCCAGCATTGATAAGTAACAAATTAATTGCTCAATTAAATAAAGATTTGGCATTTATGTAGCTAAGTGTGGGATCTTTGAAATGAACTAGGGTAAATGTAGTCAAATAAATAATAAGAAAGTAGTGTTTAAAATACTGTGCAAAGCAAAAAAATTGCCCATTTGGATCAATTCTTTTTTTCTAAAATGAGCTATGAATTCAGAAATATTGCGTCAATTTATTTTATTCTAGTAGTTCATTGACCACATCTATATATGAGAAAAGAGTGTGGGAAATTTAATTTCAAAATATGCATTAAAAAAATGTTATCAATGTGTAACATGAGGTGGAACAAAATCTTGTTTTGAGAAAAATGTAAACAGATTTTCAACCAGGTAGGAGATGTCGAAAACACCGTATAGAGGCCTAAAATTCAACAGATTCATAGCTGGGGCCGTCGTGAGATGCATCATCTTTTTCTAGCCCGCCCGCCGTGTCCTGTCAGTTGATTTGCGTAGAGTAACCTCCATGAACGTTTCCTTACTGGTGCATTGCATACACCAGTCAGACATTATTCTGACATTTTTCGATGTGCTCGAACCCACAATTGGCACTCACAACTGCATAAGTACAGCATATCCCTCGGTGAAAGCATTCCTCAAGCTTCAATGAGGTATTCATGCATTCAGGACATGCCAGCAATAACATCAATGCCTACACTCCTGTCCCCTAGGAGTACAGAATCTGGTGGCAGAACTGCATAAGTTCTTATGATGCCCCTAAGCTTCTTAGCAGTAGGCGAAATACCTGCGTCTACTGATTCACAAGACAGCCACATCGTTGTGTGTCAATTATCAGCAAATTTTTGTTTCCGTCTTGTCCGCGCCCTGACCTTAGCCATACTAAACAGAATGCGCTCTAAATGGTCTAAATGTTGTTCCCTGACTGCGTCAGCACCTGCAGAAGTTGCAGAACAAAGCCCAACAACCAAGGAAAATAACAAATGTGCTTCGAGCATCGGGCATCCCCATTGTGGCTGTTTCTAGAGATTTTAAAATACAGTATAACCTCATTACAACAGGCCTTCATAGTGAAGAGGATTTTGGTCTGTTGTAAAGGGAGTATGTAAAATCCAAGTACTGTTACAACAGACTTTTATATAAACACTGAATGGGTCTGTTATAACCGGAGAGAATTACGAGTCATAAACATGGTCTTATTTTTAACGGGGGACCAAAATTTAAAAAAAATGTGATTTTTGGAAATTCGCATTTTCAGTTTCTGTAGCCCATTTTCTATCTGATTCCAAAATATCTTCACTGAAAACTACGTAGAAGTGCTATAAAAATTTTGTTTGCGTCTGCCGACTTGGCGAAAATTGCAAAAAAAAAAACAGCTTTTTTCAAAATTATAGCTCGGCAATGGCGCAACCGGGCGCCAACATTTTGGGCTCGTTGTAAAGAGCATTTCTCCGTGTTCAAGTTCTCCGTTTCAGCTAGCTCCTCCATTCAGTAACGAGCGTACAAAAAGCACATGCTTGAAGTTCAATTCAAGGCCTCCAATTGGCTGCTTCTGCAGTGATGCTCGCTTCGGGATCATCGTCTTCTGCTTGTGCGTCGCGAGGTAGTGGATGTCGAAAATTGCGCTACTTAGTGACACATTCGCACTCGTTCAGTGTTCACGGGTCGACGATAATTTCGAACGCTTTAGTTTGGCAGCTGCAAGCAGAAGCTCAATCATCAGATTACGATAGCGCGCCACACTCGTCGCGAACATCACAGACGTGCGTAGAACTAGCGCAAAAAAGACACGGACAAAAGAAAGAAACAAACGTACACACACTGGCACAAGCGCCTGTGTGTGTACGTTTGTTTCTTTCTTTTGTCTGTGTCTTTTTTGCGCTATCTCTTTCACGTATGATGAACCAACAAGCCCGCATCGCCACCCTAGTGCGTAGAACATCGCAGTCGTGCGACTGTAATAGCGTTGACTCATTGGACCCGCTGTTAGAGGTGCTTCTTATCAGCACTTCGGAGCTTATGATGAAGACCACGGCGGGACAACTCTTGTACTCACAGTCGAGCATGACGTGCTTTGAAACATCGGACACCGCGGCCACCATAGGCGTGCACACTGGGGGGGGGGGGGGGGGCAGGGGGGAGGCGGCTGCCCCCCCTAGTCACCTAAGAGGGGGGGAGCGCAAAATCTGCCCCATACATTGACCCCCCCCCCTGGTCACCTAAGCGGGGTGGTGGGCGCGAAATCTGCCTCGTACATTGGCTTAGTAGGAGGGGGGGGGGGGGGGGCGCTGCGATGAACCTTCGCCCCCCCCCATGGGGAACCCTGCGCACGCCTATAGGCACCGGGCGGCCGTCGTAAGGCGCCAGCTACGCCTCTCCCGAAAAGCGCCCCAAGCGGCGGCAGGGACAGCACTGGCATGTGAAGGAGACGACGCGTAGCAGGCTCTGCTACTTTCGGCACGTATTCAAAGAGAAGCGCGGCGTTTCTTTTTGAGCAATTCGAAGCTGTATGCTGTCGCGTTTGTTGCCGAGAGGCAAAGAGAAGCGGCAGCAACAGTGTTCTTTTGAACAATGCACGAAACGGTCGACTCTCGGACATGTGTTCAGACAACGGGGCCCGTCGTCGGGCTTCAGGCAGACTCCCGCGCAGTCATTTGCGGTCGTGGACGCGTTTAATGGCCGCCAAGTCATCTAAAAAGAATGACGCGGTGTCCCTTTCATGTCCACACCGATGAGCGCTGTCGGAACATCAAACGAGTGAGCTTCTTTGCGTGGTGCTGTGCTTGTAGGCGTTTGTTTTCGTTCAGAGACAGACCAGAGGGGGCACGATGCCTCCTCCCTTTCGGGACTGCAAATGAGGCAGGCCTGATTGGCGACACGATGTAAAATAAGCATCTTTGCATTTTAACTGCCGAACTCGCTGTTCCTCATTATTGTCTGGAGGGCCCCTGGCGCGAAGGCGAGTCCTGACAGCGCAAGTGCACCCATGGCGCTGCCAGATTTTGCGCTGCAGTTTCAAAGACATGACCAGCTGGCATACGCGTTTTCGTGCGTCTCCTCTAGAGAAGGTTCTCCGCTTGCACGAAGCAGGTCAGGTGCACGACATCACGGAATATAAAGGCGACAACGAGTGCAAATAGCGATGCAAGTGCGCCCCGCAGACGAAGCTTAACGCGATAAGCTACGATGTGGAGCTAGATGCTAGATGTAAGTAGCACCATTTCTATTTTTAAATGTGAAGCATTTCTTAGCGAAACCTAGGCACTTTGAGCGTTTCTATCTAGGTATCTGTTTATCTAGCCGCCTACGTCTGGGTGCTCTCGTGATCGCCTCCTTAACTTGGTGTAGACCAAAATTGGCATGGGAGGGTAAGCGGATTTGACGAATATGACTGTCTGCTCATGACATGAATAAAGTGAAAATCCTGTAGCATACGTCGTCAAACCCTTTCCTCCAGACACGTGTGGCACATACCCGTTTACCACGGGCATCGGTGTACGGGTATGCGCCACAGGTGATTGACAGTTTACATCTACCCAGGAGCGGCGAGAACAGACATTGGTAATTAAAATGCGAGAGCGTTAAGAAAAACCGACAACGTCAGCGTTGATCCGACGAATGCAGAGAATAAAAAAATTCGGCAGATCTCACGTACCGTGGGAGTCGATGTTATGCGAAGCAGGCAGCGGGAAGGTGACTGTGGCGTAGCTTTTTTTACTGAGCGACACGTTACAAAATGACGCTAAATATTTGTATAAATTTTATGCGCACACATACATGTTGAAGAGCCGCATATGTGTTATATAACCAGTTGCTTACGGTTAGGTAAAGTTGCCAATCGCAACGTGGTTATTACCAACACCAGAAGCGGTAAGCTGATATGTAGTGCCAATACGTGTCCCGAGAACGCACGCACGTTTCACGAACCCGTGTGCATGTGTGGAAGAAGTTCTTGACAGTTCTTGAACAAGGGCATCATCACCGTGATCAGTGAGCACCAGCAGCTGTTCATGACTTGTTATAGGATCTGGTCGTGATCATGGTGACGAGGGGCCTATGTGTAGTGAAGTATGTGGTTTAGTAGAGCTGTTGGGATTCGTGGATGCCTTGGTCATTTCGTTGACAAATTGTCTGTCGACAGAGCCGGCGACACGTCGGAACCTGAAGCCACCCTTCGTGTTGGTGAGGTATAGGCCGTCGAGGCTGGTAGGCCTGGATAGTGCTACGTAGACCAACAAAAGTGGATGGTGTTTGTCGTATTCGTACACTACCTGGGCGTATGTGGCCTACGTAGCCTGGTCTACAAAGCGGCTGTAAATCAATCTGGCATCATCCGCGGTCAGCATGGGGCCATCGCCCAGCCTCGTAAGAAATGAATAGGACACTGCGTCGTTCTGGTGGACGAAGTGCACTTTACGGTGCGGTGATGTGGATATCATATTTAACTTTCGTTAATGTATTCCTCCGGGGTCGAGCAATGCTTTAATATAGCTTGCTGAATCATAGAAATACAAACGTAATGTTTATTAGACTGCTATAAAAGCGGAGCCAACATTGGAACTACAGACGCTAATCTGATATGACGCCTGTATCGTAGGAGTACACATCGTAAGAATATCATGTAGTGTTTATTGCTTTCTTGTAAAATTAGATAGCCAGCACCACAACCACAATTGACGTTGCACCGATATTACGCCTGCGTAGGCTGTTTTTCCAAACCAGTTTATGCACCTGGCGTGGCTCAGTGGTAGAATAACCGATTGCCACGCAGAATGCTTGGGTTCGATTCCTGGTGGGATCCCGTTTTTCATTCTTTCCATTCGTTCAGTCAACGCTGCCGATGTTGGTTTTCCCTAATGCTCAAGAATTTAAGTTACCAATGTCTGTTCTCGCCGTTCTTGGGTAGATATAAACTGTCAATCACCTGTGGCGCATACCCGTACACAGCGGCCCTTGGTAAACGGGTATGTGCCACACGTGTCTAGTGGAAAGGGTTTGACGACGTACACGACAGGATTTTAACGTTATTCATGTCATGACCCGGCACTCATATTCGTCAAATCCTCTTACCCTCCCATGCAAATTTTGGTCTACACCAAGTTAAGGAGGCGATCATGAGAGCACCCAGACGTAGGCGGCTAGATAGATAGATAGATAGATAGATAGATAGATAGATAGATAGATAGATAGATAGATAGATAGATAGATAGATAGATAGATAGATAGATAAACAGACAGACAGACAGACAGACAGCCAGACAGCCAGACAGACAGACAGACAGACAGAAACGCTCAAAGTGCCTGAGGTTCGCTAAGAAATGCTTCGCATTTAAAAATTAGGATCCCAGCAGGAATCGAACCCAATGGTTCTGCGTGGCAGTCAGGTATTCTACCACAGAGCCACGCCAGGTCTAGAACCTGCTTTGGAAAAACACCCTATGCAGGCGTAATGTCGGTGCAGCGTCAGTTGTGGTTGTGGTGCTGGCTATCCAATTTTATAACAAAGCAACAAACACTACATATGTACTCCTATGACACAGGCGTCATGTCAGGTTAACGTCTGTGGTTCCAGTGTTTGCTCTGCTTTTATAGCAGTGTAATAAACGGTACATTTGTATTCCTATATGATTCAGCAAGCTAAGTTCAAGCGTTTCTCGACCCCGGAGGAATACGCAAACGAAAGTTACGTATGATGGTCACATAATCGCCCCGTAAAGTGCACTTCACTGCGAAAATACTGACGTATGTGCTGTAACGTGGGTGCTGACGTTACGTCAGACCATAAGTTACCCTTTGAACGCCAGTGTAGTCGACGTGCTTGGTAAGACCACGATGTGTGCACAACTACTGCACTTACAAAAACACGTCGATCCACCTCGTAACGCTTGGCTCAACAAAAAAAAAAATGCAGCATAGAACTACTCGCTGACTGCTTCGCATGAAACCGATTCCCACAAGGCGTGGGATCTGCCGAATATTTAATACCTTGTTATTCTGTCAACACGTTAACATTGTCTCCCAACATTTGAAAAGGATACCCTACGTCTCCTATTCGATTTTCGGCTTTCTTTACGCAATGCTTGGCCGATCGCACATGTTGTTCCTCCGGGGTACATCGTGCAAACTCCTGTTCCCGTTTTGCTTTCCTTTTCTTTTCGATGCGTCGCCGATTCTAATATTTCAACAGCTATCTTCAGTCTATGTATTTCATGTAGCTTGACGCAACGAGGGCCGTCGTTGGCGGCCGGTGTGCGAGCAAGGCCGTGGTCGACGGCGACTGCAGACAGGAACCGATGGAACTGGATGTACTCCCCAGCTTTATCCATGTTTGTATAGCTGTTTGTGCAGCCTACAGCGCAACCTGTCCGCTCGGGCTTGGTTCCCCGAGGCATTTCGGCAGCGCAGGACACAAGCAACGAGAGCACAATGAAGCGCAGCCAACATCCAGCACCGCGTCCCCGCAGCAAGCACCTGCTCCTTTCTGGCACTCACATGCCATTAGTTCCGCGCCTCCACCGAAAGAGGCGCCACCAGTCCAAACTCGCTCCGCACCTGATGCCTATGGTGGCCACGCACATCGCAACCGAATGTCGTGGTTAGGCCTATCACGGTGTCGATGTACGAGACAAATCCAAAGTTTGCGGCCAAGAACATCGCGCTAACGGACATGCGAAAGCGAAGAAGCCGCAATGTCCTTCGTCGCAAGCAACGAATCGCATCGCCCGCTGGCTCTTCAGAACCACGGATGGGCATTTTGCGCATCGGCAGCGGACCCCCCGGCCAAGCTCGCCGCGCAACAACCGCTCGGAGAAGCGGTGGCAGTTTCGCGCGTCAGCGTCCCAAAACGCAACACCAAGCACGCTGCGCGCCGATTTTTTGTCGCTACAGCTAGGCATAGTTGATCATTGACAGATCGGCGGCCTTCGTTCTTAAATCAGTACGTCGATATCCGCGGTGCGCTGTTACCGTCCCGAAAGTATGCTAGCGATGTTTGAAGTTGGAAGTTATTGAATTTGGTATGACCGTGGTTGAAAAGTCCGCTCTAAAGGAGACCTGACCACCTTGCTGGCCTGACATTTTAGTCAATTATATCCGAATGTCCATTGTACCAGAATCCGTTGTAAACGAAGCTGAATCAATGGAGAAAATACAGAGGTCGGCATATCCGAATGTCTGTTGTAAACAGATCCGTTGACTAAGTACAAGAAGACCCGCTAAATTTCAATGGAGGCGAAATCCTATAGGCACATGTGCTTAGATTTAGACGCATGTTAAAGAACCCCACGTGGTCGAAATTTCCAGAGCCCTCCAATATGGCGTACATCTCAATGATATCATGCATTTGGGGTGTAAAACGCCAGGAATTATATTAGTAAAAATACTCGCTAACGTTACAGTCAACGTAAAATAAAAAAGTACATTGAATAATATTCATATAACGGAAAAATCACCTATTTTTGGAACAAATGCAGTGTGGTTTCGGTTTCGCATTTCAAGGCTATGGGGTTGCCAAAAGTGCTGTAACTTCCAAACTACTGATGGTAGAGATATAATTCCTTTTGCAACGTGTTTTGGATGTTTGGGCATACATAAGAAGTAAAAAAAACAAAAAATCGATCTTATGTAAGAAAATTGAATTTTGAATGTGGGCTACCACCTTAAAGGAGCACTGACATCAAATTTCAAGATCGAGATGTGCCCATCATTCGATCGCTTGGTATGCATAGGTCTTCTTGGCCAAATTTGAACGGCATCCGTCGCGTGGAAGTTATTTTAATTCGATGTCAAACAGCGTAGGAGAAAAAACAAAAAATCGGCTGCCCTGCAACATCGACACTAGTGCTACGTGTTCGGTGTGATACATTGCACAAAAATCACCCTGAGTGACGATACGCTAGTAACAATGACGTCGACGATCTCTGAGTGTGTTTGGAGCCGACTGCCAGCCATGCTTTCACTCTCTTTGCTGTGTCGAAGCGTGCGGCGTGCGTTTGCGGGGCGCACATGCACAATACGACGACTGGCACCCGGCGAGGCCTATTGTTCCGCACCCCTCTCGCTTTGTTGTCGGGCTGCTCTCGAGGTAGTTTTCGTGAGGGGTCACGCGCTTAACAGGTTTAACCCATACCGAGGCACCCACATACTTTCAATCTCTACCGCGCGCGGGGCCCCGATTTGAAAACCGCGCTTTCTACGTCACCACAGCTTGAGTGCACGTGGTCTTTGATGCTCCCCGCATGGGTCGCTAGTTTCTTGTGGTTTTTAGGCGGGCGTTTTGAAGTGACGCTAAAATGGTCACAATTAACTACGCTAGAATTAGTTATACGATACGCTAGAGCATTTACGATTTAACTTAGGGATTACCAGACCCAAAGCTACAAATTACAGTAAAAAAGTCACCAACAAAAATTTTGCTGTCAGGGGTCCTTTAAGAAACACATGATGACAGTGGATTCTTTCCATTCTTGGTATTCTTCACCTCAGTATGTTGCGTATGCTTGGCAGTAACATCTCTGTATAGCAGGTTACCTTCGGGAACTGCTATAGCTGCAACTGGATCGGTGGGGTAATATGGTAGTGGTAGTGGCTGTGATGAATACCTTTAAACGTGGCATAAAGTAAAAAAAAAATTGGGTCTCAGTGTTCACAATTTCAGGTGTCCTTATGTACAAATTAGCTCTATGAGGTGTGCAACAGCAGTACAAAGGCATCTCAATTAACAGAGCCATCTGTAAAATTGTTCATTCACTTGGTTGTTTGTGCTGAGCATCACATGAAGGAGTCCTTTAGAAATAATAATAGTGGCTTTTGATCAACCTTCTTCAGGCGTCTACATCAACCGAACCACCTATGTGAGGCATGGCGAGTCATCGTTCCAAGACTCAAGCTATCGTCCCTGCTTTCTAGTGGAGTACTTTAGGTACCTGCGCTTCTTTACGGATGGTGAGTGACCAGCTCACTCAGTGCGAGCCACATCTGTTGGTCACAAGTGATTACGCAGTCTGCATGTCCTTATTTGTGAAGTAGTTTACCTGCATCATGTAAAATCAAATTCAAAATTTTTTGCATAAAGAAAATTCGGCAGATCCCACGCGTTCTGGGAATCGGTTGCATGCGAAGCAGTCAGCGAGTACTTTTATGCTTTATTTTATGGCTTTGAGCTAAGCGTTACAAGGTGGATCGACGTGTTTTTGTAAGTGCAGTAGCTGTGTGCACATCGTGGGCCTACTAGGCACGTCGACAACAAGGGCGTTCAAAGGGTAACTTATAGTGCGACTTAACGTCAGCCCTCACGTTAGAGTACATATGTCAGTATTATGGAAACTAAGTGCACTTTATGGTGCAGTCATGTGAATATCATACGTAACTTTCGTTAATGTATTCCTCCGGGGTCGAGCAATGGTTCAATATAACTTGCTGAACCATAGGAATACCAATGTATTGTCTATTAGACTGCTATGAAAGCGGAGCCAACCCTGGAACCACAGACGTTAATCTGATATGACGCTTGTATCGTAGAAGTACATATGTAGTGTTTATTGCTTTCTTGTAAAATTAGATGGCCAGCACCACAACCACAATTGACATTGCACCGACATTACGCCTGCATAGGCTGTTTTTTCCAAACCAGTTTATAGACCTGGCATGGCCCTGCTATAGAATACCTGATTGCCACGCAGAATGCTTGGGTTCGATTCCTGCTGGGATCCTAATCTTTATTCTTGCTATTCGTCGGGTCAACTCTGCCAATGTCGGTTTTTCTTAACACTCTCGCATTTAAATTACCAACGTCTGTTCTCGCCGTTCCTGTGCAGATATAAACTGTCAATCACCTGCAGCGCATACTCGTACACCACGGCCTGTGGTAAACGGGTATGTGCCACACGTGTCTGGAGGAAAGGGTTTGATGGCGTACGCGATGGAAATTTTATGTTATTCATGTCATGACCCCACATTCACATTCGTCAAATCCTCTTACCCCCCCATGCCAATTTTGGTCTACACCAACGTAACGATCATTAGAGCACCCAGACGTAGGCAGCTAGAGATAGATAGACAGACAGAAAGAAAAAGAAACACTCAAAGTGCCAAAGGTTCGCTAAGAAATGCTTCGCATTTAAGAGGTGCTGGCGCTCATGACCCTAATAAATATTACAGATAAAGTTACTGATAAATTGTCATTCTCCAACAGCTTCATCACATGCCACTGAAAAGCAGTTCTTCATTCTAAAAAGACAGGGCGTGCAAACACGGACACAAGAAAGAAGTCAGGACACCACAAATGCTGACTAACAACTCATGAGACGCACAACGGCTGAAAAGAAGGAAGGCACGAAAACTTATCTGCGCATGCCCACGCAACAGGCCAACCTATCAATCCGACACGCGTGGCGGTCTACGTGGAAGGTAACTGTTAAGGCATTTGATTTCATCAAGGGCGTAGCCAGAAATTTTTTTCAAGGGGGGGGGGGGGGTTCAACCATACTTTATGTATGTTCGTGCATGCGTTTGTATGTGCACGTGTATATATACGCAAGCAAAACTGAAAAATTTCAGGGGGGGGTTGAACCCCCCCAACCCCCCACCTGGCTACGCCCCTGGATTTCATCTTTATGCAAGTTAATCGACGGTTGGCTCACACATGCGCTACCACTATTCTCGATATGCCATGCTTCAATCATCAGGTGCATTTCTTCATTTCTATGCCGGTACAACACTGCGCATTCATCAAATTTTTGGCGTGCACTTACAATCTCGACAATGTAAAGATAGATTAGAAGGTGAGCCTCCTGTGAGCCTCCTCTTATGTTCCAACAATCTCTGGTTAATGCATCGGCCCGGCTGACCTACGTAGAAGCGGCCACAGCTGAAAGGGACCTTATACACCGCACTTGTACGGCAATCAGTGAATTTGTTGGTGTGTTTTACGAAACAAATATCGGTCCACTTCTTGTCTTTTACACGCTCATTCTTCCTCTGCACAGTGGCACAAATCTTACCTAGCTTATTGGGAGCCGTGAAAACAACATGAACGCCGTATCTACTTGCTACTTTCTTTAGTCTGTGAGATACGCGATGAATGTGCGGTATACCTACGACACATTTCTTCCTATCACTTTCTGCAACCATGCTCGGACTTAACAAAATGGACTTCTTAAAACGTTCAGCGACAGTGGCCACTGCATCACGAGGATACCCTACATCTAAAAGACTGTGCGTTAAAGCCTGTGCGTTAAAGCTATCACTCATTTTGTGCTCACACTACTTGGTGAGGGCTGACTTAAGGCAAGACATGGCGATGCTGTTTTTTACAACCTTCGAGTGTTTCTACAAAAACTTTAACAGCGGTTTCG
This sequence comes from Rhipicephalus sanguineus, assembly GCF_013339695.2. Taxonomy (NCBI): domain Eukaryota; kingdom Metazoa; phylum Arthropoda; class Arachnida; order Ixodida; family Ixodidae; genus Rhipicephalus; species Rhipicephalus sanguineus. The sequence goes on along the minus strand of NC_051181.1, from coordinate 173,892,955 downwards.
AAGATCTAGGAGAATACTGCCAGCACACGTGGTTCTTCTGAAACGTTAAGGAAATGTCTAGAAATTGTATTCCATTATTCCGAGGCACCTTTTTAGTAGAGCTGAGCCCTCCTCCATTTAATTCAAATTTTTTGCGCACTGAGGTTACCGCCGTTTCAATGTCCTCACCACTACGAAAAATCAAGTAATCGTCCACATAACGAAAAAACCTTAATAACCAAATTACCTAAGGCGGCTTCCAAAAGTTTGTCGATCTTGCTAAGGTATAAATCACTAAGAACCGGAGCAACCTTAGAACCAATACATATCCCTGATTTCTGCACATAAACGCCTTCCTTCCAACCTACCAGCATCGACTTTAAATACATGGAAAGAATTTCTAGAAAAGCCCCGGTAAAAACACCACATTTATTGGTGAAAACTGTCTCGTGCACTTGTTTGTTAATACATTCATTAACACATTTTAACAAGTCCTCATGCGGCAAAGAGTAATAAAGGTCTTCAATATCCTTACTAAAAGCTTTACAACAACCGGGGTTCTCCTCTAAGAAGAACTGAACTAGCGCCTGAGAATTACGCATACGAAAAGGGTCTGAAAAACTCAAAAAGGTTAAGCAGTTCAGCAAATAGCTAGATACAGCGACTTGCCAGGTGCCTTGCTCTGAAATGATTGCTCGAAACGGAATCTCGTTCTTATGTGTCTTGGCTGAAAAAAATAATTCTAACTTAAAGGGGTCGTGAAAAGAAAATGAAGCTGCCCGGTTGTAATTTTCCCTGCTTCAACAAGGATTAGACATGCCGATTCCGAAATATTTCGGCGCAATATTCTGTCTGTAATTAATTACGCCCGTTTGAAATCGCAGGTTAATTGAGTTCCCAAACGACTGTGCAGAACTACCGGCCGCCTTAGGCACTAACTTCTCTTATCGTGACGTCACGGTAAGGGAAGCTATAAACACTGCGTTAGCTTTGATTTGCTCTAAAATAATAGATTTATAGAAACCTAGAAAAGAAACAAATAACAGAGCAACTTTTACGCTCTGAGTTATATACTGTGCACACTGCACATACAGCAAGTGATCTGCTTGCTTCCGCTTTCAAGTAGTACATCCGGGCTACGTCGCGTGTGTATTCTTGCCTTCGCTCGCTTGGTGCAGCGTCCCAGTTTCTTCTTTCTGGTTGCGTTAAGTTGTCTTTTACCGCGTGTTTTGGGTGGCTTAGTTCACGCTATGCCAACCGTGCACGTCTTAAAATCTTAAAGGCGTTATGATGACGACTTTACTGCGTATGATGCTACAGTATGATGCTACGAACCTCGGCCAACTATGGCTCAGCAAACATCGCTGCGTCGCCATGTTTTGTCGTCGACAGAGACTTTTCATTGGCTGACTTAAAGTGACGTCAGCTGTATAGTTGAGGGGAACGTGAGAAGGGAATCGTAATTGTGCTTTTACAGTTATAAATGAACCCGGACGATGAAACCAGTCGAGGTATAGTATAGAATGGACGGCCAGGATTCCAAATATACACGTAGTTTAAAATTTTCGGAAAACGTTTCACGACCCCTTTAAGCGATTTAGCCTTCTTGACATTACAAGTAGAGCTGTGCGGATAGCAATATTTTGAGTGCGAAGCAAATTCGAATAATAAAGTTTGAGTGTGAATCGAATCGAATAATTTTCTAATAGTTCGAAGCGAAATTACAGAAAAAAAGTTGCAGAGGATTCCTAAGCATATTCTAAATTACATTCTAGAAACATTAAAGCTCCGCAGTGGTGCAACCGGGCGCCGCCATTTTGGGCTCGTCGGAAAGGGCATTTCTCAGTCTTCAAATTTCCTGCCTCAGCTGGGTTCTTCATTCAGAAGCAGGCGTACAAAAAGCAAATGTTTAAAGTTCGTTTGGGGGCCTTTCATCGGCTGTGTCCGCGATGTTGCTCCAGCACGCCTCGCCATTGGTCCGGTGCTCGCTCCGGGAGAGCGTCGTCTGCTGCTTGCGCGTCATGAGGTCACGGTTGTCGACAATTGCGCTACTTAGTGACGCATTCGCTCGTTCTGTGTTCACGGGTTGACGATCACTTAGAATATAATTACGCTTTAGTTTGGCAGATGCACATTAGAACCCTTGATACTAGCAACGCAGTCTGAAATGCAGTGGGAGCATTCTTCTTCAGGAACGAGTTGTACGCGGCAAACTTAAAACGTCTATTGGTTTCAGGTTCGACTTAAAACAGCACTTGGGACCTAAGGCTAGGATTTTCCAGCGACTATCATCTAAGGCAGCTCCTCCAAGGACTAGCAAGTTATTTTGCGGTGAAACAGTAGAAATAATCTTCCTCTTACATGGTTGAAGTTCTCGAAGTTTTACCCTCCATGTGAATTCTGCATGCTGGTTAGCTACCCTCATCCAGTCGGCATACATCTGCTTCCGGCGGCGATCGTCACGCGAAGTCGAGCAACAGACCTTGAGGCATTCCTGGTAAAATCTCACTTGACACCATGATTCCGCGGTCAATATGGCACATATCCTCCTGGCATGTCCGGTAGATGGTTGCAGAAAGCCGCACAAAAGGTTAACTTCAACTGGGCAAACTCTATTCTCAGAAAACCATGAAAATGTCCTAGCACGCAACATTTTTCGTAGTGGTGAGGACTTTGAAACGGCGGTAACCTCAGTGCGCAAAAAATTTGAATTAAATGGAGGAGGGCTCAGCTGTACTAAAAAGGCGCCTCAGAATAATGGAAATCAATTTCTAGACATTTCCTTAACGTTTCATAAGAACCACGTGTGCTGGCAGTATTCTCCTAGATCTTCGAAACCGCTGTTAAAGTTTTCGTAGGAACACTCGAAGGTTGTAAAAAACGGCATTGCCATATCTTGCCTTAAGTCAGCCCTCACCAAGTCGTGTGAGCACAAAATGAGTGGTAGCTTTAACGCACAGGTTACGCGTCTTTTAGATGTAGGGTATCCTCGTGATGCAGTGGCCACTGTCGCTGAACGTTAAAAGAAGTCCATTATGTTACGTCCGAGCATGGTTGCAGAAAGCGATAGGAAGAAACGTGTCGTAGGTATACTGTACATTCATTGCGTATCTCACAGACTAAAGAAAGTAGCAAGTAGATATGGCGTTAATGTTGTTTTCATGGCTGCCAATAAGCTAGGTAAGATTTGTGCCGCTGTGCAGAGGAAGAATGAGCGAGTAAAAGACAAGAAGCGAACCGATATTTGTTTCGTAAAACACTGATTGCCGTACAAGTGTGGTGTATAAGGTCCCTTTCAGCTGCGGCCGCTTCTACGTAGGACAGACGAGCCGATGCATGAACCAGAGATTATTGGAACGTAAGAGATCGCTAACAGGAGGCTCACCTTCTAATCTATCTACATTGTCGAGATTGTAAGTGCACGCCAAAATTCGATGAATGCGCAGCGTTGTACCGACATAGAAATGAAGAAACGCACCTGATGATTGAAGCATGGCATATCGAGAATAGTGGTAGCGCATACGTGAGCCAACCGTAGATTAACTTGCATAAAGATGAAATCAAATGCCTTCCACGTAGACTCCCACGCGTGCTGGATTGATAGGTTCGCCTGTTTTCGTGCCTTCGTTCTTTTCCGCCATTGTGCGTCTCTTCAGTTGTTAGTCGGCGTTTGTGGTGTCCTGACTCCTTCTTGTGTCCGTGTTTGCACACCCTTTCTTTTCAGAATGAATACTTACCAACTAGCTCAGCTCTCTGTTATTCTAAGCTTCAGTTCTTCATAGCCTTCACGGAGTTTCTGCGATATTCATGTCTGCTGATGTAAAGAAAATCCCAGTTGTTGCTGGCTGGCCTTGGAAGTCATTCCACAGAATGCCTTTCTCCCGGGCAACTTTTTTTGCCTTTGCTTGAACAGATTATGCTATTAACAACATATGTGTAGCTCATTGGCATTACACAAAGGCAATCAGCTCCTGTTAAATCTTGGGAAAGACTCCATCCTTTGGCCCCTCTTCTCAGGCTGCTGCACAAAAAAATTGCCTGCTTTTGCTTTCTCCGGATGCGAATGCTGCCATTGGTGAAGCCCTGCCACTGCCCCGTGGTGCAAGTCTCGGTGGTCTCGGTACCTAAATACTTGTAAAGGCAGCTAGATATTACTTTCATGTTCCCAACGTTAAGCGAGGTACACTTTCAGTGAATGTGCAAATTCCTCATGCAAGCGCTCCTGGAACATACTATTAAGAGTGCTAACACGACAGGGACAAGAAAGGGTACAACTGAAGGCTTTTTTACTCAAAAGAAAATATATACGCAAACCCAATCCTCGCGTATTATCCGCACATGTGCACCATTAGTTAAAGCCAATGCAGAAGAAACATGAGCATGCGCTCCAACTAGTATCTCCTCTTCTCGAGCAGTGTCACTTCTTTGGCAGATACTATATGGCCAGAGATGGGTGACTGATGCAGAACGCCCTAGTGTTAATATGGAAAGGTTCCGCAAGGTCACGTGTTGTGCAACCTCAGTGTTTGCACAGTTTCCGCCCCAGCAAACGTCGTGTTAGCACTTTTAACATGAAGCACTAGCAACTAGCTCGCCTTTCTGTTTCGCTCCTTGAAGTTGGCACGGCCAAAATGGGACTGGTTGAAGCAACAAGCCATAAGAGTTTGTATAGACTGTAGAGGAAAAGCTGGGCCGAACAAGTGCTGCCTTTTCAGTTATTTACAGAAAGGCTAATGTTAGCATTATTCAAGGCTAGCAATACTTGCAAGGTAAATAAGAACCATTTACGTGGATTACAAACGTGTGGACAGTGTTTGATTTTTATTTAGAATATTTTTAGGAAAGACCTTATGGCTATTTGTGTAATTTACTGTGCTCACTGAGGACGTTTTTTATTTATTTACTCTCTGTGCCATTGAGGCATTACAGTGGGGGGATTACACAGAGCAATGTGAACAACCTAAGGTACCCTGCAATACACAATGCATTACAATGAACAGCGGTAGAGTATAAAGCACGATCAAGAGCACTAGTTTCAACGGACATTACCAACATAAAAAAACAAGCTTTCTTAGACGAAGAAAAAGAACGATGATATACAAATATATAACAAAGAATTATATAACAATAATAGGCTTGTGCAAATAGTAAAATTTAGGTTCGAAGCAAATCGGGATTTGGTCAAATTATTTCAAATCGAATTCAAATAGTATATATCACATATTATAAAGAAAAATGAGCATATTTGTCATGACCCAACTAACCTGCACAATATCTTTTAATTGAAACAAGGCATGTGCAAACATCATTCTTTTTGGTTCAAAGGGAAGTGCATCTTTGACTAGTAGCAGGATTTGACTTTCGGTAGAATGCTAGTGATAACCTGTAAAATACGTTACGTTTTAAAATTTACTTTGCTTAGAGCATACAAGCTTTTATATGAGCTTTTAAACTTAAAAAGTGATGAGTCGATGTGAGGGTGATTTGTTCATTAACCTTGAAGTGAGGCTTCGCAGCAGTACGGATTTCCCCTGGAAAGGTGTATTCACAGGGGCGCAACAGCTGCGCCAATTTGATATAATTCCTTATTTTTGCGCCAAGCTGAGCCAAAACCGTGAAATTGCGCCACGCTGCGCCAAAATGCCCGACCAGCTTCAAAATTTTCTCATTTGCGCAAATTTTAGCGAGAAATGGAGGTTGCGTTGGTCATCTGCAGTGTGGGCATCATCATTCAATACAGACGGATGTACCCTAACCCTAAACCCCCAGCGAAAGAAAAGATAAAACTCACAGTTTCACCGCAAGGACGAAGCAATGAATGTGATAGCAACAAATTCTAATGTTATACGAAGTGAGGCTGGCAGCAAACTCTTTTGTATCCGATCTCGCATCTTTTCATGCTCGTACTTCTCCCTCACATCTTTTCATGCTCGTTCAAGACGGGCGGGGTGTTTCCTCTCTGCTTTGACGGCAGGCCTCCCGAGCGGAGTGGTGTTATCGCATGCGCCCTCCGAGCGACAGAGATGGGCCGGCTCGTTTGATCTCTGCTTCAGCCGCGTTCGTTGCCCGCACTCGCGCGCTTTTACCAGCGGTAGAACATACCATGCGTGGGGCGATGTTATCAATTTGGATTTTATATGGGACATGACGGCAAAAACCCATAGAGAGTGTACATATAATTGCTATCACCATAAAAAAGGACAGTGGTTCTCAAATTTCCTGATGCTTGTTTTATCGCGTCCAGAATACTTAAGCCACTTTTGCCGCAGTACACTGGTGTCCTGCAGAAAAGCGTACTGAGATTTAGAAGGGGCTATTAGTACTAACTGTCAGGGACACAGTACATTTTGTTCCTTAATTACTTATTCGTGCACGCGCCATGTGATTACGAGTACTAGTATGATCGCTGAGGTCTAAAAAATTATTGGCAATCATTTTGAGCTGCTGTGTATGGCGTTTCTGCGGCCTTGAGAAACAAATATACAAAAGCGTTCGCCAGTTTTCTTTTTTCTCCACCCCCACTTGCTCCTGCTTTATGAATCTCCTGAATTTTGAGGTTGCCAGGTTCACAGCTACACATTAACATTTGCAGTGCCTGTCGAATTATTTGACAGGCCCTGCAAATGCTAATGTGGACTTAGTCATGGTTAGCATTGTGTGGTTTCTCAACACACCGCTTTTATTGAAATAGCAGTGTTCACGGGCACTGTGCACGAGTTAACTGATGTTGAATGGTTTGTGCGTATTTTGGTTTTCTTTTCTAAAAGTAAGTCCTCTTCGTTATACTACTCCAAATTTGAGATTTCTTGCTAAAAAATTGTTGTTTTCTTTGTAACCTGCTCCAAATTTGGATTTTTGTGCTCCAAAAGCAACATTCTGCTGCTCCAAAATTGCTCCAAATTCTATTTCAGCTGTTGCACCCCTGGTAGTCACGACATAGCACCCCTGCACTGCAGTGAAACCACCTTTCGGTGGTTTCATTGCAGTGCGAATTCGTCTCGAAGCGAATTCGAATACTGTAATATTCGTTTGAATATTCAAACTGCTCGAATATTCACACAAGCCTACAGGTTATAAAGAAAAATGAACATATTTGTTATGACCCAGCTAACCTGCACAACATTTTTAAAGATCGGAACAAGGCATGTGCGCATGTCACTTCTTGGGTTCATAGTAAAGTGGAAGGAATTTTGAATATTAGCAGGATTTGAATTTCAGTAGGATGCAAGTGATTACTGGTAAAATACGTTGTTTTAACATTTACTACAGTTAGTGCATATAAGCCCATATAACAAGCTTTTAAACCTAACATATAGTTATTCAATGCGGGGGTAAATGTTCATTTAACCTTGCAGTGGGGCTTCGCAGCATACGGATTTTCCCTGGATAGGTGTTTTCACAGTAAAGCACCCCTACGCTGCAGTGAAACTGCCTTGACAGGGAGTTTCATGCTGTCTAATATATGCCCATTTGTTCATTTCAAATACTTCGAAATTTTGCATAACTTAAATTCGTTCGAATATTTGAAGCGGTCGAATATTTGCACATGCCTTTCTGTGTAATGCTAAGAAAGCACTAGTTGACTATGTGCTGCTTCAGTATGAAATTAACCATTTTGACGTAAGGAATGCTTCTAGCCAGATGCGTCTTCAAGGTGTCCGGGCTCTTCGTGAACAATGCCAATCCGAATCCAACACATCCCAGCGTTCCCATGCATACAACAGAGTCGCAGTACCAGTTTTCTCTCTAGGTAATTGCAAGAAACAATGTTTTCAATTGAATCACTTAATTTCAAAATTTGACAGAGTGCTGTCTAGATAGAAGTAATCTGGTTACTTCTCAGTGTGCATCTTGCTTGTAGGATATTTAATGAGTGTGAGTTGCTGCATTTCGCACTGGAGCAACAAATGACATGAGGAATACAATATTATGAAAATGCTAACTAAATAGAGCATTTTAAAGTGGTCATGAAGCACCCCTTGGGCTTGTTGAAAAAACACATCCTGTGGAAATCTGACACGGCTATGAACTGCTCTGCCAAATATTACAGTCGTGCACGCCGCGTAAAGGCCACAAGCGGAGCACGAAGTTGCCGTTTCCCCTGGCACCCTCTTTTCAAACAGAGGCCGGTTCTCACTCTCGTCGGTGGGCGGGGCGTCTGCACGTTGACGTCGCGGATCTGCCAGTTTACGTCACAAGAGACATAGCATGCTTATTGGCCGATAGCTGATGTAAATCGAGAGTGGCGTTCGGATCAGATGCGCTTCTTGCCATGGGGTGCCGCCACTTGCTGGCGCCGCACTCCTCAGTACATGGTAGCCGCACTCGCGCACGCGAATCACAGCGTGAGAGCGATCGCATTTCATGACGCGCGCTGACATAACTTCTTTCCCCCGTGCCATCCCTCCCTATGTAGCTTCCAGTGCGCTCGTCGGCATGAGAAAAGAGAGAAAGCGCTGCGAGCGTGCGCCAACCCCCGTAACTCCGTTCATTCTTGACGGATTCGAGAAATTTTTGCGGCAATCGATTCGGGAGGCAGTAAACTCCGATACTGAGGTCATTAGATCATTACTTGGAAAAGTGGTTCATGACCCCTTTAACTAAGATCAATCAGTGTGAGAACAGCTCAGCAAGGAACACAAGGCCGGGAAGTGCACAGTGTCCTTTATGTCCTGTCGCACCGCCATTACACGTACGGTGAATATCAACTCTACTGCATTGCTAATCCACATGCCACATTCGCCACTGCTCTGGGTACCCCCTTGGCTCATGCACTCTCTGCATCGAGTCAAAAGGCCAGAAAAATGTCTTGTTCTTGTGAGTCCCAGCCTGCGCTCTTTACTTCGAGCTCTGACTTCACTGAGTTACGCTTCTACAAAGCCCTATCAGCTGTACATTATAGCTGAAAACCATGCACAAACTGTTGGAAATTTCAATGGGCCAGCTGCAGCGATAACACTACACGAACACTGCTGCTTTCATCAAAAGACACACTGCAACCACCACCACACAGATACAGCTATTGACACAACTAGATGGCTTAGGTTGGCAAATTAAAACAGAATGCTGCTGTCAAGTGTAGCAGGCGTCTCAGGAGTGTTGCCAGCAGGGTGTCAGAACGAAATGTTTTTCGTTTCAGTTTTAGTTTCGTTCCACCGTGAAAAGTTCCGTTCCGTTTTTGTTCCGGATTGAAAAGAAAATGTTCCGTAACGGTTCGGAGCGGTTCTTTCTATGCAAAAATTTGAAGTTAAGGCAATCATAAAAAAAAACATTTGATTTGCGATGTAGTTACTTGTCCTCCTCCTAAGAAAGTGGGGCAGGGGTAAAACATGTTCTTCCCACGTTCTTCAGAGGAACGGAAGTAACTGTACCACGAATTCCTACCAACTAGCACAAACCAGTATACCCTTCAAAGTCATAGTATTTATTTTCTCAAAAGTCAGATACGATCTTTTTTAGCAGGCTCAATGCTTTGTGTCAATGGATCGAGTGAGCACGATCTAAGAAGCAGCACGTCATTGAGTGTACTCTCTGATGTGTGAGACCGTTGTTCTGATAAAAAAATCGCCAGGCCTGTGCAGAACACGCAGCAGAATCACAGTGAAAGCTGGAAGAGCAGACTTTCAGAGCCCGTTGTAGACTCTATTGGGGCAACTAATAGACCTTATGCAAAATTGCGGCCATCTGTCGGAGGTGTAACGAAGCTACCCATTCGGCGCCATGTTGGAGGCTTGTGTCTGAAGCGTATTGCTGTCGCTGCTATTTCTTCTTGCTTGTATCTGCTTTGATAGTAAGCATTCGAGGCATAAAAACGTCATACGAGTGTCTAAGGGCCTGTACACGTTACCGGCATTTCCCAGTTATTAGGTTGACAATTAGTATGTGTACAGAACTGCCTCACAACGAGAAGAAGGTACAAGTTTGTCACCGAGTCACATATAAGCCTGTCATCGTTGAGAATGAAGTTTTGCGCTAGGTTATAAATTTTGTCTGTTTTCAGTGTAGTGAATAAAGCGTTAGCTTCAGTGCGTGTCACGGCACAGCGATGACGGTAGGAAATTGCTGTTGACCCATTTCAAAACTTATTTCATAATGGACAGCCTACGTCGACCAGACGTATTGTGCATTTAATTTTAAATAAAACGTTGTCCTCGTTTTATTTTTGAAGCAAAAAATATTTCGCTGCTGTAGTCACCGACGTATGTTATGTATAGAATTAACGCGTGATTCAAATGTAAAAGAATTTCAGCTTCGCATGCACGTGAAAAGTGAACATAAAAAGTGTTAGTTGCTCCAAAATGTAGGTGCCGGTTAGCTGGTATTTTATTGAATACCCTCCCGCCATGTGCCAGTAAATAACACAATACGCCAAAAATATTCGCGTTCACATCGTCGCTCTCGGGGCCTATATGGCGCCTTACTATTTCAACCCGTTTCCACAAGGCAATTTCGCGCCGCCGACTGAACGCTTGCGAAACCACCTCAGCCCGTAACCAACGGTAGCGCAGCCACGGTCAAGTGTAACAACACAACACATTTGCCAGAACAGCATTTTTTTTAATTTCATATGAAAAGTGCCACACACAAGCATCGATATGTTAATATTTCATAGCACAGGGGTGGATACAGGATTTTTCCGAAGGGGGAGCAGCTTCTGGGAGAGCCTGATATGTGCTCTTCTTGAGGTATAAATTAAAAAAAGAAGTAAGCAGGGTGGTCAGGCCATCCGGGCTGCCCCTCTGAGTTTGGCAGTGATAGCACATGAAATGTTTCTAAAATATGCATAGTGAAGCACACGCGCGAGCTACCTGTCTAGCATGTAATTGTTATTGCAATGTAATAAACAAAGTAATAGTGTCAACAGCAGCCCAAGCATGCGCGAGTCGCCACGATGCAGCATTGAAGCTCGTGGCTACGAGCTTCGAAGCTGGTTAGTTTGTGCCTGCAAGCACACGGCACGAAAACTGTCTGGTTGACACGAAAGAGTGTTCTCTGATGAGTGCCGATGCTGTCACATACCTCATCTATTAAGAACGGCGAACGTAAACACGGCGTTAGTCGTGAGCAGTAGAAGTAGCAACCGAACGATCTGGCGCTTCTCGATGGTGGCGAGGAAATCTGATAACATGGAGGTTAACATGTCTATTTTCCCTTTCTTAACATGGAGGTTAGTTTCCTGTAAACCTTTTTTCAGCACCCCCATTTCCTCAGTCTGAGCAACACAGCACACGAAAATATGTCGGCATTGCCGTTCCTATCAGCCGCCACACGTGTGTTCAGACGCTCCGTGTGTGCACATGCAGAGCACGCTTAGCCTTCAACATGGCGGAAACGCGCACGGCAGCCGCTAGACGGCAGCAGATTTTGCATAAGGTCTATTGGCCTGGTGGGCCACCGATTGCGGCGCTGCGAACGGCGCTCCGGTGACACAAAGGCGAGGATTCAGCTTTTGTCGTCTGCTAGGCTGAGGCTAGAACAGCAGCATTTTCACTCGCGTCGCACGGCGTTCCTCGACTACTATCTGTATTTTCGTGTAATGATAGTTCGTTGGATGGCTGCTAGCATTACTGGAGGTTAAGAAACGTTAACATTTAACATATCTTCTATATACACAGAGCCATCGCGGTCAGGATCATGCCACCGAGTTCTTAGCGTCACTCACTGCGCTGGATGGCGTTGAAATAGCTTACGTGAAAGCGCGAACGTCCCGCCAATCGAGTTAAAGAGAGTCTACCCTGCTTTGGAGCGAAGCATGATCAACTTCACGGCTTATTCGCAAAAGTTAACGTTACGTAAACAGACTTTAACGAAAGTTCATGCTCCACTCCCAATTGCAGTAAGTACACAAAACGTTTGCCGACAAAATAAAATTGATAACTTCATCAATCAGCGGGTTATTGCGGACAACTAGCATAGATTGGGCGAGTTGGATGCACATTAAAACTTGTTACACGTACTATCGCGCCCGAATAAAACGCCAGCAGTGGTGCGTGTGGTACAGTTCGCACCCTTATGACTAGATATAGATACACTCATGCGGTTTGCCGCTCGTGAGCCAGATTCATGCTTTCGATTGCACAGTGCTGCCTAATCGGGTGTGCGTGCCTGTAAATGGTGATGACAGGACGGCGCGCATTATACAGTTCCTGATGCTTCGGGAACGCGCTCCGCTGTTCGTGTTTCATTTGCCACCAATACAGCTTGATAAACAGTACGAAAAATTGGCGAATATGTCTAGGAAGAGGAGCAAGGGAGCTCTTTCTCATCATTCTTTTGGCTCATGATGAAACAAGCGCAAAATATACGAAGACTCAGAAAGGACACAGGACGGAGCGCTTCGTTTCATCATGAACCTATACCAACACGCCCAACTGGCAGTCATTCTTTTGGCCCCTTCGGCTGGTTATTGCTATTCTTTACCGCGCGTAACAAGGTTAAATATTTTACGATGGAAGCTTTGGATTCCTGAACAAACGCGAAAATGCACCGTCGGCGACCCTAGTCGGAAGCGTCAACACGAGTGATGCAAAAATCCTCACACGATGACGTTACCTTATGACGTCCTCATGACATCACAGACCGCCAAAATTTGTGACGTCATAACGTCCCGTCACATGATTACGTCATCACATGACATCTTCGGTTTGCATTGCCTCCGTGATCGGTGTGTCGAACACGGAGGCAATGCAAAACCAGGTGATGTATAGAAAGCTTGCAATGCCTCCGATCCTGGAGGCAGTGCGAAATCACGTTAAATCCAAAAGGCATTCGGAAGGAGGCGGGGAAGGAAGAATACATCGACTGAACAAAAACAAGAAGATGGCTTTCGCCTTCCAATCGTCTTAGGCAAATGCATAAGGGACCCTGCGAGTCTTTTTGGTAGAGTGACTGCATCACGCCCTATCAGGAGTCGACTGTTGAGAGTGAATTACACTATTTTATAGCAAGTACATCTTACTAGAATTTTCGATGCAAAAGCTTTGTATTTATCTACGTTAGTATGACTACACTAATTCTGTTCAGCATGCTTTCAAACGGCCGGGAACGAGTCAGGAAACGTTGATTTATTAACGTAGTGAATAAAATATGCTGCAAAAATAAAGAAAAGACAACTCCGCACAACCTACGATATATTTTATATCACCGTCGTGCATCCCCTTTTGACACGTGCTCTCACCCTTTTTATTTCTTGTTTAAACTTCAACTACTTACTACACGCTTACACGGAAGCTGCTGAAAACTTGGATTTAATCAGAAGTTGTTGCCTGTAACGACCATTTATTTGATTTGAATGACATCACACATCGCTTGTCGCGCGTTTAAAACTCTGAACAAAAGAATTGAATCGAAGGAGCAGGCTTGGCAACCGAACACACGTGCAGCACGCGGTATACATATACTGCACTTTAATGCAGACACGGTAGCCGAAGCCCGAACGCTAAAATTAGTGATTGAAAACGGGCCGGAAAGTCATTTTGAGTGCGCCACGGCCATAGAACAGTAGCGAAAAGAAATCGTCACCATACATGCAGATGTACACATTGATGGCTAGCAGACGACACCAGGAGCAATCGACACTGAACGTGCTCCTGACAGCAGCTCCGCTCGAGTTCGCTGGGCATTTTGCTTGAACATTCAGTACAAATTGCTTTATGAACTTGCCCATTCATGTTTCAATAACTCGAGCAGGACAGACTGGCCGGTAGCATCGGGTAGCCTTCACGCAGCGAGCGCGCGCACGAAGAGCGGCACCCGAGTCCCCTCTCTGATGTCACACGCGAGAGGGTGCCACTCAAAGATCTCGAGGCCAATGCTAGTACATATTCAAGGTACCCACTACGCCCTAAATCACCGTAACTTTTCTGAAGTAGCGAAGCATCCGCTATGCCATTTTTCGTCATTCTTCGGAGAATTGCTACACATCTGTAAGGCATGATGTGCACTTTGTGCTGTGGCTGATGACGATGAATTATGGCTGAGCCCTTTGTAACGGGTTGGAAGCATTCAGCGACCGATTCGTTGCGCAATTCACATTGTGTGACGCCAGGTTGTCATGTTACTCTTCTGCCACACTATATTACATATGTTAACACGATTCCTTTCCCCACATGACGCCTGTATAGACTATTTTTGCGAAGGAGTTACAAGCACCACCGTGGCACTGTGGTGGAATACTCAACTGCCACGCGGAGGGCACGGGTTAAAATCCCATCCGATCCTAGAAATTTATTTCTAATTCATTTTAACTGCAGAGCATTTCTTAGCGAACCCAAGGCAGTTTGAGCGTTTCCATCTACGTATCTATCTATCTATATATCTAGCCACCTACGTCTGGCTGCTCTCGATCGTGATCACCTTCTTAGCTTGGTGCAGACCAAAATTAGCATGGGAGAGAAAGAGGGTTTGGCGAATATGACTGCCTGGTCATGACATGAATAACGTAAAAATCCTGTCGCGTACGTCATCAAATCCTTTCTTCCAGACACGTGTGGCACATTCCCGTATACCACGGGCAACAGTGAGCGGGTATGCGCCACAGGTGATTGGCACTTTATATTTTCCCAGGAACAGTGAGAACAGAAATCGTTAATTTAAATGCGAGAGCGTAAAAAAAGAACCGACGTCGGCAGTGTTCACTTGACGAATGCAAAGAAGAAAAATCAGGATCCCAGCAGGAATCGAACCCAAGCATTTTGAGTGGCAGTCAGGTATTTCACCACAGAGCCACGCCACGTCTTGAAACTGCTTTGGAAAAAAGACCCTATGCATGCATAATGTCAGAGCAGCGTCAATTCTGATTGCAGTGCTGGCTATCTAATTTTATAAAAAAAGCAATAAACGTTACATATGCACTGCTACGATGCAGACATCATGTCAGGTTAACATCTGTGGTTCCAGTGTTGGCTCCGCTTTCATAGACGTCTAATAAACATTACATTTGCATTCCTATGATTCAGCAAGCTATATTCAAGCGTTGCTCGACCCCGGAGGGATACACTAACAATAGTTAAGTATGATATTCACATACTCACACTGTAAAGTGCCCTTCGTCTCGATGATACTCACGTCTGTGTTCCTTAAGTTACCCTTTAAACGCCAGTGTAGTTGACGTGCCTGGTAAGGCCACAATGTGCACACAACTACTACGCTTACAAAAGCACGTCGATACACCTTGGAAGGCTTGGATCAAAGCCAAAAAATGCAGCATAGACAACTACTCACTGATTTGCTCGCATGAAACCGATTCCCACAAGGCGTGGGATCTGCCGAATTTTTTTCTTATTTCACACGATAGCAGTTACGGACACTGGCGGTGACGGACAACTATGGCGCCAAAGTTGGTTGTTGTGATCTCATAACAGCTTTCACTGTAACAAACTTCAGCGCCGACAATGCCCTCTCAAAGCTAGCCTGCGTGACAGGCGTGCAAAAGTCCACTTGCGTTAATATAAACATCTCTGGTTGCCACTGTTTTCGTTTTTGGCACAATTTCAACATATTTTTGCTTTGGAATTCCTACCTGAGGTACGTGCTAATACTGTACACTGAGATATGCAAATTTGCTCACGTTGCATGACCTCAGTTGTTCCGGATTGCCAAGTTTTCTCGTGAACCAAAAAACGGTTTAAAAAATTTCGGTTTGACTCTGGAACGAAATAATAGATAACGTTTCGGTTATGTTTTCGTCCCTATAAAAAATATCGTTTTTTTTTTCGTTCCGTTCCGACACGCTGGTTGCCAGGGCCTTGGACACCTGCTATACTTGAGAGAAGTAATCAGTTCTAATCAGAGCATACCATAACGGCGGTGCTCTTGAAATTGGAGGTCTTATGCTGGGCCCCATGGGAAACTTTTCCTCTAGAGTCTGTTCTAGGTCTATGCAAGAAGCGGCCTAGTGACACCACTGCAAGATGACGCTCGTTTTGCTACGAGTCTTGATGATGGTAAAACTGAGCAACAACGATACTGCAAATGCAAATTTTGGGCTGAAAACATTGGCATGCGCATGTGATACAAGGCAGAAATCTCACATGATAAAACTTATAAAAGAAACCTCACATTACATGTGGGTTTTCACAGTATTCTGCTTTTCATTGTGTTATGATGAAGTGAATGGTCAAGGTGGAGCTCAAGCTGATAGAAGAGCCAGGCTGCTCATTTTTCTAGCACTTCAGAAGTGGTTTTAGAATGTGTGCCTTGTGCAGGAGTGGTGCTAATGCTGACCACACCCGACAACCCATACGTCTCCCTGGGGAAGCTGCGCTCTCGTCGACCAGCCTATGCCTCGGTCCTACGAGGAAGCTTCTGGCTGGAAGGAACCCGGGTGAAGGCAGTGCTGAAAAAGCCTGCTATGAAGACATTGCGAAATGCTGGCTGCCGACGAGGTGGCAGGCACAACAATGAGCCAGACCAAGTCTTTCATCTGGTGGGTCCTAGCAGCTTTTGCAAACATCGAAGATGCATCATCTATTGCAACTCGTACACTACCTGTTGCAGGCACTCTCGGAACACGGCTACAGCTGTAACTGCGAGTCTCAACCACAGAATTCTTTGTCAAGAAATTATTCAACCTGCAGATTCTGATAATATGCATAATATAAATTCAAGCTAACACTCGACATCTCTCTGCATCTGGGTGAAGTGTTCTTGCAATAAGTTAGTGGCAGCCCGTTCCAACCTTCACTTTGTGAAGGTTGTGCCCACGAACAATGACATTCATGTCACTTTCTACTTATGGAGCTTTCTACTATAATACAGTAGAACCTCGTTCATAGTTTTCAGGAGAAAAAAAAACTCTGCAAGAAATGTGCTATCCGTGAGAACGTAAGATCCAAAGTCACTGAAATAAGGCGCAGTTTTGCTTTAAAAGCGAAAATTTTAGATGCTATTGTAAAAAGCTTTTAGCTCGTGGTTTTATGGACTGTGTAAAGTGCATCAGCCTACTAACAAAAGCTTGATGTGCCAGAAGACATAACAGTGTTGACTTACTGGCCACAAGCACTAGCCATCGCAGTGCTGGTGCAGCGCCGGGAGCTAAAAGTGTGCATACTGTCCCACGCTTCAATATTTAAACTCCAGGGCATGCATTAAAGCTGCCACTTTTCTTGTCTTGCCCAAAGTGTGCCGCGCATGGTCTTCAATACACATCATGCAGGCCGGCCACACGCACTAATTCCGCCGAGGGCGTTGCAGCTTAAAGGGGCCCTGCAACACTTTTCAGCATGGTCAGAAAATGCTGCCGATCAGTAGTCGAGGCTCCCAAGAACACATGAGCCAAACATAGTGCAGCACGTGGCCTGGGATTTACAATAAATTCTCAGACAGCTAAAAATCGCTTCCTCTTCTCTCAACAAATGATGCTATTGACTCAAAATCACTGCCTCACTGACACAAGTTCCACGTCATTGGCTGATTTGAACATGGCACGCTTGGTAGTTATTGTGCCCGCCGCGGGAGGCCGTCACTTGCCCGTGCATGCGATCACACTGAAATTACGTTGCCTGTTCGAAGAAAAAAAAAAGAAAAAGTGCTCAAGGTCACGAGGCACGCGTGACGCACCTTCTTCCCCCTTGCCACCCCTTCCTGCTTAGCTTCCACCACTTTCATCAGGACGAGAGAAGAGAGAAAGCAATTACGGCGTGCAACAGATCTTTGTAACTCCGCTCGTACTGGTCCAATTCTAAAAAATTTTGCAGTGGTCAGTTCTAAAAGAGAAACGTGGGCTAGTTGGTGATTCAACATTGTGAAGCGCCTGTGTCGTGTTTTCTTCTTAGTCCTCGTCCATTTGTAGCGCTGTTTTTTCCTTCACAAGTGGTCAGTTTGTGAGGAAATAAGCTCCTTTAGTGAAGCCATTCCATGGCTACTTTGAAAAGTGTTGCAGGGCCCCTAAGGGCTCATTGGACCTGTGTATACAGTGCCTTTGTCAAGAGATTGCCCGATAAAGAACACCGTTTCGGTGGCAGCAATACCCAGAGAAGCGAGGAAATATTTTTAAATAAACCTACCCGGCCTGTTATTAAGCAACTCGCATACACTAGCACTAAATTTGTGTTGCCTATAAACGATGAGATGTTTTACAACGCTCAGCTAAAGGGATGTGCCGTATAAACATAAAAGATTGCATGCTTACGGATGTTAGTGTGAGATAAGTAAACAATGATTAATGAAAGAGCTGTACTAACAGCTGGAGGTCTCCCTAGTGCTTAGAATTGTGTGACAGAAAGATGATTACACTGCTTATTTCTCGTCTATACGAAGCACGCAGCTAACAACATTCCTGGCGTGCTGAGTGCATTCAGGACCTTTTTTGAACACTTAATATAGTATTTGTAATACTTTTTACATTCGGAAAAGTAAAACAAACATGACAAAGTTGTTTTGGATCATCCGGCCTTAGAACCCCTGTTGTCTCCTGTCATTGGTGATTGCCGATTGATACAAGGCTGCGAGGCACATCACATTGTGCGATCGTGCAATTGCCACTTCATGTGGCCACCCTTGAAAGGATCAAGTTTGTTTTTTCCTAGCAGGTAGAACTCTGCATGAAAAATTATGTGTGAAAACTGTCAGCAGCGTCGATGGTCACTACAGGAAGGGCATCGTACGGGAAATCCAGGAAAATGTCAATGCCTGAGGGGCTTAGAAAGCTTTCCACGAATAAGCAACCTATTTGGCTTTTCCCCATCCCCCAAGCTATCACGGCGTAAGAACAAACATCAGCAACTATGACAACACGATCTGTCATACGAAGAGATTAGCTTTAAAGGGGTGCAAACTCCATCTCTGTGGCATTTGTTTGTCACGGTGCCCTAGGCCACAATCACAACAGCCTTGAAAAACGGACCACTGAAATTGATGTTGTGAGAGCATAACGACGTTGCACTTCTGAAAAGAAAGTATTGAGTAGCTCGACCTCCCATTTTGCATAGGTCCAGAATGTTCAGCATTGCTTTGTAGATGGACAATGTATGTAAAAATTGGTTGAGATTTAACTCTTGTAAACCTATTTATCACGGGTGAAAGGTATGTTTGGCTTGGTTTTGCAAAGACTATGCACACATTGTTTCATTAATGTTCGGCTTTATTGCAGACGTGATGGTGAAACCATAGAGTTTCCTACAATTAACTAGAGGAAACTCTGGCACTGCGAGTACATGGATTTGCCTAGTCTTCGGGCTTGCGGGCTTCAAACGCACTTGTGGCTTTGTTTATTGTTGTGTTTTGGTTTTGTTTCGGATAAAAGAATGGATCGTTGTGAACTTCGTGTGCCAATTTGAATTGGTGAGCCTAAAAAGGTTAACGTGGTGAAGTGAAACTTGTGGAGATAGGTTTAGCACAAAGCTTGCCCTACGAGGCGACCGGGAAGGAACGCGACGTTCTCCACTGCTGCAGCGAACAAAGACACTACGGCCGGGTTCGTCGACTCTCCAGCACGGCGTAGAAAAGGCACTTGAGGCAGGATGTCAACAAACAGCACGGGTTTATTAACCCAAGATGCAGCACAGTACGACAGTCACTGGCTTGCAGGCCGTAAGGGGAACTCTGCAAGACCGATCGAGTACGCTTGCCAGCGGCGCTACGACTATCATAAAAAAAAAGATGCAACAGCTAGCAATCGCAGCTCATAGAAAGTATCAGTCTTTGGCGGAAATTGAAAACACAGTCACACAAAGGGCGCAGTCGAGCACACGATTGAGAAGCCACCTGCTAGAGCAGCGCGTCAACCTCACGTGCTGGCCTGAGAGCATCTCCCGCGGGCAAGCCCGCGCCGGACAGGAGCGAGCTCATGGGGGAAGGGGGTTGTCACTGGCGGCCAATGAGGACAGGCGCAGCGCAGTGACGTAGGCTAGCGTGGTCACGTGGTGGCGCGAGCATGCTCAGGCAAGTTCGGACGCGTGGCTCGTGTGGGGAAGACCAACGCATGGCTCACACCGAGGAAAAAGGCCTGGCGGCGTAGCCACGGTAGCCATGTCGCCGATTAACGGCGATTCCCGGCGCTCGAGCCGCGCGGGGCCAGCACGCGTGCTAGCTGGGGAACGAGGTGCCAAAGGGGAGGGCGCGCTCGATTCCCACAAACTGCTCAACGTTTACTGAACTTCGTCATGCGACAAAGTGGCTCCATGCCATACGGATCCAAACGAAGCGGCAAGAACAAAGTTTAGACAAATCCATGTACTACTCATCATTCCCATGCTGGCTGAAGTGCCATGCATTGCAGCTCCCATAGACACTAGTGCCAGAGTTCCCTCTAGTGTATTTATAGGAAACTCTATGGGTGAAACCACCCACAAGTCAGAATTTATTTGTTGCATTGCAGTTGTGCACGTATCTGATGAGGGAAATGCCCTCCCTGCTCACAGTACGAGGAAAAAGAGGAAGGGGGCACGCTAGAAGACAAACAGGTCACCCACTCAACAGTGTCTGTTGGACTGGTGACGTCACAACAGCAGCTGGGGATAGGGGGGCACGCAAGCGTCTGTTGGTGGTTTGTTTGCCTTCGCCTAGTCACATGGCATGTGTGCCGGCAACTCAAGGTCATTGTGACGTTATGAATG
This sequence comes from Rhipicephalus sanguineus, assembly GCF_013339695.2. Lineage (NCBI taxonomy): Eukaryota > Metazoa > Arthropoda > Arachnida > Ixodida > Ixodidae > Rhipicephalus > Rhipicephalus sanguineus. Next base: position 173,872,421 of record NC_051181.1, on the reverse strand, counting down.
ACCTTGTGAGATGTGGTGTAGTAGGGCTTTCGCTCTAAAAGAATGAGAAACAATACTCTTCTGAGCAACAGCTGCATACAATTATTAGGGCAAGCACTTCCAAAGGCTTGTGATAATAAAGCACACATGCAGAGCGTGAGAGGAAGCACATGCGCCACAAGCAACAAAGGAGAGCATGCATGCTACCCACAGAGCACACGAGTTACTTGTGAGAGTGAAGGCGTGACAAACGAGAGAGCAAGGCAGCACACACATTTCCAGGCAGCATGCATCGAAACAGAATGCACTCAGCTGCAAGGTTAATAGAGTGCTGTGTGCAACCGCCCAGCTGAGTTTTTTTATTTCCAATTTCTAGGGAGGTGCAGCAGTGCTTCCTGTCCAAGGCTTTCTTGTCTCTAGGGCAGGTTGCAAGAAAACTGGATGCATGGCCCAGTGATTTGCTTGCACTGTGAGAGAGTGTTTCAGCACTTCTTTGTGACATGGCCGGGCTAGTAGTATACTACAGGAAAGCTGCCGCACTGGGCAGTTACTGCTCTCAGTCATATGTGCCTGGCAACTTCTTTGTTTCACATGGGATATAGCATCCAAAAAAAGTATTTTATGATGTACCGATTGCTGGTGCTGAACTCCTAAAAGACTGTATATTAACGGGTAAAAATGAAGCTCAGGTCATTTTCTGCGTTCCCAATTGTGGATAGTGCTGGGAAGCTGTACAAATCGGGAATGTGTAAGCATTTAGCGCACCCAGGATTTCACTCACGGGGGGGGGGGGGGGGGGTTTGAAATTCTGACAAGATGCAGAGGGGGGCAATCACATTGCATAATATGCCATTTCCTTGCTTCAGCTAGAGTAATGCGACAACAAATAAAATACCAAGTAATAATAATAATAATAAAAATAACGTCAATTCAATTATGATGTTGATTATCCAGCGTTTCACAGAAAGGTCTTGAAATAACTTGACAAGGCGAAAAAACCGTTCAGTGGAGCAGTGCACGTAGAAAATAAACTACATATTGAATAAACCAATGCGTAACATAGTTACCAATGAAGTTCTTTGGCAGGTGCTTATTTTTGGTAATTTTGCAATTTCTTGTAGTGATAAGGGTGCTGACATGTCGGCTGGCTGGCGGTCGAGAAATGATGTTGAAAATTTTATTACTCTGATAGCGCATACAAACGAGACGCAAGAAAGGCACACGAAGAGATCCAGCATCGTGTGTTTGTTTTCGTGTGCATTTCTTGTGTCCCATGTATTTGCGCTACCACTGTAATAAGAAAATGCCATAAGAATAAGCCCGCATGCATGACAACATTAGCTCTTACAAAACACTGCAGCTGATAATTTTCTATGCTTCCTTTGAGTCTCACCAAGCTATAAATTTTGAAGTGCACCTTAAATATTGCTAATAAACTACGTGGTATTGATTATAAACAGTATGTACACTTCAATGCAGCACACATACACTACAATTCTCAGCTCACGGATAAACTGCATTATAGCCACACTTACTGACTTTCCAGCGTAGATTCCCAGGTCACTCGGGCGCATATAGGTTCGGCGACTGAACCATCTTTAGTAAAGGTCAATGGACTGGTCAATGGACGCATGAGACGACGATATATCTGCTGAGTCACCGGTTCCTCTATGGCCGTAATCGGACATTCCGGTGTTGTTGCTGCGTCGCTTGAATATGAACGTGGAATCTTTTTTGGGTAGTGGGTGAGGATCGTGTTCGACTGGCGCTTCAGCGAGAGGGCTTCGGCAAGGTAGGTCATTGTCGACGCAGATTCACACAGTAAACACAGCAACAAGTTCTAGCAAGCAAACTGAACGTGCGCATATGTGCACATCAGACTTTGTAGTTTCCTTACGATGTACATGCAAAAAAGAAGTTGTAAAAAAAGAGAGCGAGAGATGTTTACTGAAAAAAAAGAAAAGGAGACGTGCCGTCCCGACAGACCTTCCGCACTTTCTTGCCAGATGTCGTTAAAAACATTTACTCATTCTGCCACAGCTTCTTGCTCCTCCCAACTTCGTAACGTATGGACTACACATGGCATGCTTGGGCTCACTGTGTGCATGCGATAGTGCGACAATGGCTGGCGACGCGCACTCTAGTTGCTCCAAGGCTCGCTCAGAAACGCAGGAACCACTGAATGTGCTTAAACTAGGGGTGTGCGAATATTCGAAATTTCGAATATTTTTCGAATAGTGTTTGCTATTCGATTCGATTCGCACTGAAATTTTACTATTCGAACTTCCCAAAGACAAATGCAGTCAACGTCCGGTTGAAAGTGACCCCTTCAGATTTTCCATATGCTTCACCTCATTACACTTTCGTATTGCGACAAAGCTGCCTTTCAAGCTCCGTTACGGTCGAACTTAGCCAAGAGACTGTGAAAGTCCGATTGGAAGTGGTCCCTAGATTTACAATATGCTTCACCTCATCACATCCCCGTACTGCAGCAAAGCTGCCTTTCAAGCTCCGTTACCGTCGAACTTAGGCAAGAGACAGTCAATGTCAGATTGGAAGTGGTCCCTAGATTTTCACTATGCTTCACCTCCTCACACCCCCGTATTGCGGCAAAGCTGTCTTTCAAGCTCCGCTACGGTCGCAAATTTATGAACTCAAGAAAATGCAGGTTCCAACATGGAGATGAAAGATGTGGCAGAGTTGGGGGCTCAATTAATGCTGTTTTGGACCTGAAATTTGGGCAGGAAGTCCGAAAAATCGGACGCCGAAGCTTTTTAGCATCCAAAATTTCAGATGTTCTTACATATCGACGTCTACGAGGCAGATTTGGAACTCCGGACTTGAAGGGAGCACACCCTTGTCTCCCACATCAGTTGGCCTTCCACAGAAGTTGAAAGAGGAGGAGAGGCTGAGGAAATGGCATCTTTGCCTATCACGTGTAAAGTGTTGTCGGCAACACTTTGATTGCACCAAATCACGTACATAAATAGAATTCGGCCTCTACATTGCCTCATTCTTGATAAGAAAGACAACTATGAAATATGACCCCACCAGTGCTTCATCAACCTAGCGAAAAGAAACACTTTCATGTCGTTATCTCACAAGAACATACTTAGGGATTCTCTGCAACTTTTTCTGTAATTTCACTTCGAATTATTCGAAAAATGTTTGAGAAATATTCGAAAATTATTCGATTCGATTCGCACTCAATCTTTATTATTCGAATTCGCTTCGCACCCAAAATTTTGCTATTCGCACAGCTCTAGCTTAAACTAATATCGTCGTGGGCTCGTGCTATGCAGCCTCCATGGTTTTGCGGTCGCTTTGATGAATGAGCCGCTTGCGAGGTGGCCTTTCTTCTCACCACACTAACACGTCTCGTTCGTCCGCTGTCAACGAGGTTCAGAAAAAATGCGTGACCACTCCGTTGCAGCCATTAAGCAACAGACAGACGGTACCATTCACCAGCAGCCCCGAAGAAAATAGAAAACGCGTGTCGAAGCTTGGCGGATGGATCAGATGCTGCCGACGCCTTCTCATCTTTAAAATTTCAGTGAGCATTGTCCCGACGTTTCAGAAACCACACGGTTCCTTCTTCAGAGTTTGAAGAAGGGACAGTAATGAAGAGGGCTTCTTTTCTTTTCTTCTTTTCAAGAGGGTCGTTTGCATATGCCAGGATTAATTTCCGGTAGTTGGTTTCAACTGCGAGGACAGTAGTTTCAGGAAAATTGATTCGGCGGTCTGTGTCCTTGGAGTGTTCGGCTATGGGGTTGCGATCTCTTGCAAAATTGGGGACGTCGTTCCCATCTTTCTTTCAGGTTCTCAGTTCAGCTGGCATTGCAGCCAGCACAAGCAGTTTTGTAGACAATGCCTTGAATTTTCTCTTTCGGCGGCCGGTCGTTGGGAGCGATGGTTTCGCTCACGCCTCAGATAATAGAGACTGATGCATTTCTGTGGTCGTGTTGATTGGGAAGGGGGGGGGGGGTTGTTGGTGGACTTATCAGCTTCCATCGTGTTTTTGGAAGTGAACTGCTTTCTGTATAAAACACTTTTCGTAGCCGTTCCTGGCTAGTTTGTTGAATATATTGTATTTTTTTCTTTTCTTTTTTTCACGTTGTGCGTTACAGTGTGTTCCAGCTCTTCGCATTTATTAATACCTTCCGGATTTTGAGGGGGTCTGAGCAAAACTGAAGATATCGATTTGTGTAGGTGTTTTTGCAGAGTTTTATTTTCAGGCTATGACAACATCCAAACACAGCTGAGAGTCTTACGTTTCAAGGGCGAACTGAATTCTCGTTCGATGAAATTTATATGAGAGAGAAAGATTATGACGTAGGATCTCTTGACAATCGAAAAGCAGTCATTTAGACGTATCTGAGAAAGATTTTTGGTTGCGACTGGAGTGAACTGAGAGCTCGTCCCTCGATGTGTTCTATTGTTATATTTGCCATGGCATGCTCTATTGTAATAATCAAAGGGGAAAGAAAATAAAAAGGGGCCAGACTGACTACTCGTGAAAGCATCTTTTTTCTTGGAAAGCTGCTTTCCTGAAAGTGAACGCAGAGCCATAGCGCATGCGGTTTGCATTCTTTCAAATTAGGAGCAGATGAGTGAATACAACACATTTCTAGAGCCAGTCAGGAAAAGTCGACCTCAAGACACCTCCGGATATGAAATGAACTTTGGACTCCCGGTGAGAAGGACAGCGGGGAAGCTACAGGGGGGGGGGGGGGGGGTAGGTTGGCCTCAGGAGGAGGTTACAACCCCTGAAATCGCCCCCCCGTTGGTGCGCCACTGCGTGTAAGCCAAGTTTTACTGTACTTATTGCTGAGATGTGGCCAACTGCTTTAGTGTTACTTCCAAGACTAAAGTAATTGAACGCGCTGTATAACGCCTATATTACCACGCAGCTGTAGCACTCTGCTGTTGCACTATCCACCAGACTTAATCATTTGATTTTGATGCAGGAGATGGAGCTGAGAAGCGTGCGAGGCCGTGCAAATGCACAGCTGGTGTGGACGAGCTATGCCATCCACAGCTACTGGTTTGTAATACCTTTCATAACTCTGCTAGGTGGCTTCCCAAAACATGGTGTTCAAAATTAAAGTTGGACATTACTCGCCAGAGGCCCCATGTGCCGAAGCATACGTATGTCCCAGAAGTTGATTGGTAGGCAGAGGGCTTCAACCTCGGCACAAGTTAACATTCTAGTGAGCATGTTGTCTAGATGCATGGTCCTGGTTGTCGCTTCCAAGAAACTGGGCTGATAAACCAGTGGGACTTGTAAGCATTTGGCCATGGTGGTGAAATGTACCAGTATAGTTCATTTTTTGTCCCTGAAGTTGCGTGCTATGAACGAACTGAAAGTACCTAACTGTTCTTAAGACTTGCAATCAGGCCTTATCCCCATTATTGTGCTTGACATGCCATATTAAGCTAAATTTGTCATACAAGTGTACAAAAACGTTCAGCTTGCATAAGAAGTAGAGTTATATGTAAAACTTTAGCATTACATTTGACAACTGTTGGAAGCAAGCAGCTTGTGACATCTGCTTCATCTATAGGTAGCTTCTACAAGATTACAATTGTGGCATTTCATTGTCGTTCCTTTCCTTTCGACCTAGGCTGGGCCAGGAGACGGTGGCTACGTTTGACTTGACAACCAATGCTTTTCCACCACTGTGGTTTTCAAGAGTCAAGAGTTTTACTTTAGTCGCAGAATCCTCACTGTGATCGGCACACATTGGACAGGGGTGAAGCATTATGGGAGATGCATAGGCTTCTTATCATGTTGTCAAAGTATGCTCATCTCAGTCATTTTACAATATTTTTTTCTTTCCGTAATTTAAGAAGGCTAGGTGACAAGAAACAAACCATATTGGTGTTAGAAAATGATTGTTGCATGTTATAATAAAATTCTAATTGTCAGATGTTGTTCAACTTTGTCTGGTGGTGTCTTACTAAGGGCAGTCTCTTCGATACACTGCCAAGTTTAGATAGAATTTTGTAGACACATAATAAAATCCAACATTATTGTGCTTGTCCTGCAGTCTATGCTTCTCCTGAAAGCTAATGAATGTGCTGTGGTAGCTAGGTGCCTAATAAGGTGGCTGGTCATGACAGCCACGCTTCAATGGGCAAGCATTGCAAAACCCCAGGAAGCCACAACTAATTCAGAGACCCCTACTATAGGGCATGCCCAGGCACGTAGCCAGGATTTTTTTTCGGAGGGGGCCCAAGGCCTAATTGTTCGAAAGAAAGTCTTTCCATGGCAAAAACAAAAAAAGTTGCCTGGGAATATAGAAGGCTGGAAAAATTTCGGGGGGGGGGGCGCCCCCCCCCCCCCGAAATTTTTCCAGTGGTCTACAACTTTCTCCGCGAAAGCTCTTTGTCCCTCCTTTTCAATTTTTTCACGATGCAGCGAAAGCATGCAGAGTCCAGACAGGCGGTCATCCGACATCGTCGAACGAAGCCACGTCTTCACACGCCGCATCGTGCTGAAAGAACGTTCGGGACAACACGTTGTCGAGGGGAAAGTTATGGCCGTTTGAAGAGCACGACTGATAGATCCCCTCAGCAAATGCAAGAAGATCGATCAGGTCTCCGTTGAAGTCTGTGTTCATCCATGACCGACGCCACAGTTCCACTTCGCAGTCGAAGTTGTCGAAGTCGAAGTATTTATTAACAGGCTCGCAGAGCTGCTTCTTAAAACCTTCATTGGAAAGCTTCCTCAACGCGTTTGGGTGTAATAAGAGTAGCGCAAATGCGGGAGTATTACGCTCTCCAAATTTTTCATCCAGCGCTGAGAGCAGAGAGTCCAAGCAAGGAATGAAGATTAAAGACAAAAAGAGAAATCTCCAACCAGAAAGTTTATTTTAAAATCCCGACGTTTCAAAGCCTGACCGGCTTCTTCTTCAGGGGTGAGATGGCCCGAGGTGCACGGCGCTTATATGCGCTTTCTTGCCGACAGTTGCCGCACCCCTTGACAATAGAGGAGGGGCAAGGTCCCCGTGGTGCGGTTGATGTTTTCCGCTGTATTCTGTATGTGCCACAACTCGAGGAGAAGCCGCCGGCGCCAACAGCTTTCCTGTTCCAGGATCACCGCATCGTCAGGACTCCCTTTTCACCAGCGTGCCCGTGCCCCTCGCACTGACTGTGACGCGCCGGGCCCTCGAAGACGACCCCACCCTGAACGACCGAACTCCACTTTCGGTAGACCAGATATGCCAGCTGTTGGAATTTTGCCTCTCAAGCACTTATTTCTCTTTCAACAACGTGTTCTACAGACAGACCAGTGGGACAGCCATGGGGGCCTCGATATCGGCAACAGTGGCAGCTCTCGTAATGGAGGACATCGAAAAGCGAGCGCTTGCCGTGTGTGACCCCAAGCCCAAGTTGTTTGTTCGCTACGTAGATGATTGCTTCTGCGTGGTGAAATCCGGCGAGGCCAGCAACCTGCTCGCCCGTTTGAACTCCGTGGATCCCCACATTCAGTTCACAGCGGAAATGGAGATCCATTCAACCCTCCCGTTCCTGGATGTGTTGGTGAGAAGACAACGTCAGAGCCTCTCTTTCTCTGTCTTCAGGAAGCCAATACACACAGGACGCTACCTCCACTTCAGCTCAAATCACCCCGCCTGCCACAAGTTCTCCGTTGTACAAAGCCTCGTGAAAAGGGCCGAAAGAATCTGCTCGTCTCCACGACGGCAGAAGGAAGAAAAAGGAAAAATAATCCGTGATCTCGGCGACAACGGCTATACAAAGACGTTCATTCGCAAGGCCCTGCGCAGGAATAAGGGCGGTGGGGGTAGAGAGCCAGCGGCGCCGCCTCAGCGACGCCGTGTGCCGATTCCCTACATCGCGGGAACCAGCGAAACATTAGCGCGCATTCTGGGAAAGGCGGGGGTCGGCGTGGCACACAAGCCAACCACCACCATCGGCCGTTTTTTCCCCTGCCCAAAGATCGCGCGCCTGCGGAAAAAGCGCAGGGCGTCGTGTATTCGCAATGCCCATAGACTGTCGCGCCACCAAGCGGAATTCAGGAGCGTCCTCTCGAGGAGGGTTAGTAGACGATAAAATGGCAGCACTACGCAGTCGCTCCCTTGTTCGGCTGTGCTAACCTCAGTGTTAACGCATTGGCAAGGAAGGAACTCTATGACTTTGCATGTTCCCTGCATCAGTGAACAAACCGGGCCCTCCGTGACATGAGAAATCTGATTCGTTCTTGCGAGTCGCGAAGTTTTCGTGAAAATACGTGGCAACTCGCGCTTTCAATGCTATAGCCCACAGCGTACGCATGCTATCAGCTTCGCGAGGCTTTCTGTAGCCACGTAGGTTAGTTAAATGTTATCGTCTGACATATTCAGTTGAATCTCACCCTGTTTTACTTGCATATAGCATTGGTCAGTGTTTCTTGTAGAGCATGAATCCCATAACACTGTACGCGGGAGGTCGCGCGGGCTCGCGATGTGCTCTTGTAAAACTCAGCGATCTCAAATTGTCGCTACATTAAAATAGGGCCTCTATCCTTTGCAAGCAAAGCACTGTTACTAATCGTGCGAGCGACGTTTCAACCATTCGAGGACGCGTCTGCTCCACGCCTTTCGTGGAGCGAACGCTTTCCACACCATGTTCCACACCGTCCTTCGCCAGTGTGTTGGTGTTTGTTTCATAGCGAGCGCTGCGCCGTTTGTTTTTGTACGTTTGTTGATAGGTGGCAGCACACTGCAAGCGATTTGCTCGTTGACCGATCTGAGAGCATAATATTCTTCGCGGCCAGACGTCTCTCTAATTGTAAACGTGGTGACGCGGAGTGGTCGCAGTCGTTCGGCGGAGGAATTTCTTCGGATTGCTTTCAGCAGTGATGTTGAAAGAAACCATCTTGACGACGAGGATTTTTCACTGGACATTGAAGACTGTGAAAGCACCGAGAATGACAGCTGTGGCAGCGACGATGAACGATCAGCTGAACTCACGAGGAGCGAGTTGCACTTCACGTCCCCTCGTGCGTTAATGTTCTTTCACGCTCGTAAGTCACTTTGATTGTATTTAACGTATAATATCCATGAGCGAGATCAGAATAAAATCATAGTTCCTCTTGTGCATTGCATGTATCACAATCATTGTGCATATTATGGAGCGCCGCATCGCCAACACGCTTGAGCTCGACCAGCGAAGCGAAATGGTTAGAGCGATGGAACGTGCAGTCACGGCCACAATCCACGCCTCTCGGCTAACTTCTTCGACGTCGCGAAAAGCATACGTGTGCATTCTTTTCGATATTCTTGTTTGGATCGGGCTGATCGAATCTGCAACATGCGAGTGAAGTGAATTGCACACGGCTAGAGTCTCAGCATGGCTGTGACACAAGCGCTACTGAATGGGATGTTAAATGCTCGTGTTCCGTTGAAGACGTAATACCGCGTTCCAGACTGCGCAAGTAATGACGACGGCGTATTATGTTTGCAAACCATAACCACGTTAAACGTGCGGTCCCGTGCTGCAGCGATGACGCTACGCGCTGGCGGCCTACTACTGCGGCAAATCCGTCAGGCAGGCTCCGTACGTACTACCTCGGTGTGCCGTTCAGCTCATACGTCAATTTTAGTTCATGCAGTTTTATGTAGCACGCACAGGATTTCGCAAAGCATCGTTATGCACGGTAACGGAGCTGAAATATAACCTTTCACACTGCAGCAAATAATTAGGTGGGGGGTACTTTGCACTTTCTATAGTTTGGGAAAGTATTTTAGTCTCATATCCAATTCAGCGCGGCTCATGACTTCATCCGGTGAAAGTGGCACGGACCGTACGTCCGCACGTCCTATCTGTTCCTATGCTAACAAACGGGTTGACCCTCCTCCTGGCGCCATCTTGAAAAGCACGGCGCGCCACCTATAGTTCGTGGGCATTGCGAATAGGATCTCGTGTTCAGACTGCCCCGCCGCGTACGTCGGGGAAACAAAGAACTTCCGCGAAAGGATGCGGCAGCATAAGAACGATCTGCGTCAGCTGAACAACGAAAGGAGTGCAGTAGCGGACTGCGAAAAATGTGACCACCGCATTAGTCCTGACGATGCGGTGATCCTGGAACAGGAAAGCTGTTGGCGCCGGCGGCTTCTCCTCGAGTCGTGGCACATACAGAATACAGCGGAAAACATCAACCGCACCACGGGGACCTTGCCCCCCCCCCCCTCTATTGTCAAGGGTTGCGGCAACTGTCGGCAAGAAAGCGCATATAAGCGCCGTGCACCTCGGGCCATCTCACCCCTGAAGAAGAAGCCGGTCAGGCTTTGAAACGTCGGGTTTTTTAAAATGAACCTTCTGGTTGGAGATTTCTCTTTTTGTCTTTAGTCTTTCACCCAACCAGGCAGACTTCTGCCGAATGTTTACCTTTAGGAATGAAGATGTTACGGCGGTAGTATTCTTCCAGAGTTCCCAGAGCGTTCGGCCTGTGCATTTGGCACGCAACCATTTGCGGCACACTGGCTTCTGCACCAAGCTGTTCTGCGGTCTCCTCGGTCGCAGAATAAAGGTCCCTAAACACTTCTTCCGCTTTTGCCCTGTGCTCACCAATTGTTTCAGACAGGAGCCGCGTATGCTGCTGCACCTTTAAAATGTCCATCTGGGGGCTTTGTAGCATGTTTGTCACCGGTTCAAGGAGAGCAGAATATCTTGCGATAATGGTCAGGCAAACCAAAAATGAAGGCGAGCATAGACTGCACGATAGTTGGTGTGCAGTTTCTTGCGTTTGCCTGTTCGCAGACGATGACAGTGTTGTCAGGGCCTCCATAACTTCAACGAAGTGTTGGCGAAGAGACGAATGCTTTTATATTTGAAGCTCCACCTGGTTTCACAAAGCAAGGGCAGCGAAGGCGCATTCTTCCTCCTGAGGGGGCTTTCTCGAAAGAACCATGATTGTCGCTTTGATGGATGCCACCGCATTTCTGATGTCCGCCACCGTGCTTGCCTTGTTCACAACCAAGTTTAGCCGATGCGAAGCACAGTGAAAGTACATGGCTCGAGGGCGTTTTTCTTTGATTCTAGCCTGTACGCCAGATATGTTGCCCGCCATTGAAGAGCAGCCATCGTACCCTTGGCCTACGATGTTATCAGGATTGAGGCCAAAGTCATCAACAGCTTTGAGAATTGTGGCAGAAATGGTTTCTGCGTTCATGCTTTCCAACGGAATCATGCCAACAAATTCTCGTACAGCCTTGAGACCTGTGTCTACAAACAGGGTACCAATCGTGAGCTGTTCTGTGCCTGAAGTGTCCGCAAATTCATCTGCTAGCAGCGAATACTGCCTGGATTTGTTGCACGCACTTACAATGTCTCTCCGAAGGAGGTCCTCACTGATTTTTATCAGCTCGTTTTGAATACTTGCTGATGTGTACTTTGCGTTTTTGGCGCTATTGTCGAGATGTGCTTATAGCGCGTGGTCCCCAGCGTCGACGCGAAACCTGAGAAGGTCCTGAAAAATCCCGCTTTGTGCTTGTTTCCCTCGCAGAGGCAAATCATGCATGCCGCAGAAAAGCACAGCCGCTGTAATCGAGACAAGTTTCTGCTTATTGCATTCCGCTTCTTCCTTTGCGGCTGTGTCGAGCTGCAGTGCGACATCGGTTGCCTTGTTGAGGAGGTGAAGGAGGTTATCTCTCCTTTCGGTTGCGTCCTTGTGCCATTCGCACTTTTCATGCTCCTTGGCGACTCGTGAAACTTTTTGTACTTGGTGAAAGCAGTGACGATAAAAGCTCCTTGTCGTCCTTTCCCGGTCACGGGCTTGAAAACGACACATATTGGCGGCAGAGCGCACCTTTAAGCACACTGGAATACGCCAGCCACGGATACTACGATAGCTACGCTGGTCGAAACGCCCTGGCTTGCTTCAGCTCTGCAGCATCCGCTTTGAAATTTATAGAGTTCCAACAGGAGAAAGGAACGTTTACTGTTTAATAGACACAGTTTTCAGCCATTGCAGACTTCATCTTCCTCTTCTCTCCTCCGTCGGTTCTTCAGCCGCAGGATCCCTACATCCTCCCGGGCTTTTATTCTCATCCCTCCGTGGATGGTATAGCAGTGTATTCCCAACCGACGCCTCTTCAACTTTGCTTCGTGGTCCTTGATAATATATAGTCTTGAGAATTCCTTGTTGCCTCGCTGTTTTCACGACCAGGTAAGGACCTACAAATGGACACTTTGAGTCCAGACCCTTTCGAACCAGTACCATGTCTCCAGGTTCAATTTTGGGCATGGCTGACTGGTGACGTTTGTCAAAGTTCGTCTTCATCGTTTTCCTATATTTCTCTTTCTGTTGCACATCCAAAGGCTTTTCCTTCAGCGTGATTTTCTCAAATATACGCAGTTCTTTGTCCGCAGGAAGCCAAGGTGGTTTCTTGAAAACGGCGAAATAGGGGCTACATCCTAAGGCAGCAGTGTGCGACCGGTTATGATGGTTGACAGCAGCTTCCAACGCGCACTTCCACCCGCCTTTCAAGTTAGGGTACAGGGCTATGAACATCTTCACATCACGAATAATTCTCTCAGCTAGAGAGTTCGCTTCCGGGTGATATGGTGCAGGAAAACGCAGCTCGATACCTCTTGCGGTAGCCCAATGCTGAAGTTTCTCGCTTCGGAACGCCGGTCCGTTGTCTGCAACAATAACCTTGACGTTGCAGAACATGTCCCTCTCTAGAAAAGAGATGACGCAGTTCGCATCCTCCCTTCCAGCTTTGGCAGCCACAAACCGTGTGCATTCGTCCACTGCGACTAGAAAAGCTTGGGTCTTCTTGACGCCCTCACCCTTCTTTTTCAGTTCTGCAAAATCAAGGTGGAGTATTTTAAATGGTGTGTCAGAATACTGTGGAGTTACCATTTTGTTTCCACGTGGCTTAAACTTTGCTTTGCAAATTTGACAGTTGTGGCATGTCTTTACATATTTAGCCACGTCGTCCTTCATGCCCTTCCAAGCAAATCTTTGGGTTAATTTTCTGTACGTTCTTTTGAACCCATCGTGACCTCCAGACTCAGGGCTGTCATGGTATAGTCGTAGTATTGTAGGTACTGCCGTTTCGGGCACAAGTACCTTGCCATCTTCTATCTTGAGGTCTTGGGAGCCTTCCCACAACTTGATTAGGTTGACTTCTTCAAGATTATTGTCCCTGGGTACACGGAGTCTTGATAGAGCGTCTGCGTCCTGGTGCTTTTGTCCTACGCGATGGGCCACTTCAAACGTGTACTGCTGAATCTCACTGACCCATCTGGCAAGCCGGCCTTTTGGTTGTGTCAGTTGCAATATATAAGTCAATGCTTGGTTATCTGTGTATAGTATAAAGTTTCTTCCCTCAAGATAGCTCCTAAAATATTTGAGTGCCATAACAACTGCCAAGGCTTCTTTTTCTGTGGTAGAATAATTTACTTGAGCCTTCGTAAAGGTATAGGAGAAATATCCAATCACTTGTAGCATTTGTGCGACGGGCTTATTGGTGTCTCTTTGATAAAGAACGGCTCCAGTACCATAATGAGAGGCATCTGTGCACAACTCAAACGGCAAGTTAAAATCCGGCAGCGTAAGTACAGGATCTGCCGAAATAATTTCGACGAGTTCGTTGTAGCAACGCTCGCAATCTTCCGACCACACGAATGGGGTATCCTTTTGCGTAAGGGCTGTCAAACACTTAGTCTTTGTGGCATAATCCTTTATAAAACCCCGGAAGTGTCCGGCAAGGCCCAAGAAGACGCGAAGAGAGTGCAAATCGAATGGCTTGACTAGTGTTTTTATCCGCTGAATGCTCTCTTCCTTGGTGCTTTTAGTCTTTCCATCAAAGGACCTGCCTAAGAACGCAACCGTCCGACAAAAAAGTTCGCTCTTCTTAATGTTTATTTTAAGTTGTGCTTTACTTAGTGCTCCTAAAACCATTGACAGGTGGGCAATGTGGTCTTCTCTTGATCTCGAATAGACCAGTATATCGTCAACATACACGTTGCAGAATTTTCCAAGAAAATCTTTCAGAACCATGTTCATCATTTTCTGGAACCATGCGCCAGAATTTTTCCACCCAAATGGAAGCCGGTTGTACTCGTAGACGTCGAAAGGCGTGATAAAAGCGGTGAACATCTTGGTTTCTTCTTTCAGTGGTACTTGCCAGTAACCCTTACATAAATCAATCCTGGAGAATCAGTCCTGTTGGAACTTTATATTTGGCGCAGTCGACAGGATCCCTACAAAATTGTACGTATCTGGAGGCGTCCAAGGGCTAGTCAGAAGTTTCCGTTTTAAGTCATTGTCTGCAACAAGGAAAACGGGAACAATAAATGGTACATTAGCTGGCCTCGGTATGTAATCGCCGTATCATTCTCCCAAGAATATTTACTACGTTTTACTTAAAATTGTTACTGTATACATAAACTGCTTACATCCGTACGTGGCGCCGCTATTAAAGCGTCATTTAAACACATACGGTTGGTAAATGTTTACTGCTAGGCTAGTGGCGCCCCACATGATATGTCGCAATTAGCCGAGGACCATCCATAAATTTAGCGAACGTCATTCAACCGAAGTTGTGGAAATATTTTATCAGCTTTTCCTATGTGATCATCACTACAAAATTCAATGCTAGATATGCCTTGTTGAAACCGATAGTCAAATTTTTTAGCATTACGCCTGTCAATAGATTTGCAAATAAGTTAAAGTTACAAAATTGTACGCCCCTTTTTTGAGAACTGGCGCAGCAACTTCTATCCATCTTAGCCTTCGGACACGATCTTGGGTGATTGACAGAGACCGGGCGGAGATCGTTTGGCCTGATTTGAGACCCGTTGTTATATTTTGGCCACAAAGATGGTCAATAATATTGTCGGTAATTTTAAGGTTACCGAAAAAAGGTGTCCTTTGTCGACCGGAACAAAAAGCAGAGTCAATTGGAAAGTTCTTAGATGACGTCTAATTATGAGAAACTGCCCGCATATTTTCGAAACTAAGTATAGCGGTACTTGTCGCACCCCTTTGAATTCCCGGTTAACTCATCATCCAATGACGGTGTACTTTTCTGCAATGTGACGAATGAGCCTTCCTACATGAACAAGGACGCCATACTCCTACGGAACTTTTATTTTAAACTAAGACGGTGCATGCTGCAGTTTCCTTGTGATGAGTACAACATCTTCATCAGTACAACATCTGGCTTCCCGGTATGATGCCCGACAGGCCCATCTAGGCAATGTTAAAATTATTAGGCCAGCTTTTATGAAGCTAGCCTAAATCTGGTTTACCAACTGAAGGGTCAAAACAAGGAGCACGCTAAATGATTAACACAAAAGGCATGCATGCTGCAGGTTAACGGGCCACCATATTGGGACATGTTAAAGCCGGGACCACGCAGAACAAGGTGCTTGTCTTCAAAGAGTAAGAAAAAAAAGAAATCGGCAATGAATCAACTTCGAATGACTTTTTTCCCCGAACTGTCGGTGTGCCCAAAAGTTTCGTATGGCAAAGACTGGAGCCGTACTATTTGCTGTGACGTAGCTTACCTGCGAGAGATGATTTGAGGGCGCAGCCGATGTCAAGAGGGTGCCTTGATGTTGGAGACTCCTCGAGTTCGGAGGAAGTGGTAGAAATATCTTCGGATTCGGGATCGTGGTCCAGCTCGGAAAGTTGTATCTTCTTCATCAAACATGGCGCAACGTCAGTATCAGCTTTCCTTTTAAAGAAACTTCTGATGTCCATTTTCGCGTTGCGGTGGCACTGTACAACAGCTCCACGACGCTCACGGACGCGCGCTCACTTTGGCGCAGGCAAGCTGCGAGATTCCCTAGCGGAGCGGCACTTTTAGGGGCGAAGCTCCTCTTAGACTAACCTTGTCACGTCTCCGTTGTCCGGCGTAACCACCTTTGCAAACTGCCCGCTACTTCGTCTTTGCAAACATCCCACTACGATCCATCACCGATCCATTACTTCACCGACCATAAAGCCGTTATAATGAAGGGGGAATGGAAACCACGTCTAGCTACCACTTACGATTAATAAAATTTCTTGTATAAATATATACAGTGTTTGTCACGTCTTTGATGATGTACTGGGCTATCGCTTTGATTACTGCTGGGCGAAACCACTGAAGATTTCACGGTGTAACCATGATTGCTTCAGGAGCTTCGCCCAAGCTCTTCAATTCACCCGTGGATATGCTGTGAATTTTTTTCTGTTCTGTTGGGCTATTTTTTTCACCGTGGCGGGTACACATTGTAGCCGTGAGTAGAGAGGTTGCTAGAGAAGGGCTTTCGAGAAATGACACTTCGCAAAAATCCGTACCACTCACGTGCAGGTCAATATCTACTGCAACAAACAAAGAAAAAGGGCGGTGGCATCCCTTTATCCCTCCCTTGACCACGGCGGCCAACCAGAGCGTAAGTCAGGCACGTAGGCAAGGGGGGGGCCCGGGGGGGCCCGGGCCCCCCCCGAAATTCGTCCAGCCTTCTATATTCCCGGGCAACTTTTGTTTTATTTTTGCCATGGAAATACTTTCTTTCGAACAATTAGACCTTGGGCCCCCCCCCGAAAAAAAATCCTGGCTACGTGCCTGGCGTAAGTACTCGTAAGCCACAGCCCAACGGGCAGGGCCTAAACGGAAAACCAAGATATTACGAAAAACAACGGTTTACCTTCTTTCTCATCGACACGTGGTCACGCACGGTTTCAGGAGCCGATGCCACATGTGTGGAATTTATTGCTCCCACATTCCACGCTTCAGCGGCATCGTCGGCCAGCAAAAGGAGCGTCGCCTCGAACTTGGCGCTAACTAGGCTACTGGGGTTTCTTTCGCCTCTGTCGCGTGTTCCCGTCGCCGACCGATGTCATCAAACAGCGCCGCCTGCGCTTCAGATCTACGCAGTGTGGTCTGTTTCCTGGCCGGAAGCGGCGTCTTCCCGGAGTTAAAAAACAAGACCGCGGCGGTGGCGCACCAGAGGGGAGGCGGCGCGCAGCTGCCCGCGTGGCGCCATCGCAGCCGGCGCAACAGACCGCAATGCACTTCAAACACAGCGGGAGGTGTCCGGCACCGGTCCCCGCTTCGAAATCCAACCCCTCTCGGCATTCTGCGAGCTCGCGGTTCGCCCCTTGGTGCGAAACCGCTCTCGCCCTGAGCACTCCACACAAAAAGAAAAGCTGAGCGGCCGCCGTCGTAGCGAAAGACACAGCCTTCTCCCCTGAAAACGTAAACACGTAGGGCGCACCACCACATGCGGCCTTCAACATACTCGAAGCAGCCATGACGAAGGGCCGTCGTTACTCTCCCCTTGATTTAGGGAGCTGAACGTTGGTATCTTAAAGCAAATAGGCGCACTATGGGAACAAGGACAAAATGGAGGAACCGACGACACAAAGCGCACACTCGCAACTGAAGGTTTATTGAAAGAGTACACATAAATACGTTACAAAAAAAGGGCACGTGGTGCAATTTTCCTCGCCGAAACAAAACAAAACGAGATGGGTATCCCCTTAACAGACGATGAAGGCGCATGCGTCTATACACAAAGGAAGTTCGAAGAAAACCGGACTAAAGAAAATTCAAACTGCGTGGGGAGGGGGGGGGGAGGAGAGGGGAGAGAGGAGGGCAGACAATTAAGTTTAATGCAGTGTGTTGATCAAATATGAATATTCTATCCCTGTTATGGCGATAGAAGGGTGGCTGACGCATCTATCCCCGCATCTCTTTATGTGACAAGCTTCAATTAGTTCGCGCGTGGTTTTATCTCGATGCCTAGATAGAACCATCGCGTCAACGAGAAAAGGTGAGCATCCGCACGTGGTGCAGTGCTGGGACAAATGGGCACCCTCCCTTGACGCCACGGCTCTGTTGTGCTCCTGGAGGCGAATATTTAAGCAACGGCCAGTTTGGCCAACGTATACACGGCCACATGACAGTGGTATGAGGTACACGACACATGTTGCGCATTGAACAAAAGGCGAGGTGTGTTTAACCTGGCACTTCTTATTTTCTATGCACTTCGCTTTTGCTGCTATCCTTCTGTCTATTTTACCGCATACTTTATTGAGTTTATTTGGAGCCGAAAAAACAACTTGTACATCGAAACGATTAGCCACGTTTTTTAAACTATGGGACATTTTATGAATGTACGGGATCACTGCGGGTTTCGACGTGCGCAGCTTTCCATTTGCTTTTTCTCGTGCCTCCCAACCTGATTTCACGCATTTTAATAGCTTCTGGGTCACTTTGCGTGTGACTGTCTGCGGGAAACCAGCTTCTTTTAGCCTTTGTAGTTGGTGGCGCCCGAAACTTATCGTTATCTTGTCGGGACACGTTTTGGTTAGCGCTGCTCGCAAGCAGGACGCTGCAATTCCCATTTTCACAATTTTCGAATGTCCTGAATTAAAGTTCAGTATCGGCTTCTTTGAACGGGGGAAGTACGACCAGCATACATGGTTACCCCCAGCCGTCAGCCTTAAATCTAAAAACTGTAATTGTTTGTCTTTCGGTAGTTCTACAGTGAAACTTAACCCGCGACCGTATTCTTTAAACAGTTTCAAAACATCAGAAACCTTCAAACACCCAGGATTGACGAACACGAGAAAATCATCTACATATCTAACAATCTTTGTTGCTGCCGCTCCCAAATTTTCATTAATTTTTTTGTCGATTCCGCCCAGATAAATGCTACTGAGGACAGGGGCAACTTTAGATCCGATGCAAACACCTGTTTTTTGTCGGTAGAATTTGCCTTTCCATTCCACAAAGGTGGATTGTAAGTAAACGGACAATATTTCCAAAAAGGTGCTCACCGACAGACCACAGGAGTTACGGAACTTGATCTCGTCATTTTCATTAGTAATGCATAACCAGACACTTTTTAACAGGTCGTCGAAAGGCATTGAGTAGTAAAGATCTTCTACGTCTATGCTGAAGAACTGGCATGCGCCTGGGTTGGACAGTTTTAAAAAACTTACAAGTTCATCTGAGTTCGGGATGTTGAAGGGGTCACACACCGACAAGTCCTGTAGATGCATTTGTAGAAAAACGGAAACTTCACGCTGCCAGGTGTTTCTTTCTGTCACAATTGCACGGAAAGGGATCCCGGGCTTGTGAGTCTTTGCCACGAAGAAGATCTGCAGGTTGAGGTTCTCCGACTTTTTTACTGCTGTAGCAAGTTTTTCCAGATTGTGCTCTTGCAACAGGGCCAATGCTCGCTTTTTTACCTTCTGAGGCTTGGCGTCCACAGGAACGAAGTTTTTTGTGACGGCTTGCATCGCTTTTTGTGAGAAGGCGGTCTCAGGGGCCACGACGAAGAAGCCTTCTTTATCGGAAGTCATCAAATGCAAATCATTGTTTACGGCATAGCTGACTAGGCCTTTGACATTTAGGGTTCGTCTTCGGGTATCCTGTGACCTTGCGACTACGCCCACAGCTTTTGTGATGAACCTTGGGCGGTCCTCCTCCGACACGCGCCATGACACAGACCTGGACATGGCTAATTTCTCCGGTGGACTGAGCACGGGCTCACAGCAGAACTTCGGTCCTAGTTGAAGAATTTTCTCGTGTTGGGCAGGAACATTGTTTCCGAGGAAGACCACATTCGCCTCCGTGGCCTTGGCTTTCTTCCGTGTAGGCAACGTGGGGCGTACACTGTTCCACAACCACTCGGTGAGTTGTTTTGAAACCTTGCACCATTCGAGATACGCATTTCTGTATGAACCGTCTTTGTATTGAGAAGCGCAGGTCGTACGCAGACAGTCTCTAAAGTGGCGCTCTTGTCTCCAGCTTTCATCTCGTAGGATTTTGCAAATCCTCTTGCTGTGTTCCGCGGAAGGTTCCATGAAGCCACAAAGCACCTGGACGTCGCTGGGGCAGAGACCATACCTTGCGTGCCACGACAGGATTCTTGCTCGGCAGGTGCAACCAGCGATCAAGGAGGCGAGGACACTTGGATTAGTAACGTTGTAGTAATTAGCACAGAGAAAAGGGCCCGATGTAATCGAAATATATTGTAGCAAAACAGCCATTTGGGCTAGTTGGTAACGGTTCATATCTTAAAGCAAATAGGCGCACTATGGGAACAAGGACAAAAGGGAGGAACCGACGGCACAAAGCGCACACTCGCAACTGAATATTGAAAGAGTACACATAAATACGTTACAGAAAAAGGGCACGTGGTGCAATTTTCCTCGCCGAAACAAAACAAAACGAGATGGGTATCCCCTTAACAGATCATGAAGGCGCATGCGTCAAGGAAGTTCGAAGAAAACCGGACTAAAGAAAATTCAAACTGCGTGGGGAGGGGGGGGGGAGGAGAGGGGAGAGAGGAGGGCAGACAAGTTTAATGCAGTGTGTTGATCAAATATGAATATATGAAATATGAATTCCCCGTTCAAAGAAGCCGATACTGAACTTTAATTCAGGACATTCGAAAATTGTGAAAAATGGGAATTTCAGCGTCCTGCTTGCGAGCAGCGCTAACCAAAACGTGTCCCGACAAGATAACGATAAGTTTCGGCCACCAACTACAAAGGCTAAAAGAAGCTGGTTTCCCGCAGACAGTCACACGCAAAGTGACCCAGAAGCTATTAAAATGCGTGAAATCAGGTTGGGAGGCACGAGAAAAAGCAAATGGAAAGCTGCGCACGTCGAAACCCGCAGTGATCCCGTACATTCATAAAATGTCCCATAGTTAAAAAAAACGTGGCTAATCGTTTCGATGTACAAGTTGTTTTTTCGGCTCCAAATAAACTCAATAAAGTATGCGGTAAAATAGACAGAAGGATAGCAGCAAAAGCGAAGTGCATAGAAAATAAGAAGTGCCAGGTTAAACACACCTCGCCTTTTGTTCAATGCTCAACATGTGTCGTGTACCTCATACCACTGTCATGTGGCCGTGTATACGTTGGCCAAACTGGCCGTTGCTTAAATATTCGCCTCCAGGAGCACAACAGAGCCGTGGCGTCAAGGGAGGGTGCCCACTTGTCCCAGCACTGCACCACGTGCGGATGCTCACCTTTTCTCGTTGACGCGATGGTTCTATCTAGGCATCGAGATAAAACCACGCGCGAACTAATTGAAGCTTTTCACATAAAGAGATGCGGGGATAGATGCGTCAGCCACCCTTCTATCGCCATAACAGAGACAGAATATTCATATTTTATCAACACACTGCATTAAACTTGTCTGCCCTCCTCTCTCCCCTCTCCTCCCCCCCCTCCCCACGCAGTTCGAATTTTCTTTAGTCCGGTTTTCTTCGAACTTCCTTCATGATCTGTTAAGGGGATACGTTTTGTTTTGTTTCGGCGAGGAAAATTGCACCACGTGCCCTTTTTTTGTAACATATTGCCATGCCCGCTCCTTTTATTTTGATGTGTTCGAGTTTGACCAGCAAGGACGGTTATCAACGCTCGACGCTGGCCCCGAAGCAGTGTTCGAGAAGCTTCACGATTTTGGTAGATCGTTTTGTTAAGATTGCGCGCCGCACGCGAATGTTCCAGCTTTGTCGAGAGATAACGCCGCCACCAGCGATATTGCTGGAAAGTTCCATAGCGCCTGTATAAAAGCCGACGCGCTTGACCGCTTGTCAGTTGATCGACGGACGACGCCCTGTTCGCCGCTATCATTGTACAGCGTGTATTGCTGTAGTTCTAGTTCTCATTTTCCCGGCCACAAGTTCGGCCAAATAAACAGTTTCATCCTGCAAACGCTGACTGCTGTCTTCGTCGACGTCACGACCACGTGACATCTGGTGGAGGTGCTTCTTCTTCCATGATCCGGACGCCCCCGCGAAGCGCTGACCCAAGCCCAAGCCGCGACGAGGTCGACGGGAGAACCCGGATCGTCGAACAAGCCGCAGGCAGAAGGGACTGCCGCCAGAGCACGGGCTCCTTCCCGAAAAAGACAGACAGCCGCAGATCCCAACATCGACCGCAGCGACAATGACCGACCCCGTGCAGCCTGCGCCGATCCTTCTTCGGCATCCCAAGGAGCCGCCAACCTTCCGCGGATCGTCGTTTGAAGACCCGGAAACCTGGCTTGAAACATACGACCGTGTCGCCGCCTTTAACAACTGGACCAATGAAGAGAAGCTGCGTCACGTGTACTTCTACCTCGAAGACGCGGCCAGAACCTGGTTTGAGAATCGGGAGTCCTCACTGCAGACCTGGGATCTTTTCCGCAGCGCATTCCTGCACCAGAATAGAAAGTTGGGCGAGTTGGTGTTGTGGGAATCGAGCGCGCCCTTCCCTTTGGCGCCTCGTTCCCCAGCTAGCGCGTGTGCTGGCCCCGCGCGGGCACGCGTCCGGGCATGCCTCGACATGCTCACATGCTCACGCCTCCAAGCTAGCTTACGTCACTGAGCAACGCCGTTCCTCATTGGCCGCCAGTGACAACCCCCTTTCCCCTTGAGCTCGCTTCTGTCTGGCGCGGGCTCGCCCGCGTCAGATGCTCTCAGGCTGGCGCGACAGGTTGACGCGCTGCTCTAGCAGGCGGCTTCTCGTTCGTGTGCTCGACTGCTGCCCTTTGTGTGATAGTCGTAGCGCCGCTGGCAAGCGTACTCGATCGGTCTTGCGGAGTTCCCTTTACGGCCTGCAAGCCCGTGACTGTCGTACTGTGCTGCATCTTGGGTTAATAAACCCGTGTTGTTTGTTGACATCCTGCTTCGAGTGCCTTTTCTGCGCCGTGCCGGAGTCGACGAACCCGGCCGTAGCGTCTTTGTTCGCTGCGGCAGTGGAGAACGTCGCGTCCCTTGCCGGTCGCCTCGTAGGGTAAGCGTCTCGCAAACCTATCTCCACATAACTGGCGCCCAACTTGGTTTCGGCATGGCAGCGGAGCAGTCCCTCTCGAGGCGCTCGTTCCTGCTCGATCCCGTGGCGACGGACTTGATCTCGTTCGATGCGGACGACGCCGGCAGCACGAGGTAAGCTCGCCTTAGCGGCCCTCGGCTTTCGGCCACCGGGAGAGATCCCGTCTTGGGGCCTTCCTTGGTGATGACCGCTC
This sequence comes from Rhipicephalus sanguineus, assembly GCF_013339695.2. Classification (NCBI taxonomy): domain Eukaryota; kingdom Metazoa; phylum Arthropoda; class Arachnida; order Ixodida; family Ixodidae; genus Rhipicephalus; species Rhipicephalus sanguineus. The sequence continues at coordinate 173,849,460 of NC_051181.1, read as the reverse complement.
GAATGTGGACTACAGTCCTAGCCTAGCCAGTTTCGGGTTTTCTCAGTTGTTCGAGACACACGCGGAGTGCGTGCTTTCGGGCCCCTCCAATGCGTCGTCTCCGCTCGCTGGCCTTCCTTTGTTAGCAGCGCAGCTGAGTGACCAAACCGCCGCACCGGAACGTCCCTTCCTAGGCCGCATGGTGCTGGCGTTCACACGCTCGCTGGCCCGTCGTTGTCACGAGCGTAAAGGGTTGACAGTGTCGTCCGCGAGCCAGCTCGCATAGGCGACACCGTCGCCGCGTTTGCCGACGATCATTTTCCTCATGCGCGCCTTGGCGACGCTTTCGGCAAATGTGAGCCACCGTGCCCCGTTGTCGATTCGTTTGCCTGTCGCATGAGGCTTCATGCATCCGTCGGTGCGGAAACCCTTCTTCTCTGTGCCGTTTATTGGCCCCTTTGGGTATGGCGTGCATGGCGGAGAACAGGCGTACGACCCTCGAACGGCGGCGCCTGCCTCGAAGCCGCTGCACACAACTGCGGCACAGCTCCAGGCAAAACATTGCCTTCCATCTCGCGAGCAGCACCGCTGTTTCGTGCGGCGCTTCGCGGTTGGTTGTGCGCTGGGAGAATCGCGCGCGCCGACAGCGCTTTGTGCATCTCCCTGGTCTTTCGCTGCCCGTGATTCTCGGTCGCGTCTTTCTCGCGCGCACGGGTATCGTGAATGACTTCCCAAGCGGTGGCTACAAGGTCGTCCCTTTCGGCGCCCTACAACCACTTGCAACCCTCGTAGTGGCTACCGCTGCCTTTTAAGTTCGGGACGCCACTCGAGATTTCGCTCGCCGGAAGCTTGTCTGCTATGTCAATGGAGTGCCATTGGTGGAGGAAACGGACCCCATGGTGCTCGTCTGGCTTAAGCGCTTGCGCGAGCCCTCGGGCCGCCTCGCGCGCTGGGCGTTGACTATGCAGCGATACAACTTTGTTGTGCGCTACCGGAAAGGGAGATTAAACGTCGTGGCTCACGCCTTGTTGCGTGCCCCCGTTTCGGTGTGACACTTGTGTCCGCCACTCCCGAGAGCAATCGCACCGGGTAGACTCCGGGGCCTCTGGCTCCAATGGGTCGAAAGGAGCGAACCCCGACGGCGAATTGACATTCGAGTCGATCGCCTCGAGTGAGCACGTCACTTCAGCCGGTATCGTGTTAAGCAGAGAAGAGACACCAAAGGCACAGCAGTGCGATCCGTTTTGGGCTCCAAGAGCCGTGCTCCCAAGGAGCGGGCGCGTATTGACAGTCTGGTATTGCTGTCGGCGCCGTGTGCCGTTTACGCAGTCTGGTATTGCTGCGGGCACGTTGGATTCGCATCTGTTTGTCGCCGGCGGAGTTCTCCTGCGCTCCACATCCCACCATAGGAAGCTCCCCAGGAGTCTTTTAAGGTGGGGGTACCCCGCATTCTAAGGAAAGCCACCCTCGGCTATTTCCACGACTCGCGGTTGGCCGGACATGCGAGTGGCCGTAAGACTTTCTAAAAGTTGTGCCGCTCTGCTACCTGGCCAGGCATAAACGTGACGCTCTTCACTCCTCGTGTGACAATGCGTGCAGTCTCGTACGGGCAAACCCCCGGGCTCATGCAGCCGCCCTCAAACCCTTTCGTTGCCCGCAGCAGCGACTTGGGAGAGGGGGAGGCGGTCACACAACCGCAGGAAAACCGTAAGGCTGGCCCCAAGTCACGCCACCGGTAGAACCTGTGGAAACGCACTTAAGCAACCTTTCTCCCACTAACAGGTAGCTGGACTTTATTCCATACCATGACAGTGAACGGAGAATAACCGCTAAGGTGCGGCGGCACACGTCTGGAAGTGGTAGAAGGCCCTCTTGGCTGAAAATACCCTCTGACGTGTTGTCCAAGCCATAACCTGGCAAGCGCCCCCTTTGTTGGGCAGCACTGTCAGGCAGGCACCCTTTTTTGGCAAGCCGGCTATGCCGGGGGCACTCCTGTCCACTCCTGCATCGCCCAGTCGTCCCCCTGCGCCTGGCTCTACCTTGCCGCCCAGCCTGTTGCTGAACCTGTGGCCTGCTGTTCCCTGGTCCTCCCAGCTGTGGCCTGCTTCCTGCCTTCTGGCCTGCAGCCACCACCTCCACCCAGCCTTGCCCACCTGACAGCCTCGGCAGCCGCCCTCGGTGGCTGGTCCGCCCACTCAAGCTTTGGCCCAGGCCCGAGCGTGGTCGCTCCGGCTTCCGTTCCTGGCTGCCTGCTGTCTCGGCTTGCCGTTCCTGTGAGGCCCCCGTCCCAGCGACTTTCGGCGGTTGGCTGCCGCACGCAACTGGCAGCCACGCCTCGTACGTTCCCGACTGCCAACCTCTCCAGACCGGTGAACTTCAAGCGGGCCGGCTGCCCGCCCTTGTGCAGTATTCCCCGTTCCTCCCGGGCTGCGGACCTTCTCCCGGCAGTGGGCTCTCCCTTGTGGTGGAACTTTTGGTGGGACGTTTCGTGTGGCCATGGCCGACCTATGGACTTGTACCTTTGGGAAGACGACACCCCCCCTGTTGGACTTTGCCCCGTTGGCCAGCCCCCTTGCGGCTGAGCTGACCTTGCCACTTGGCCTCGGACAGCCTCTTTCACAGGCTGGCCTCGGTCTTTAGGAGGGGGGAATGTGGGAATCGAGCGCGCCCTTCCCTTTGGCGCCTCGTTCCCCAGCTAGCGCGTGTGCTGGCCCCGCGCGGGCACGCGTCCGGGCATGCCTCGACATGCTCACATGCTCACGCCTCCAAGCTAGCTTACGTCACTGAGCAACGCCGTTCCTCATTGGCCGCCAGTGACAACCCCCTTTCCCCTTGAGCTCGCTTCTGTCTGGCGCGGGCTCGCCCGCGTCAGATGCTCTCAGGCTGGCGCGACAGGTTGACGCGCTGCTCTAGCAGGCGGCTTCTCGTTCGTGTGCTCGACTGCTGCCCTTTGTGTGATAGTCGTAGCGCCGCTGGCAAGCGTACTCGATCGGTCTTGCGGAGTTCCCTTTACGGCCTGCAAGCCCGTGACTGTCGTACTGTGCTGCATCTTGGGTTAATAAACCCGTGTTGTTTGTTGACATCCTGCTTCGAGTGCCTTTTCTGCGCCGTGCCGGAGTCGACGAACCCGGCCGTAGCGTCTTTGTTCGCTGCGGCAGTGGAGAACGTCGCGTCCCTTGCCGGTCGCCTCGTAGGGTAAGCGTCTCGCAAACCTATCTCCACAGTGTATATTCATATGCAAGACTAGAGGAAGCAGGGTTCCCCCCTAACATAATCGTGGCTGTTTGCGATAAGTTAATTGGTGGTTTAAAAGGACGTGCAGCTAGGAAACTTAATGTCGATCGGGAAAAAACGAGGTTCGCAGTAATTCCTTATATGCATAAATTGGCACATGGGCTAAAAAATGTTGGTTCCCGCTACGGAGTTGATGTGGTTTTTAGGGCACCCAATAAATTGGGAAAGATATGTGCTTTGGTGTCAAATAAGCTAGACAAGAAGGACAAACCAGATGTAAAGAAATGTGCCGTAAACCATAGAAATAAGTATGTGCCTTGTGCTGTGGGGGTGGTGTACCGCATTCCTTTGTCTTGTGGCCTTCATTATGTCGGACAGACGGGCCGCTGTGTCAATAAAAGGTTGCGGGAGCACTATCTCTCTTTGCATAACGGCTCGCCTTCCCATTTGGCATCGCATTGTGCCACGTGTGGGTGCACACCTGTTCTGTCTAACACAGTTATTATTTTTAAGCACCACGATCAATTCACCCGTGAGGTTTCTGAAGCCTATCATATTAACAAGTCACGTGATGCTTGTGTAAGCCAGACCTCGGTTACATTGCACAAAAAAGAGTTTACTTTTATTGATGAGCGTATCACCTAATCTCGTTGTACCTCACTTGTCATGCGCGGTTTTTACCTTTTAAATTCTTGTTCCTCTGAATAAACTTTCAGTTGTGAGTGCAGCGCTGTGTGTGGTTCTCTTCTTTGTCTCCGTCTTTTTTTGTGCGCCGCTTTTCTTTAAATATGAGCATTCCTGCACACGTTCACAAGCGTCGTGCGCAGGGAAAGAGCCGCTTCTTTGCTGGAGACCCGGGTGCAGCTGCCAAACGAAAACGTCACCATCTTCACGGAAGAGATGACTCGACTTTTCCGTCAGGCCGACGCTGCGATGGCGGAAGACAAAAAAGTTCGCCTGCTCATGCGGGGTGTCAAACAAGAACTTTTCGCGGGACTTGTCCGCAACCCGCCCACGACGGTCGCCGAATTCCTCACCGAGGCTACGACTATTGAGAAGACACTGGACATGCGGACGAAACAGTACAACCGCTCGCCGCTGTGTGCAACCTATTCCGACGTGCACTCACTAGCCACCGACGACTTGCGCGAAACCATCCGAGCGATCGTGCGGGAGGAGTTGCGCAAGCTGTTACCTTCGCCGCAGCCTCAAGTGGATTCGATCGCAGACATTGTCCGCGAGGAAATCAAAGAGTCACTGGGTGTTCCTCAGCCGGCACCGCCGCAGCTTCAAGCAATGAGTTATGCTGCTGCAGCCCGACGCAACGCCCCCCCTCCTCGCCCACGTCAAGACGCCGCGCCGCCCCAGCAGTTCCGCCGCCAGGCACCACCGCCGCCACCACCGACGTCATACCGTCCGCCAGCCGGTCAGCGATACACGCCGAGGAAGACCGACGTTTGGCGCGCCCCCGACCATCGTCCACTCTGCTACCACTGCGGAGAAGCCGGCCACACCTACCGCCGCTGCCATTATCGACAGATGGGACTGCGTGGGTTCGCCGTCGACGCGCCGCGTCCACAGCAGGGGGAACGACCACGTGACATCGCCGACTACCTGGCAGGAGCGCAGTGGACCCCCCGAGGACCTTCCCGATCGCCGTCGCCAGGCCGCTACGCCTCTCCCCAACGCCGACCATACACTGGCCCAACCCGGGGCCGGTCACCTAGCCCGCATCCGGAAAACTAAGGGCAGCAACCGATGGAGGTGCGGTTGCTGTACGACGAAATACCGAAGACCCTCCGCCGCCGACGCCGCCGCCACGACGAAGGCTTCAGGGCACGACGCGAACCCCTGACGACGAAACCTCGCGGACCGAAGTAGACCTGACGACGCAACGTGGAAGCAGCGGAACAAACCGACGTAGCCGTGACCCGACGCCACAACCTAACTGCAACGCAAGATGACGAACTAGCGACCTCGACGTTCTTATTGACGGCCACAGCGTCACAGCCCTCGTCGACACAGGAGCCGACTATTCTATCATCAGTGGACCGTTCGCCACGAAGCTGAAGAAAGTTAGGACAGCCTGGGAAGGCCCCGAAATCCGGACAGCTGGAGGTCACCTCGTAACCCCGGAGGGAATCTGCACAGCGAGACTCACCATTAACAACCGGATTTATCCCGCGAACTTCGTAATCCTGCCGCGTTGCTCGAGAGATGTCATCCTTGGTATGGACTTCTTAGGCCTTCATGGTGCGATCATCGACCTGAGGTCTAAGTCAATAACACTGTCCACGGAAAAGGCAATACCGCCGCTCACTCCGCCAAGAAAGCATGCCTTGAATGTGCTGGAAGACCAGGTCACCATTCCCCCTCGCTCCAGCGTCATCATTTCCGTCGGCACTCAGAAATCAGCAGACCTGGAAGGCGTTGTTGAAGGCGACCAGCACCACTTGATTAACCGCAAGATTTGCGTCGCAAGAGGAGTAGCAGAGCTGCGGGCAGGGAAAGCAACAGTTATGCTCACGAATTTCAGCAACGAGTACAAGCACGTGAGCAAAGGCACGACGGTCGCCTACATCGAAGAAATCGTAGAAGCCAGCAATGCTTTCGGCCTCACCGATTCTCCCGAGCCTACTCCGACGAATAAAGCACCGCAACCAGCTTTCGACATCAATCCCAGCCTTCAGAAGCACAAACAAGAACAGCTCAAAACCCTGCTCTTGCAATACAAGGACTGCTTTTCATCGTCGTCAAGAATTCGGCAGACTCCCGTGGCAAAACATCGCATCATAACAGAGGAAAGCGCCAGACCACTCCGTCAGAGCCCGTACAGAGTTTCGACGCGAGAGCGCGAGGCCGTGAAGAAACAGGTCGACGAAATGCTACGCGACGACATCATCCAGCCGTCGAAGAGTCCGTGGGCATCCCCGGTGGTGCTAGTGAAGAAGAAGGATGGGACTCTGCGTTTTTGCGTCGATTATCGTCGCCTGAACAAAGTCACAAAGAAGGACGTGTATCCCCTTCCCCGGATAGACGACACCCTGGATCGATTACACAACGCAAAGTACTTTTCGTCGATGGACCTCAAGACCGGTTACTGGCAAATAGAGGTTGACGAGAGAGACCGAGAAAAGACTGCTTTTATAACACCAGACGGCCTGTTCGAGTTCAAGGTCATGCCCTTTGGTCTTTGCTCGGCACCTGCGACTTTTCAACGGGTTATGGATACAGTACTGGCCGGCTTGAAGTGGCAGACGTGTCTCGTGTACTTGGACGACGTCGTTGTGTTTTCCTCAAACTTCGACGAACACCTTCGGCGCCTTGAAGTTGTACTTCAAGCAATCAAGACCTCCGGACTCACCTTGAAGCCTGAAAAGTGCCGCTTCGCGTACGAGGAGCTCTTGTTCTTGGGTCACGTGATCAGCAAGGATGGTGTTCGCCCGGACCCGCGGAAAACAGCTGCCATCGCTGACTTCCCGACGCCCACCGACAAGAAGGCCGTACGCCGTTTTCTCGGCTTGTGCGCCTATTACAGACGTTTCGTCAAGGAATTTTCACGGATCGCCGAGCCGCTGACGCAACTCACGAAGGCCGACGTCGAATTCAGGTGGGAAATGTCGCAAGTTCAAGCATTTCAAGAACTGAAACGACGCCTGCAGACGCCTCCCATACTTGCGCATTTCGACGAATACGCCGATACGGAAATCCACACCGACGCAAGCAGCGTAGTACTCGGGGCCGTCCTTGTGCAAAAGACCGACGCATTCGAAAGGGTCATCAGTTATGCTAGCCGGTCGCTATCAAAGGCAGAAATCAACTACTCCACAACAGAAAAGGAGTGCCTGGCCATCATCTGGGCTACATCGAAGTTTCGCCCCTACCTCTACGGCCGGCCCTTCAAAGTTGTGAGCGACCACCACGCCTTGTGTTGGCTAGCTAACTTGAAGGACCCTTCAGGTCGCCTCGCACGGTGGAGCCTACGACTTCAAGAATTTGACATAACCGTCGTTTACAAGTCCGGAAGAAAACACTCCGACGCTGACTGCCTGTCCCGCGCCCCCGTCGACCCACCGCCGCAGGACGACATGGAGGATGACTGCTTCTTGGGAACCATAAGTGCCGAAGACTTCGCCGAACGACAGCGAGCGGACCCAGAACTCAGAGGCCTTGTGGAATACCTCGAGGGCAGGACCACCGTTGTTCCCAAGGTATTCACGAGAGGACTGACGTTGTTTTTCTTGCGCAACGGTGTTCTCCTTAAGAAGAACTTCTCGCCGCTTCGAGCCGATTCCCTTCTCGTAGTGCCCTCGACATTGCGACCAGAGGTCCTCCAGGCTCTGCATGACGACCCGACGTCTGGACACCTGGGTGTTTCTCGCACGCTCGCAAGAATACAGGAAAAGTACTACTGGCCGCGCCTTGTCGCCGACGTAACTCGCTACGTCAAGACCTGCCGGGACTGTCAGCGACGCAAGACACCGCCGACTAGGCCAGTCGGACTTCTGCAGCCTATCGAGCCACCTCGACGGCCGTTCCAGCAAATTGGGATGGACTTACTGGGGCCGTTCCCGACGTCCAATACCGGAAACAAATGGATCGTCGTAGCTACCGACTACCTCACCCGCTACGCCGAGACAAGGGCCCTACCCAGAGGCAGTGCCGCCGAGGTAGCGAAGTTCTTCGTTGAGAACATCCTCCTGCGTCATGGCGCCCCAGAGGTCCTCATCACCGACAGAGGTACGGCGTTTACTGCTGACCTAACTCAGGCAATACTGAGATACAGCCAAACAAGCCACCGCCGGACCACAGCGTACCACCCACAGACCAATGGCCTCACCGAGCGGCTAAACAAGACCATCGCCGACATGCTGGCCATGTATGTCGACGTCGAACACAAGACGTGGGATGCCATCCTTCCGTATGTGACCTTCGCATACAACACGGCCATGCAAGAAACGACGCAAATGACGCCGTACAAGCTGGTCTACGGAAGGAGCCCGGCAACGACGCTCGACGCAATGCTACCAATCGCCACCGACGAAGACGACCTCGACGTTGCCGCCTATTTGCAACGCGCCGAAGAAGCTCGACAGCTCGCCCGCCTGCGCATCAAGAACCAGCAGAGGGTCGACAGCCGTCACTATAATCTTCGACGACGCCACATGGAGTACCAACCCGGTGACCGTGTGTGGGTCTGGACGCCGATACGCCGACGTGGGCTCAGTGAAAAACTTCTTCGGCGATACTTCGGGCCATACAAGGTGCTTCGACGTCACGGCGCTCTTGACTACGAGGTCGTCCCGGACGGCATTACGAACACCCAGCGACGCCGCGCACGACCTGAAGTCGTCCATGTCGTGCGCCTTAAGCCGTTTTTTGCGCGTTAGCGAACCTAGGGACTCTACTTTTTTCCTTTGTTATTGTAATTTATTTGTGTATGCACTTGTTTTTTCCTTTCCATGTTCTGTTGCAAGCATCGGGACGATGCTTTTTCAGAGGGGGGCAATGCCACGCCCGCTTCTTTTATTTTGATGTGTTCGAGTTTGACCAGCAAGGACGGTTATCAACGCTCGACGCTGGCCCTGAAGCAGTGTTCGAGAAGCTTCACGATTTTGGTAGATCGTTTTGTTAAGATTGCGCGCCGCACGCGAATGTTCCAGCTTTGTCGAGAGATAACGCCGCCACCAGCGATATTGCTGGAAAGTTCCATAGCGCCTGTATAAAAGCCGACGCGCTTGACCGCTTGTCAGTTGATCGACGGACGACGACCTGTTCGCCGCTATCATTGTACAGCGTGTATTGCTGTAGTTCTAGTTCTCATTTTCCCGGCCACAAGTTCGGCCAAATAAACAGTTTCATCCTGCAAACGCCGACTGCTGTCTTCGTCGACGTCACGACCACGTGACAATATTTATGTGTACTCTTTCAATAAACCTTCAGTTGCGAGTGTGCGCTTTGTGTCGTCGGTTCCTCCCTTTTGTCCTTGTTCCCATAGTGCGCCTATTTGCTTTAAGATATGAACCGTTACCAACTAGCCCAAATGGCTGTTTTGCTACAATATATGAACGTTGGTGCTGTGGATTTTACCCGTCACTGGCACCATAACCAAAAAGAAAGAGAAAGAATGAGGGGAGGGGGGGGGGGGGCTTCCTTCTAAAGGAAGCCGCAAGTACGACTTCAGGCGTCACTGGCAAATGCGGCTAAAGCGTTTGCGACCGTGGCAGCCAGCAAATGTGTTGGTCGGGACGGGGGGGGAGACGTTGAAGGTTATTTTTGTAGCCATTGTTGGGATCACAACTCAGCGTCTTGAGGGGAAAATAGCGGGAAAGGCGAAAAGCAGAGAAAAAAGGGTTGAAGTTGATCTGTTGATCTCCCTGGCCCTTTTTGCTGGACACGGCGGGGGCCCGCGGAGATTCCAGCTGGTGTTGCGTGGAGTCTCAAGTACAGATTATCGTATTCACCGAAACCTCATTCCTTTCAGTCATGCAGGGCAGGGCTTAGCTGCTTTAGCGAAGTTACGTGTACTCGCGCAACCAAACGGCACGTGCCAAACAAGAACCTATGCACACGCCACTTTTTTGAATGAAATGTTGCTGAAATGTTTGGCACCATTCTTGAGTGACATCTTTCTCTCGCACAAGGACCGCCACATTCAAAAAGATTTTGACTTGTCTCTTGTTGTGAAGGTCTGTAGGTTTGTTGACGACTACATTGTATTTGTAGATTGTTCGGACGCCGATTTTGAAGTTGTTGTCCCTAGACTTCTGGGTTTGTTTAAGGATCTATTGCTTCCACTAGAACTTACACATGAGCTACCTTCAGGTAATTCTATTAGGTTCTTAGACCTAACGCTCTGTTTTCGGAGTGATCATTTGTGTTGGCTGTTCACACCGAGAAGTGGAAAACCCATTTTACCCTTTCACTCAGCTCATTCAAAACTGGTGAAAAGGGGCATCATCAATGTTTGCCTCGTCAACGCTCTTAGGAGGTCATGCCCGCACTCGATGCAACGAAGTTTCAAAGCACAGGTCGAGCGCCTCTTAAGCGCTGGTTACCCGATTGCCCTGATTTCTGCTGTTGCGGAAAAGCTTTTGAAGCAATTCAAATATCAAGGAGGGCAGTCTCAGCCTCAAAATGCGTCAGTTCCTAAGAACTGTGTTGCAGTCCCTTATCTGCATAACGTTTCGCATAGGCTGAAAAAAATTGGGAAACGCGCTGGCATCACTGTTGTCTTTTCCGCCCCGAAAAAGCTATCGAAGCTTTGTAAGTTGGTGAATCAACCAGCTGCAAATAGAGTAAGATGCTCTGTGAACCACAGAACGCGCTTTGTTCCTTGTGCTACTGGTGTCGTGTATCTTCTTCCGCTTTCCTGCGGTAAGAAATACATAGGGCAAACTGGTAGGTGCTTGAATGACCGCCTAAGAGAGCATAATAACAATGTGCACAATGCGGTTCAAGGACACCTCGGAATTCACTGCCGCGACTGCGGCTGCGTGCCCCTCTTTGAGCGTTGCGAGGTAATAGGCAAGCACCACTCGCAGGCCACGCGTGAGATAATTGAGGCCTATCACATAAGTAAATTTGACGGTACATGTGTAAGTTCCCCATCAGTTGCGCTATTGCAAAAAGAGATAGCTTATCTCGGTCATTTTTAAGATGTGTACTGGTTTCCAGCTCAATCCGTAAAGTGACAAGAGTTTTGCTGGTATTGTATCGCAGTGGCTGTTAACTGCACCCTTCTACGCATGCCCATTTTTTCACTATATGTACTTCGCTCCGCTATTAAATCATTGTTGAAAGTCAGCGCTGTGTGTTGTTACCTTCCTTTGTCCTTGTCAGTTGCGCTGTTCGTATATTCAATTATGACCTACCAACTTGCCCAAGTTTCCACGCTTCATACCTTCCAGCACATTTAGCACCGTTCACGGTGCGGTCTGTGCCCGTTTTCGCTGAGTTGCTCAGCACCTGCCGTCAGGCGAGACTGTGTCGTTAGCAAATAACCGAGGCGTAGCTCATGCAGGGGCAAAGAAGGTCGTCTGAAGAGAAAATTTCGGTTTCTTCGGAAGAATGCTAGGGGCACAATTCGCAGGGGAAAAGGCTTCCACAGGTGGACGGCTTGAATTTGCCTTTGTTGGTGCTGGCTACCTGCGTATTCGCAGAAGAAAGATCAGTAGAAAGGTTCCCTGACTTTTTTTGACGTCGGGATTGAAAGGAACATTCTGGAAGGTCTCTGGTCACCGATGTCAGCAAGAAAATAAAGCACACATGGAGGAGGGGGTCTTTGGGGATGTGGGCGAGGGTGAGAGGGGGGAGGGCTGGTGCCGCTTGGGGGGGGGGGGGGCAAGTGCCCCTTTTGCACCCCCCTGCGGACGCCCATGATTTTGAGACCTTTAGTCTGAAAGCGTGAGCGCACAATGTCTACCTGAATAATTCTTTGTATCTTCAAAATTGGCTAGCGCGAAAATCGACAAGGACTAAGAAGGAACACTGATGTACAGGACAAGCGCTACTCGCAACTAAACTTTATTCAGAAACGTCTTCCTACATATATACACAGCCGAGTGGCGCGCGCAGGCGCAATGCACATGACAGTCGACATGCTAATCAGGACCGGGATACCAAAACATATTCGCATTATAACCAAGTGTCTAAGAACAGTCTTTCCTTACTGCGCAGAACAACAGAAGTGTCACTGATACATTCACGGTCTTTCTTTTTAATATGATAAGCCTCCATTAGTTCTCTGGCCAGCGCATTCCCACTTCTGCCCAGAATTCGAATGCTAGACAGCACTGGCTCACAGGCACAGGTCCTACAATGCGTAGGCAGATGAAAAGTCAAATTATTCTTAACAGAGCGCTCGTGTTCCCGTGCTCGATCGTTGACGCAACGACCAGTTTGTCCGATATAAACCTTGCCACAAGTGAGTGGGACAAGTGAGTTTTTCCAACGGAAGTACTCGCTCTTTTTGGTTGCATTCAACCTTCGTTTGGACATGCCAAACGAATTTGCCGCATTCTGAAATCTGAGTTATGGAGACAAGTGCGGTTATTGTACGACTGGCTACGAGCGGTTTGCTGCAAGCCAAACGCCGGCGGTGTTTGTGACATGACCTTCAAGAGATTCAAGAAGTTAGCGGCTCAAACTACGGAGTTCCAGTGGCAGGCCCTCGTTCTCCGTTTACCGAAAGGACCTGGGCGCGTGCCACCAAAACCTGGTAACCTCACTGTTCTCGGGGATGTTCAGCTACCACAAGGCGTCTCCACGACCCTCAAAAAAGGTCCCAAGTTTAGCCTTCAGCCAGGTTTGCGTGCGCACGAACTTCTTGCGCTCAACAGGCGTGTGGCTGACAAGGCAGGGAACGACGACAAGGAGAGTTGCCTTTTGGACGGCGTGGACAGCCTATTGAAGACTGTGAAGCACTCCCACCTGAAATCCAACGGAAAAATGAGTGATGTGGTGAAATTCTGCAAGGACAACGAACTTCGTCTTCTACAAGCAGATAAGGACAGTGGTTTTGTGGTATTGCCTTCAACGACGTTTCGTCAAAAAGCCACTGAAGCTTTGACCAAGAACTTCGCTCCTGCAAAAGTAAACCTGAGCAAGGTAAAAACAAAAAGCCGTTTCTTTGTGTAAAGAGATGCAACTTTCAGGGTTGTGTAAGGCTATTATGGACAGTAAGCTTTTGTCATTGTCCGTATTCTTCAGTGTTAAAACCCATAAGGTCGACATACCTTTTAGAAATATAGTTACTGAGCAGAATACTTGGCAGCAGCAGCTAAGTCAGTTTTTGTTAAAAAACTTAAACACTCTGGTTATTGATGATCCATTTATTGTTAAAAATTCTAAAGAAGTGACAACGTTTCTGGCATCTCTTGATTCCTGCAAGTCTGCCTTTTCGATAGATGTAGAGGACTTGTTCTACTCCGTTTCCCACGATGCCCTGTTACCTGCCGTACGCTGTTGTATAGAAAAGAACGGAGATGTCGCTTTCCAGAATTCTACCGGTATCTCGGTCGATAATTTTATGACCTTACTAGAGTACTATCTATCCTCAACTTCTGTTGCTTCTGACAGCGAGACGTTCATCCAGCGAAAGGGAATTTGTATTGGTTCATGTGTTGCCCCAGTGCTCTGCAATATCTTTTTAGCTGCTATTGACCGCGTCTTGAATAACCTATTGGACAGCGAGAAAGTTCTACGAATTTTTAGATATGTAGACGACTTTCTTGTGATTTTAAGCACTAATCCCTTCCAGACGAATACTAGTGCTGTTGATGATATTTTAAACCTGTTTAGACGACATGGAAATGGTTTAACCTTCACCCATGAACTTCCTAACAATGACACCTTGCAATTTTTAGATCTTAATTTGCTTTTAAGGGGGCAGCATATTTGCTGGAAGTACTCTCCGCGAGCCCAAAAAGAGCTTTTACCCTTTGATTCTGCTCATAGTAAGGTTGTAAAACGAGCTATTGCCTCACAATGCCTTGAATCGGTGCTGGCAAAGTCCTGCGTTCACTTGGCTCAGGATAGTTTTAATAGCCAGATTGAGCGCCTACAGGCGGCTGGGTTCCCCTGCTCGAACTTGACTGCTGTGTCCGAAACCCTCCTTCAGAAACTGAAGGGGAAGAAGAGGCCTGGCTCTGCTCGTGCAGAAAAAAGGCCGGAAGTGGTGCCGTATGTGCACAAAGTGGCACACAATTTAAAAAATGTGGCAAATAGGTACAATGTACCTATAGTTTTTTTAGCGCCGCATAAACTGGCTGGGCTATGCCCTCGCATTTCGGGACCACTTAAAAAACCGACGTGCGGAAAAAAGCACGTCCGGCCCTACGTCACATGCGCCGTAGGCGTCGTGTACGAAATCCCACTCACTTGTGGCAAGGTTTATATCGGACAAACTGGTCGTTGCGTCAACGATCGAGCACGGGAACACGAGCGCTCTGTTAAGAATAATTTGACTTTTCATCTGCCTACGCATTGTAGGACCTGTGCCTGTGAGCCAGTGCTGTCTAGCATTCGAATTCTGGGCAGAAGTAGGAATGCGCTGGCCAGAGAACTAATGGAGGCTTATCATATTAAAAAGAAAGACCGTGAATGTATCAGTGACACTTCTGTTGTTCTGCGCAGTAAGGAAAGACTGTTCTTAGACACTTGGTTATAATGCGAATATGTTTTGGTATCCCGGTCCTGATTAGCATGTCGACTGTCATGTGCATTGCGCCTGCGCGCGCCACTCGGCTGTGTATATATGTAGGAAGACGTTTCTGAATAAAGTTTAGTTGCGAGTAGCGCTTGTCCTGTACATCAGTGTTCCTTCTTAGTCCTTGTCGATTTTCGCGCTAGCCAATTTTGAAGATTATGAACCAACTAGCCCAACAACGTATACTCTTAAGCTATAATTCTTTGTATGTTTTGTCTGAAAAAAATATGCCTGAACAGCATGTTAAAGGAGCAACTACTCTCGGTTTTATTTTTAAAAATGTCATAGTTTCGCCGCAACGGCGAAGAAATGAATGCGATAGCAACAAATTGGAATGTAAACGAAGAACGGAAAGCAGCTCGAAATTTCCAGCGCGTCGCTCAATCACAAAGGACGCACGAAAAGAACACGCACAGGACGAGCGCAAACTATCATGCATCACAGCTCGACACTTGAAGCGCACTGCTCAAACATAAAGCAGGACGCGCGAAACGAACGAACAGGTACACACAGGAGGAGCGCGAACTAACTGTCACAATTGTTGCTTATTTCTGTTTGAACAGCGCGCTCCTTTCGCAAATGCGGCCGCTGCAGCGAGCGAAGTGACCTTCGTACGCTCTGTGACTTCAGCGACAGCGGAAGCGCAAGGTTCTCCCTGCGCAAATATTAGAAGTGAGCGAGCTGGCCGACGCCTTTACGTGCGCCCGTCGCGCTCCTCGCGCCATCTCGCTGGCAATGAAGAAACGCTTATAAGCGCCTGCCGCGTCTGAGTACTGCGGTAAAAGGTGTGTATATAACGCTCGCCGTTAGCTACCTGAGGGATCTGCCTTTGGTGGCGTAGTGGTTAGCGCCACGCGCTGCGGACTGAGAGGTCGCTGGTTCGATTCCGCGCTTCGGAAGTTTTCTTCGGAATTATTTTTCGTTGCGACTTTTATATATAGATACATACTTATACATATACGCAGCATGACGGCGGCGACGGCAAAAACGAGCCGAGACTGTCCATATAATTGCTATCGCAATAAAAGAAGCGTTGCAGACGACAAGACCTCAATAAGAATTTCACACTACAACATATAGGCCAGTTGATGGACACTTGGGTAAGTACATTCTTTTCAACCCAATGTGCTCACATGACAATGACTAACGATACTTCTCAGCAATACTATAGTCTGCAACAAGTTATCTTGACAGTGGTGCGAAGGCTATGGAGGCGGGGCTTCCGCATATTCGTGTTGTTCCACAAGTAGTACAGCAACTTGTGGCTGATTTCGGTTTTTCTCGCTCGCATCGTTAACGCGATTAAAAAATTATATACACAAAAAATATGAATGGGAGAAACATTTCGATTGTTCAGTATACATTTTAGTGTCCTGTTACAAGTATATCTTTCTTGGAGAACTAAACAGCACGTTTGCAGCCGCACACCAACCCACTACATCTTGGAAGCCATGTTTAGTTTGGAAAACGGGCGTGCTGAAAAGGTGGTGCTGTCTAAGAAATGGAAAGAAAAGGAAGACATTCTTGCAAAGTGAACAATAACTGTATTTTACCTATGACTTCCCGCAACTGTTTGAGTCTCATAATAAATAAAGCAGCATTTATTTCAGCAAGGCAAATGAGAAAATTATCAGTAAACTTAAGTAATAATTTTTGGTACGGTAGCAGGCATGCACTTCGGTTCGGTTAAAGTCCCTAGATTTTTCCCTGTTCTTTCTTAAAGGCCAACTCCGGCGATTTTTCGAGGTCAATGGATCTCAGTGAAATTCGCTGGGTACGTTCCTTTGCACGTTTCCGTCATTTATGCCAAATTACAGGCTTGAGACATGCTCAGATTGTTTGCAAATGAATTTTAAAGATTGTCTGCAAACGCCCTCCTGGCTTCCCACAATTATTGGCAACATTGCGTCTGTGACGTCAGTGTTGGCAAGGCGGCGGAAGTGACGCAGCCGAGGGCACCGGCGCTTAGGCCGCTACAGCGAGCGTCTGCTGTGCACAAGACGACAGGCAGCGTTGGTTTGGCCGGCGCTTCGCTGGTCGTCCCGGCTGTCACAGTTTTCATACTCCGCGCCGGCGTGACCGGCATGCCTTGCACGACTTCCGGTTCGTTCGTAACAACGTCTACGTCACACGTAGACAGTACACTCGGTTGGGTTTCGGTTTCGGTGTTGCGCTTTTTTGCTTATTTAAAATTATTCTCCAATTTGCCGAGTATTTCTGCTATCGGGCCCGTAACAGGAGCGTCTCAGGAACATAAAAAAATCGCCGGAGTTGGCCTTTAAGTACCGACAACCATTGAAGCGCCACCGACGAATCTCATTTCGGTAGCCATGTTCTTCCTAACGCTTTTCAAGCACCTGGTGAAACGCGTCCCCCGCTCACTAATGACGGGGGGTTGGCGGGAGGAGAAAGGCGCGTCACCTAGCATATTGTCCGCTGAAAGATGCGTGGCTAATCTACTTAGATGTACGTGGCTTTGTAAATCTTCCAAGTTAGGAAGAAAATGGCGGCAGACGCCGGCTGCGCGTGAAAGAGGGCCGGGAAAGAAGGCAGTTGTTGGTACTTAGGCAAGAAGGGAAAAATCTAGGGAGTTTAGGTTCGGTAGCTTCCACAGTGTTGTCCAGAAAAGTTGTCACCGAGTGTAGACAGGTTGGAACACTTTATAGCAGTACGCTCGCACAGCAGTGACTCGCAACAGGCACAAAATGCGGGTGCAGGTGTGCTGCATGTGGTGAGAACCGATTACCTTTGCAATACTCTTGTTGCAACGTGCCCTCCACGATCATTCACTAGTGATTGGGGAGCCTCGTTTTGTGCTGGCAACAGTGCGTATGGGAAGTTTGAAACATTAACTCTATGGTTTGAAAGATGCTTATGCTTATGCTAGAGTGACCTAGAATAGGGGGAGTGTCCAAAGCGCCGGCTCCCGCGTGGGCCTTTTGCGGTGAACCCCCGCGCCGCGCCGCTGCTGTGCCGGACCCGTGGGCTTTCCGCGCTCGGGAAGCGCGCGGAAAGTGAGGGGCGTCTGCTACGCGCTGTAGTTTCTGGCACCGCGTTATCGCGTTTTCACACAGGGCACTTGAAGTCTACTTAACTTTTATAATGCGGTGCGGAATGGAGCTTATCCATCTTTAAGCGTTGTGTTAGTGCTGGGGCAACAACAGAATGCAAAAAATCATGTGTCAAGCGGCATCAGCGTGGCCTAGTCCCGGTCACAGAGATCGAGAACGTTGGTGCGTGTGTAAAAACGCGCAAAACGGACACGCACACGCAAAGAACAAAAACAAAAAACCTTATTCGCACGAGTAATCGAGCAATAGCATCACGCATGCTCGAATTAAGAGTAATAAAAAAAAAGTAAACTGCACGCGCAGTCAGCTTAAATACTTGCGCGCAGTGACCGCTTCACGTTACGGGCTTTTTACTCATGGTCGCCACTGGTTTGCTAGCCATACGCACACCGCTTTATTCAACAATTCATTAGCCTCCACTAGCTCTTTATTATAGACCGAGCACACCGGGAAGACGCAAGGAAAACAAAAAAAGAAAAAAAAAGAGTAGAGACGGCCATACGACCGCAATGCTGTTGGCTTATGTTTTTGCTTCTGAGGTAGCGTACAACAAGCATTGCTTCAAGCCTTCACTATACGTAATGAAAACAGTTTCAAACAACTTATTCTCAACTTTTCTCAACTTGAGATGTTTTCATGGTTCTCGGAGGTTAGCGTTCGCCCGGTTCAGAGAATTTACAAAAAGATGTGGACGAGTAGTTACATAAAATACAATTGTTTCCGCGGCAGTTGAGTGTGCGCCAACAGGGCACCCGACCGCAATTTCCCGCTTTTTCCTGATGACCTCAATATAGCGCCCACCACAATTTCGTGCTAAAGCTCCGGAGTACTTAAATAGCGAGTCTGGTCATCTCTTGAATAAATATAAAGAGATGACCAGACGGGTAAAGCAAGACTTTTTTGTCCCGCAGACGCGTGCAATCAGCTGCTCTAAACTGAGAATCACGTTTGTTTTCGGGCGATCGCTCGTAACGTGAAGTGAGGCATACACGATGATGCACTGTTATCGCTTTATTTACTTTGATTTGTCTTGTTTTTTTTTTTTTAAGGTAGAGCCTTAGATGGGCCTCATCAAACACGAAAATTGACCGTCGGCGTCCCGCGTAGCCAACACGAGTGATGCACAATACAGGGATGCAACAGCCAAAATAGGATTTGGAGCAATTTTTGGAGCAGGAAAATCTCTCTTTTGGAGCAGGAAAATCCAAATTTGGAGTAGGTTACGGTAAAAAAAACTCCGTTTTGGAGCTCAAAATTCCAAATTTGCAGTAGCTTCACAAACAAAGCTTGCTTTTGGAACAGTAACAAAAAAATATATGCAAACATTTCGATGTCACCACCACAATCTTGTTTTCAGTGAATAACATGCTGAATAATGCCAGTGAATTCTCCGGAAACCAGTAAGGCCTTGTGCATTGGTGAATTTGCACCAAGGTCCTTTACACCTGGCCTACGCCACTGGCTGATCACGTCACTGTTGCAATCCACTTGATTCAGCACCGATGCGCTGAATTTTGTATTCCGCCCTGCTAAGAAGATCTTAAGGAGAAAATCCATTCTAAAGAGAGCCGCCATATGTGTATATAGTGCAAGAGAAAAGTCTAAGTCCGGTGTTTATATGTCATGCAACGTCTAAGACAAACCAGCCAATAAGTACAATCTTCATAAGTGCGTCCTCCCCCTTATCTTTATTATATATATATATATATATATATATATATATATATATATATATATATATATATATCTCTATATATATATATATATATATATATAGAGAGAGAGAGAGAGAGAGAGAGAGAGAGAAAGGGAGGGAGGGAGCTATGCACAGCGAAAGTCGGCATCGTTTCATTGAACGCAGTGCCTGTCGCCGCGTAGAGCCGAACCCTTCCTAGTTTCGTGCAGCGCGTCTCCAACAAAGCGGACGCCATCACTCACGGGTCGGTCGCGTGCTCTACCGTACGACAGCTTTTCCCGAGGAGTATTCCTACCCGCTCCGCTCGTGACCGCATGTAAGAATACGGCAAAGATTTCGTTGGGTTAACAATGGTGAGCTGCTTTCGTTTCTGCAAGCGACACGCAATCTGCGTTTCCGCTCAGGTGGCGTCAGCCAACGGCAAACTTGGGTTCGTCGCCTATATTATGCGTGCAATATATTAACAGTATAGTACCAATAGCGCTATGCCGCACGTGCTACCGAGCAGATATAAAGATCCTGATCGCGATAAGGTTGCTGGCGATAACTCGTACTGACGTGCTCGTTGGTATCTGCCATGAAGCATTCGCGCCAGGAAAGCGGTGACCGCACTCGCGTCGCCGTCTAAATGATTAGTCGATCAATGTCCACATTTCCAAAAAAAACGGAAGGCCTTTTTCGGCACATTGTGGTGTCGGCCTCACCGCGACCGGGGAGGAGCAAGTACCTTGATGAACTCTTTCGGCTAAGGCGGTCAGGGTTTTCGCGTGTAGTACTTCTCTAAGCAAAACTTTACTCGTCAGTAGATTTAAAAAGACTTTACTGTATACAACCCGCGAATTCGTGCACGTGAGTACTGCTATTTGAACAAAGGCAACGTTGAACCGGAATCCACCAAACAATAACGACATCCCCACTAAGATTTGCAGCACGTGTCAAACGGCTCGTTTGTAAGTTAACTTTCTTTATGCGGTGCTTCCACATTAAATGGGCGTTCACCTTTGCTCATGCTGAATGACCCTGTAAAGCAGCGTTTGAACCAGCAGTAAAAACTTCATTTACGCCCACCGGCCCACCAGCAAACACACCGGAACAGATTAACGTCCTGTTTGAGTCAAGCGCCACTGGGTCGAATTGGATTGGATGAAAGTGCCTCTGGTGCTTCTTTCAACATTAGGTCGCCAATACGGGCTTCGTTTTGCGTTAAAACGAGGCTAAAACTAGCGCAACCGAAAAGTTTTGCGGTTACCGGGGGCGTTTTGGCGCAGCGTGGCGCAATTTTGAGAAATATCGCGGTTTTGGCGCAGCTCGGCGCAGAAAAATGAAATTGTATCAAAATGGCGCAATAGACCGATCTCACCGCGAGTTGCACTACGCCACCGCTGCCGCCGTGCATGCCGGTACTTGTAGTACTCGGTACGTTCAGCTGCCTACAGCTGGTGCATTGGCGAGCTGCATTACCGAGCTTTAGCGGCCTTATTTGGATGAATTGCGATGGTTGGGTTGACGTGCTGTGTGCTAGGATGCTACAACAGGAGCCTGAAGCAAAAGGACTCGGATTTTACGTGTTCTCAAAGGATTTCAAGCTCTGACAGGAATGTGCGCGACAGTCAACGAAGTCGGACAGAGAGGCAACTATACCGCGCACTTTCTTGTTCAACGTGTTTGTGAACTCCCTGTGCATGATGCATCGTGGTTTAGCAGTCATGGTTGCATGATGCATCGTGGTTTAGCAGGCCGCCGCCGCCAGCCGGAGCGAGCTACTGCTTATCCGTCGCATTGCGTGTGTCGCCAAAATCTCTTACTGACTCATCCATCCCTTGTACAGCAGGAAATATTATGCCATTCACGAGATTTTTGTGATGTTAACCATTGGCAAGCGGCATGAGCGGCCAGTCACCGTTCAGCGGACGCGCCTCTAACCTGCTTCACGGCGACTGTTTTATCTTCATTCGCATTTAACGTATTACTGTGATCGAAGTCCTGCGTTGACAACACAGTCTACATGGAAAGTGTCGCCTCGACAAAAAGAAAAAAAGCGCATTAAGCTTCTTTTTTTTGTGTCCCTTCGGCTTTTTTTTTTTCTCCTGTTGTCGTATAGCGGAGAGCTCTACGCAGTTTGGGCAAGTTATTTTCCGGATACTGTAGCTTGTGTCGCTTGCATGCTTGCGTTCACTGAAGAAGATATTTGCTCTCATGACGACGGGAACGTGATTCCTTTTTTTTTAATTACTAATAGTTAATCAGCAAAACGACGCAAGCGCATCAACCCTACGAGACGACCTCGTCACATGCAAGCACTATCAACTGTTCTTTCTTTCCTTTAGCGCTAGGATGCAGTTAATCTGAAATAAAATAATATAAATTGGAGGTGCGGACACAGTTTTCCACCGCATTCAATCGTCTTGCGGGTCGAGGATTGCTGCAAAACGCCAATATACCTGAAACACGCAGCAAGCAGCCGCACCAGCAGCGCTCCGAGAACTACAACTAGGATGGCGGCAGTGCCACCGTCGGAAACTCGCGCATGCGCAGATGGTCTGGTGGGATCGGTCTATTGGCGCAGCTGTTGCATCCCTGACAATATCATCACGCGATGACGTTGACAGAACTTGTGACGTTACTATGACGTCATTCAGACGTCATATGATGACGCCATCACGTGACACGGTCGCTTTGCATTGCCTCCGTGATCGGGGGCCGATCACAGAGGCAATGTAAAAGCAGGTGAGGTGCAGAAAGCTTGCAATGCCTTCGATCCTGTCGGCAGTCCGAAAGCACGTTATGTACAGAAGAAAGCTTTCGGAGAGGGGCGAGGGAGGATCAATGCATCGACTGACGAAAAAGATGGCTTTCGTTTTCGAGTCATCTCAGGCGATGCGCATAATGCCTTACATGCGTTTAGCAGGTACCACGGCTCTTCGTAGAATGACGAAAAATGGCCCAGTGCCTGCTGCCCTACTTCTCAAACATTACAATGATTTATAGCGTAGTGGGTTCCTCGCAAGTGCACTTGTAGTGGTTACCAAGGAAGCCCATAAGCGCATGATCCATTTCCTCGGGGTCTCCGATAAATAACAGTGATTTAGAGCGTAGTGGGTTTCTCGCAAGTGCACTTGTATTGGTTGCCAAGGAAGCCCATAAGCGGATGTTCCATTTCCTCGGGGTCTCAGTAAAATTACAATGATTTAGAGCGTAGTGGGTTCCTCGCAAGTGCATTTGTATTGGTTGCCAAAGAATCCCATAAGTGCATGATCCATTTACTTGGGGTCTCAGTAAAGTTCTTCACCCCACCCCGTCTCTCTCCCACGGCAACGTATGTTATACAGCATGACGGGAGAGGGAAATAGCAACCGCGCGTCACCCAATGCAAATTACTTAACTGGTGGGCCGTTGAAAGCTTCCAACCCATTACAAAGGGCTGAGAAAAAATTCTTCATCATCATCAGTCGTCGCGTCAACAAAGTGCACATAATGCCTTACGACGTGCGGCTGGTGCCTCGCTTCTCCGCAGAATGACGAATAATGGCTTAGTAGGTGCTTCCCAACTTCACAAAAATTGTGATTTATGGCGTAGTGGGTATCTTTCTAGTGTACTTGTATTGTAGCCCCAAGAGAGCTGACAACGGGCTCTAGAAACGCCGCTCTTCCAGCTTTCGCTGTGACTGTGCTGCGGTTTCAGCGCAGGCCTGGCGTTTTTTTTTTTTTTTCATGTAGTTTTTTTCGCATACATTTTACCTATGCGGTCAGTTCTTCAAAATGTACGTTTTTTATAACCTGACGGAAACAAATCGTCAGAATTATTTCTGGCTACAGAGAGCGGGTTTGCGCGCCACACACCATATTATTATTGTTAGTCGTTACGCAAATGGCAAGCATGTCAAGTTAGTGATGCCATGATCTATCGGTCTTATTGGGCATACGTACATTCGTGCCCCTCCGTGCTAATTTTCGTGTATATACCACGTGAACGAGACGCGAGTAATTTTTTACGCCGACTGACACATTCGGCTTCCCATAAAATGGCTTGAAACAGCAGAGCGCCGTAGGTAGCCTTGTAAAACAAATCGAATGCACGAAATAAAAGATAGGATATGAAGGGTGCAAACGCGTTAGCATGCATGAGCTAGTTACTACGTGTATTATGTGGCTACGTTCTCCTGGTTATCTCCAGATTATTCTTTCCTGCAGCAAGTTTTCGTTCGTCATTCCACACGAAAGTAAGTTAAGCGCCTTTTCTCACGCTGAAGTGCGCGCAGGATGCGTTCCTCAAACAGCCGCGGAAGTGTGGACCAATGCGGTGACAAACCAGCTGAAATATATACAAAATCCCCGTTTCAAAACACACAAACTAACAAACGCGTTTTCTGTGTGATGAGTCGCTGCTGTATTATGTTGCAGTGACGCAGTATTAAATATTGCCCAAATTTCCGCAATTTTAGCTAATAGCGGCCAAAATATCACGCGCGTAGCAAACGCTCGCCGCTTTGACGCGGCGTCCGCCGCGGAGAAAGCCCACGGATGGATGGATGCTATGAGCGTCCCCTTTGTAACGGGGCGGTGACATGTCTGCCACCAGGCTCGGAAAAAAAAAAAAGCTTCCTTGTTTCATGTTGGCCTAATACCTTATCTACATTGATTAAATCTATGTTATTATACCAAAAAATACAAATTCACGGTCTATCTCTCTGCCTCTTAAGGCAGAATGACCTTATTATTCCCCCATTATTTATTTTTGTTCTTTATCTCTACTTTTCTGCCACCAATACTCTAACCGTCTCTTACTTATTTCTATCGCGGACATGTTCAGCTTTCCATTGTTGTCCCTAAAACCCAAGGCTTCATGCAGACTCGTGCCCACACGTATACCTGGGTGAATATCGCCACATTCAATCAGTACATGTTCCATCGTTTCCTTAGTTCCCCCGCAGCATGTACATTGTTCTTCTTCGTTACTGAATCTCGCTTTATAACTACACGTTCTAAGGCAGCCCGACCTTGCTTCAAACAGTAAAGCGCTTCCCCTTGAATTATCATAAAACCTTTCCCTCCTTATTTCCTTTTTTCCCTTTCGGTAGTTACTCAGAGCCGGCTTCTTTTCCATCGCTGACATCCAATAAGTCCTCTCCGCGTCTCTGACCTTCCGCTGAATGCTCCTTGTTGCCATATCGCCCGCACTGCTAGCCGTATATTTACTGGTGAGCCTCCTAGTTCTTTTTCTCCACTGCGTGTCAACACTTTTTTCTATACAAATACCTGAAAACCTTCCCTGCCCATCTACTCTTCTTCATTTTCCTCAGCCTCTCTTCGAATCTCATTTTGCTCTGAGCTTCCCGCACTTCAAAGCCTGTCCATCCCATATCACCCTTTACAGCCTCATTTGTCGTCTTCCCGTGAGCGCCCAACGCGAGGCGGCCCACCGTCCTTTGATTTACATCCATTCCTGATTGTACCTCTGACTTCATGCACCACTGAGTTCCCAAATGTAAGCCCCGGGACCATCACACCCTTCCACAGCCCTCGAAGCACCTCGTACCTATTGTACCCCCATAAAGCTCTGTGCTTCATAGTTGCAGCATTCCTCTTTCCCTTTGCTACCGATGCTTTCTCTTGTACCTCGATATATCTATCCCCCTCATTTACCCATACTCCGAGGTACTTGTACTCGCTTACCCTCGGTATTTTTTGGCCCTGTATAAAGACCGCATGGTCTTCGTGATCATTGAATACCATCAATCCACATTTTGTTGCACTAAATTCTAGTCCTAGAGCCTCACATTCCCTTCCGCATATATCTGCCAGTCGCTGTATATCATCTTGACTGTCCGCAAATAAGACAATATCATCAGCATAAAATAGACCTGGAAGCTTCTGCTCAACCATCGTGCCGACCTGTTTGTGTGACAAATTAAATCCAACGTTGCTACCTTCTAGCGCTTTTTCCATCCTCACCATGTACAGCATGAATAACAGCGGGGACAAAGGACATCCCTGTCTCAGCCCCCTGCTAATTTCAACGCTGTCCTTGCTACTTATTCCTTCCCATTCTATACAAATTGTATTTTCTCGGTATATTTACCTCAAAAGCTGTATACAGTCGTCACCTATGCCCACTTCTTCCAGTATATCCCACAAAATTTCCTGATTAACGTTGTCATACGCCCCGGTAATATCTAGATAAGCTACGTATAAGGGCCTGTTTTCTATTTTCGATATTTCTATACACTGAGTAAGAACAAACAGATTATCGTCTAACCACCTGTCGATTCGAAATCCATTCTGAAGTTCTCCCAAAATATCATTTTGTTCCACCCACGCTTCTATTTTTAATTTTACTGCCTGCATCGCCAACCTGTATAGCACCGATGTAATGGTTAGCGGTCTATACGATCGAATGTTATCCTTTTCTCCCCTGCCTTTATATATTAAGTTCATTCTACTTTTTCGCCAACTGTCTGGTACTTCCCTCTCCTGTAAGCACTTTTCTACGGCTTTCAGCAGTGCTTCTTTAGTGTTATGTCCGAGTTCGTTAATGAGGCTGACGGGAACCCCATCTAAGCCCGGTGTAGTGCGCTTAGGAATTTTTCCTTCGGCTTTCTTCCAATTGAAATTCTCTAGTACTACATCTTCGTCGGTTGCACTCCTTTGCGTACTTTTACTCACCGGGGGAATCCCCTGGGCGACCTTTTTAAACGAATCGGCTGTTATCTTTCGGATGTAACCTAGCGCTTCATACCCTTCCAATTGATTTCCTCCTTCATCTACCATATGTTGTTGCATTGTGACAGACTTCCTACCCAGCGCTTTTAGGTGGCTCCAGAATATCCTAGGCGCGGCCTTCTTCTTTTCGCGAATCTCTGTCATCCAGCGTTCACTTTCACCTTTAATTTTTGCCTCGACTAATTTCTGCACAATGGATTTTTGCTCTAAATATATTTCCCATATTTGGTTGACTTCGTCCTGTGGCCGCTTCTCCTTTTTTGCTTGTCTGTGCTCCCGTGATGCCTCACGTCGCTTCTCGATCGCCTCCCGGATTTCTTTGTTCCACCAACTTTTTGGCTTTCTCTTTCCTTTCCAACAAATCGTTTTCTTCTCTTTTTCCATTTCTTTTGTGATTATATGTAGCAGCTCACTATACTTCTAGTCTTTACCTGGTAGTTCGTCTACTTTTTCCTCGACTCTTGCGGCGCGGAAGTTCACCGCAAAAGGCCCTCGCTCCTGCCATGTATTCGCGCGGCGCTTTGGACACTCCCCCTATCCTAGGTCACTCTACGACTCTACTTATGCCCCCGCACCCCCGCGATGTATCCATCTTTGGTGGCTTGGTGGTCATCATCATGAGTTATGTGTAGCGTTGCCGGCTTTTCTGTACACGGTTCGTTGTTTGTTAAAAGGACACTAAAGAGCAAAACGATTTTTCTCATATTAGTAAAGTACTCTTTCACGATACCAATAACACCACGCTTGCTACGAGAAGACGCTTAGTAAGTGAGAAAACGCGCAAAAACAAAATGTGGGTGGCAACGCTACCTAGAAGTTTCCGCACCATTCGCCGTGACGTCACGTTTTGACGGCGCTTACTAGGAACTACAGGTCCGTTCGATTCGCCTGCACCACCGGAACCAGTTCACGAGGTGCTGCACCTTTCCATTCGTTTCAGCAGTGCAGCAATGGCGGCCTCTGAACCACGCCATTCGTTTTAAAAGGTGGAAGAGTGGTGCAGCACTGGTTCACGATTTTCCTGCACCCTCTATCATGACGGTAGGTCTCTTCGATTTGGCTGCACCGGCGGCACCAGTTCAGCGGGTGCAGCACCGTCGTCCTCGTTTTGCTGGTGCCGCGCGCGCCCGCTACACCGGTTCCCTCGTTTTGTCAAGGTGCAAGCGTAGTTCTGCACGAGTTCTCTGCCGGCCTGCACTCGCTCAAAAGCTCAAAAGGAGGTGCAAAGAAGTGCAGCATGGCGCCCTTCCTCCTCCCAAACTTGGAGCAGACGACGCTGCGTGTTGTTGTTCAGGGCGTGCAAAAGCAAGTTAAACTGCTGACTCTGACGGGTAATTTTAGCCACGTCTTTTCGGCAGCTATTAAGGCGGACCTTTTACATGTCTCGTGAGCAGAAAAATTCACCGTACATGACGGCAATATGAATGATACAAAAAAAAAAGTAATAAAGATGTGGCGCGATTCGCGATGCTGCTCTCTCAGTTCGCCTTTGCGAAATCGTGAAGCTGATGCGATAGGAAGTCTTCTAGAAATACTTTTGAGTTTAAAAATGTATTCATCAGGTGAGCGTGCGTATACACGTGTCTTATTGGTTTACAAGAATTGTCACATTCGTCCCTATATATAGTCTAGCGTGATGTGGCGACGCCAGTAAAACCCTTTGAACACAAATTTGCGAGCATACACTTTCCAAGATAACTGAACATTCGCGTCAAGTCGTCTTAGCGTCGCTCAAATGACCTCAGATACTTTCGTTTTTTATTGTTGTATGGTCTCGCACACGCTTTCATAGAATGCCGAAACCAGCGCAATTTTCCGCTGAACCAGTAAAACGCCTCTAGATAGTCTGAACAGTCTCTTGAAATTACACTCATGGAACCTGCCGACGACGTTCTCGTACCCGGGAACAGGAGTTACATCTTCACGTACCAACATGCAGGCGACAAAACACATACACCGTCAAACTATGGTCCCTATATATAGTCAAACTCCTCCTCGGAGTCGCTGTGAGGATCGCCATTGTCCGAATCGTCCTCGCTGCAGAGTCGAGCAGTTCCATACGGCAGCTACGAAGAGTGCCACCGCGGCAGTGTTTTGGTAAACAACACCAGCGATACACGCTGCGTCGGCTGTTCGACCAACACGGCCTGCTCTTGCATCTTCGGTGGTAGCCGCCGCGTGGTAGTGTCGCCAGTGTCGCGGCTGCACCGGCTGCACCTGCACTTTGCTGAACCGGCGCAGCACCGCTTCGCACCGCCACGGCACTTTCCAGAACTAGTGCAGGCAGTGCAAGCAAAATCGAAGAGACCTTACACGTAGTTCCTAATCGGTAAAAATGAAGTACATTGTCTTCTGAGGGGGCCATACACTTAACATACCAAGTTTGGGGTAATTTTGTTGAGCCAATGGCGCCAAAATATGATAAATACACCTTGAAATCTGCGACGTCACGCGGCGAGATTTTGGCGTGAAATTTAAAAATGAAACTTTGAACTTGATTTTCTCCTCTATTAATAAACCTATGATGGCGAAATTAATGACAGAGTTCTCAGAGCACAATTTATCGATCTAAACCGATTCATTGTTTCTCTTTATTGTCCCCTTAACTAGAGTCAAATAACTGTGCTCCTACTGTTTGCAATGTGTTTTGCATAAGTGCTTCGTAAAAAAAAAATGCTCTACAGTGTGTTTTTGCTGACGGTTTGCTAAAAGAATGGCTGGATCTTTGCTTGTCACCTTCGCTGCATGTGAAGCATCTATGCACGTCGCAAAAACACTTTTTCCAGCAAGTGAAATTCAATGCACTTGACTTTTCATCAGTACTACAGGAACTTTTTTTAGCTGTATTGTAACTAAAACATTAAATACAACATTTATTTGCTGGCAGTTGAATTTTGGTTGATGTAACACAAAATTTTGGAGGATGCGCTGGTGCGAATCATCAACCACTGATTCACCCTATTCTGGGTCCTTTTGTTCACCGTGGTAGAATAGGAAAGGTGGCCAAACGATCCTCTAGAGTTTCTTGCAGTAGCTGCCAAGTGGTGGAACGGGGTAATGGGTTTTAAAAGGTGCATTGCAAGCTTTCATTGTGCTGTAAAAGGTTGGTCATCATAGCAATTCAAGCGAAGCTTGTACTGGTCAGGTGAAGCCGACGTCGTGAGAAGGAAAAACCCAGTCTCGCTCAGAGGCGACAGGCTCTCCTCAATCGCAGCAGGCCGCCGGAAACCCTCCACTCTCGCAAGTGGCACACTGCATCATGCAACTCTCACAGCCAATTACAAGCGCTCTCTTCGTCCAGAAAAGGGAAAGGAGACTCCATGTGCACCATTTCTCACAAGTTCAAGGCCAACTGAGCTCTGCCGGACAGGGTTGCACACGACAGTAGAGGAGGGGCTGAAAATTTTTTTCTGGCTTTAGAACGTTGCGTTTTTAACAGCTTGTAGTGGCTGTCGGACGGCTTTGCCCACAAAAGTCTACCAGGCTCTATGGAGCTCAAAAAAAAATTTGGCCAGTTCCACGCCGTGAGAACCGTCTGACAGCAAAGCTGGAAGTGCTTGGTTAAAGTGAGAGCACATGAACTGACAGCTCAGGCAATGGCGTTTCAGCGAACACCTTATGTCACGATTTTCTGCCAGCGCAGCTGGAATTCTGCCAAGTGTGCACTCCTTGTTACCTACATGACCCTCTTATGCACCCAGGTGCCTTGCCTTGGTTTATTACAATGAATGTAAGTCTTTAAGGAAAGTCCAAATTGCTTTACCGGTATTTTGTACCAAAAGCACCACAAGGTGCCACAAGTGTTCTGCTTTTCAATTGTGTTACAATCGTCTGTACAACTCATTCACGTGCTTTCCATAAGTTCATATTCTGCAAGCATAGGTGTATAGCCCAGAGATTATGACACTTGCTTTCGGATCCCGAAGGCCCAGGTTCACACCTCGCCTCACCAAAGAAATTTATTTCGTTTTATTATTTCTTGGGATATTAAAAATATACCAATATTTTATAAGCTACGGTATCTATTTCCACCTACGTACCCTTCTAATCCTTTACCATAGTTTTGTCGAATCAGATGTGTGACATTATATTTCAGTTTGCAGACTTACGGATCCCACAACATTACAGCCAATTCAGGTAGCTCAAAATACAGTTCTACAAATAATCTGTTTTACCCAATGCACTAAGTCCATATTATTTGCTAATCCACTATTAAATATTTTGCACTGCATTGTCACATTCATTTCCACAATGCAGTTCTTACGTACAAATTAAAAAATATATATTATACACAGCAGCACTGATTGTTGGCAGGCGAGTTGGTGCATGTTGAGCGTGAAAAACAGTGTGCCGAGAAAGAAGAAAACAAAAAGAAGCACACATACACAGCGCTGTGTATGTGTGCTTCTTTTCGTTTTCTTTGTCCCGTCTCGTGCGTGCTGTTTTTCACGCTCATTATACACAGTCCGACAGTTGAATTTCATCAACACACAACACAGTATGCAACACGATCCTCATTGTTAACGTTTTTAAGTCTCGCGTGCACGCACAAATTATGGAACCTTTTCCTTTATAAATACTGCAGCCAGCCTTTGGAATACACTTCCTAAAAATTAATTGCATCATCAATGGATCAGTATCTTTCCAACTCACTGTGCCAGTACTTTCTGTACTAATCCTAAATTCATAAAAGCTTAGTTTCCTTTTACGTATTGTGTACCGCTTTGCCTTTTTTCTTTTTTGTAATCTTTTCTGTTTTGTATAGTTCAGTTTCCTTTTACGTATTGTATAACATTTTGTTTTCTATACACCCATGTATAAGATCTGTTTACACGGATATAAATAACACTATCTGTCATAGGGACCCCTTCCACAACTCACGTTGAGATCTGGGGACCCAACTGTATAAATATGATGCACTGCACTCTATTTTGTTATGAATAATAAACAGATTGATTGAGTGATTGATTGGACTGACTGGTTTAGTCATACCCTCCCCCCCTCTTTTAGACATTTTGTCTGAAAGTGCGATCGAGCACAGGGTATAAGACACCAGATGAAAAAGTGCCATTTCCAGCCGGATTACTGAACCGGAAGCCTTTCCAGCTGGAAAGACCTACAGTTCAATAATTCAGCTCGAAGTGGATGAATATTCAGCTGGAACTATGTCAGTTCACTGCTGGCATTCGGCCGTATTCCAGCTGGCTATTCGTCGATTTCGAGCTGAATTATAGCACTATATAGCTGAATTATCGAACCGGAAATCTTTCCAGCTGGAAAGGTCCAATAATCCAGATGGAAATAGAACTTTTTTCATCTGGGACAGCTTTGCTGAAAAAATTTCTAATGGGCCCCTGCAATATTGACCTAACTGACACAGCACCAATTGCAAGGGACACATGCGTATTTTAGCAGTGAACCTGTTCTTAGCGTTAGTCAGCGAGGGATTATTGGTCAGATGCCAGCTCGTAAAAAGATATGTGCTTCATGATGCCAGCAGGTAGAAAAAGAGTGTTCCACACTCACCGTCATGGCTACTAGTAGCGCTGACTAACAAGGTTTAAATGCACATATATACCCCACAAAGTGGACAGGAGGATGACCACCACCGTAGCTCAGAGGTAGAACCTCAGAAGCATTATTCAAAGGTTGCAGGTTCGGTCCCTGCCAGCGGTAAGTTATCTTTTCGTCTACTTTACATTCTTCACATTTACATCACAATTACTAAAAATAACATCCCCGATACTTTCCTTGGCTTCTTGTCTGTTAGTTCTAATGAGTGATTTTTGTGATTTTTAAGAAATGAATATGCCATAAATTGTCACGTCCCTAGAACTTTTCCATATAAACAACTTTTCTCAAGTTAATGCTTAAAAAGTTCATTATTGTGTTTTTGTTAATCACTCATTTCAATGTAGCTTTAGGTGCGGCAAAGTTTTTCCACCTCAGCGTAGAGTTCATTTACAAAGACGAGCCCGACTGTCATAGAATTTTTATAAAATCTCTATTGTCTAAAAAAACGCCCTATATATACTAACACTACAAAGCAAACATTGCAGATGTATGCCGACCCAATTCATCAAAGACAGCAAAGCTGTATTAGTCAGTTCTCACACCCCTTTTGAAGCTTGGCGGCTATTCTCAGCAATCACCGATGCCCTAGTCGAGTGACCACTTTGGAATTGCACCGCCAGAAAGCACAACCGTATAAAATCCTTACGGACTTCCCACAAGGAGTGTTTATAAATATGATGTGAGAAACAAAAATGAGATATTGCTGATAAAAGAGATGTGCAAAGGAGCAGTTCACAATTTTAGGAAGACATTTGTAAGGTAACTTTTATTTTATCATCATTGATAATTACATTACAAAGCAAATATTCCGGGCTTGGATGTAAGCTGTGTTGTTTATTATGTGCACACTGACCTTTATCACCTCATGAAAACAGCTGTGGAGTTCTCCCTAACAGTTTTAATGAAGAAAATTTTAAAATGCCTTTAAGTGTTCCATCAGCAGACTTCAATTATAAGGCAGACAAATGACAATGAGAAGATTAATATTACTGCATCAGAGCCTCCTAATCAAATGCCCAGAACATGTCATCTGTTCCCCCTGCACAAGAATGGTGGGAGTACCTTAGACACCACCTATCACAGTGGAACTTCCCAGAAAAAGATGTGCACATTGGAGCAGGTAACACAGATGTGTGCAATCATGAATGGGGCAAGTGCCAAGCAGACATCAGCAGAATCCCAGCTGATACCTCATTAACAGCACTTGGTGTGAAGGAATTTACAAGATTTCATTCACCAGCATGACTAAACTTCACTTTGTTAGATCTCTTCCTTTACAGCAGGACACAACGTACAACTTACCCCTTCGAATCTCTTGGAGATTTGTGCATTCCAACTGTGCAGCATAGAGCAACCACTGTAGCCGTAAGAATTACTGTCTGCCCTCTGAAAAATGCTAAAAGTCTGTGCACTACTTCTTGCGCATCTCTTTGCAGCAGATGACATAACGTTGTGCCACTGCAAGAGGTGGTGAGTAACCTTCCGGGTATGAGGAATCTTCAAACAGTACGAGATAGTCGTCTTGGGGACCACTGGGAGGCTCATGAACCAGTGCTCGATAAAAGCAGGTAGTCTGTGGATACAATGCCATCACGAGTGTTCCTTTCAAAAACAGTGCCGATGGGTCGGTCAAGGGATTGGCTCGCTGAAGCGGTAGGGGAACAACTCTGCGACGGCTGAGCGTGTGCCGCTCCTTCTGTTCTTCGTCAATATCGTCTACCTCATACTTGGCACTGCCATGACTGTAATGGAGCACTTCCGCTAAGATCCAGTTCTCATCATCATCAGGACCACGTGCCAAGGCTGCCACCATGTCACCAACCTGTCATGACAACAAGAAAGGTGCATAGCTAAACAACTCACCAAGCGAAACTCATTATGCAAACAAAACATACAGGGACATGTAAAGCGCCTCATTCCTAATGAGGGACAACAAATGCAGATTTTAATCCAAAAATGCCTTTCTGAATATAAGGTATGTTAAATAATTATCACCAAGTTTAACGTGTTGACGTCACATCGTCAAAATATGTCCAACAGCGCTCTAATAGGTCGGTGATGTTCTGTCCTTCACAAACATTCCATATCGCCTCCTTTGGGAACGGCAGCAATTTTCATACCATGTGATGAGGCACTGCACTTCATTTTTAGCTCCTTCAGAAAAGCACTTGTTTTGAGAGGGCTGTAAATTTGCAGAATCATATTATTGTCCTGATATACTGATGCCACCGAAAAAGATTTACTCCCCTACTTTCTCAAAAAAAAAAAGGGGGGGGGGACTTAAGGGGGTATGGTAGGGTAAATCGACCAAAAAAAGCGATTTTTTTTATTTCATTACTAGAAAATAATAAGCACACTCTGAGGAGCAAAACCGTGTACTGGCGAGCGCGTAGGAGTGCTCCAAGTCATTTCAAAATGGCGCCAAAGACTGCCTCCTGACGGATGTGCAGGCTCTTTTCCATCATTGTTTCTGCATGTATGTATTTTTTTTATATTAAAGAGACCCTGAAACGGTTTCGACGATTTTGTACAAACACATTGGGCCGGTAGAGCAAGCCCTAAGGATCATTTACAGACTGATTTAAGCTCTCTGCGTAAACTGTGTAATTTATTACAAGGCTATAAAGCTGCGAACCGCCACCGATGATGGCGACTCACCCAAACACGTTTTCAACCGCCCACGTACTCTTTGCGAGATGTGTGTGTGTAGGCGGCTGATCTGATTGGATGTACACATGTTATGCCACAGGCAATTTTTTTCGACATAACTGCGAACCAATGTTGTTCGTAATCTTTTAAACTCTTTATAATTTGTTTTGATTAAAATATTGTCACAAGTAAAGAGAACATAATCGCAATTTACAAGTAGGCTTTAGGACTTTTGGTGCACAGTGGACGTCATCTGCTTGTGATACCACGTGCTGCATGTTGACGAGCTGCGCGACCAGCTATCTAAAAACACTGGCAACCAGCATTCTGCATCGCGAGGTTTGTTCTCTGGGTTCGTGGTGTCTGACACGATGAATTGCCCTTGCTACGTTGTGAGCTGCAAGTCCAGCGTTTGGCGCCAAGTAAGTCTACGACACCGGGTGCCTTTGGAAAGCAGCAGGCGTACTGAGTGGCTGCAGCGCATCGGCCTCCCGGTGTCGGATCGACGGCACGATATACGCATTTGCGGTCGCCACTTTAAGGCGGAAGATTATGAATACAGTTCCATGCTGGTGCAGTGATTCGGCCTCGGCATCAAGAAGGATCGCCTCAGACCCGCCGCACTGCTGTCTTTGTTTCTTACCGCTAGAAAGATAAGTTCACAGTCGATCCAAATTTCGTGTGCTGTGCATAGTGCTAGGTAACCTTGGTTCGCACATGGGCACTCTCAAAATTCAACGTAATCTCATTAGTTATTACCATAACCAATTCGTCTCTTCAACGTAGCGTGGTTAATTTCGCAATGCCTCTCGCTGGTTTGCAATTTCCAGCGCTGGTTATAAAATGACAGGGTGCATGTGAATTCAAAACAAACCATTTGACACCA
The DNA here is from genome assembly GCF_013339695.2 of Rhipicephalus sanguineus. Lineage (NCBI taxonomy): Eukaryota > Metazoa > Arthropoda > Arachnida > Ixodida > Ixodidae > Rhipicephalus > Rhipicephalus sanguineus. The sequence goes on along the minus strand of NC_051181.1, from coordinate 173,814,442 downwards.
CTGCACAAGTGTCAACGTCGTAGGGCCAGCTGGAAATCCCCGGTTTAAGTGTGCGGTATGCATGTTTCCTACATAATGAGCTGAAATAAATCAAATATTTATGTACTTATTGATTCATTTGGCGGTGGAGATAATTTTATCATGTGACTAGTTTGCCCCAATTAAACCATACAGGTGCAAATGTATGCATGTGTGTATAAAGGCAGCATTGCAAGAGAATGTGTGTCAAGTGCTCTTATGCTTAATGTTATCAACAAAACAACATTAGCTGAAATAGCAAATTGTTTGATAGTTGGTTCGATTCATTGACTGTGCTGGGGGAAAATGCATTTTAAAAGATTATCACGGCTTAAGGGGGTGATTGTAAGCAGGTGGCTGTTATAGCATTTACCGTAGGGAAGTGAACAAGCCGAGATATGTTTACACTGCAGTGGCTCTCAATTAATTCACTGATAGTTTTGCTGCAAAATTCCATTTGTTTCTGCCATAGATGGGGGTGCGTCCCAAGCTGTTGTGCACCAAATCGCCCGGTTTAGAACATTTGCCATTTCATCAACACCATTGTTCGTGTAAGGACACCAAATCACAGCAAAGTGATGAAATGCTGGCTTGACAACAAACAAGACGAACTTAGCAGTTCAACGAAGGAAAAAAAACTGCTGATTAGCACAACTCCACTCAGAGTTAATGTACTTGTTCCATCCCAGAAAACAATGACGCCAAAATGTTATACAGCATTTCTTGGTAACATGCTTTTATTACAGACATAGAACAATTCATGCTAGGAGGAATAAGGAAATTATTCTGCATGCAGTGTGCCAATAGCAATCCAAAGACAACACTCAAAACGATTGTTATCCATTACGTTTGTGGTGAATTAAATTGCTGCTTTTTTCCAGTTTCACACACTGCTCCAGAAGAGTGTCCCAGAGCATGAAACTGCCTCGGAACCATCTGCCAGCCAGGTTAGTCCTGCTCTATTTGTGTGGACTGACACTGCAAAGACGTTAACGAGAGAGTGTAAAAGTATCCTATATCATCTCTACATATTGTGGAAGAGAATTCAATAATATCTTTGTTATGCAGCCCCACACTGTGCAACAAGCTAACTCTGGAGAAGGCAGTTCAACTTCCATGGCTCTTACCTCAGAGGTGAGAAAATATTTTGTGTTCTTTCAAACATAACTTGGCACCAGGAAAGTTATACCCATCAGAAGCATTTTAATATCCCTGGGCACGTAGTGGTTGAAAACAAACACAAGCCACTTTGCATGAGGGGATTTTAATACCTCATGCTCAGGAAGGTACCATGTGATGTATAAAATATACAGTTTAGAAAAACCTGATGGTGTAACGTGGTATGTGTATTATCACCTCACATCCAGCAAACCACATGGAAAACTGTGCGCAAGACAGCCACAAGAACAGTGGCAACTCAGACGACGCTGGAATGCCATTCCATTGGTAAGTTGACCAAACAATTGAAAACAAAGCACATCTCAAGCACGAAATGTACAGACGTAGTTCAGAGAGAGGATTCACTCGTAGGCTGTAAAAAAAAAAATAAAGAAAGAAAACTTGCCGAAAATAATGCAAGTTATTGATGAACAGTTGGGCACGACAGCCACTTCAGGAGTTTTGCTCATTTGTGTGTATCATAACCATCCAGCTACGCAGGTGCACATGAGCCTGGAGACTCTGGTTTCTGCCAAGACACAGACAGAGCACGGTGCTGCATCGCATGAAGCACCAGTAGCAGCTGCAGTCAATGTTGCTCCACTGCCACTGCTCTCTGCAGATTTCAGGCCTCTTCGTGGTTCAACACCTGTCCCATTGGATGAATCATCCTCTGCTGATGAAGAGATGCTGGCGGCTGAAGTTGACGCCACCTACTTACCATAATTTCTGCAGGTATTACATGAATTAGTCTACGGTGGACTAACAACAAAATCAAACTCTTGGAGATTCACAAACTACTCAGAGATATTCAAACCATCACTTGAGATGGTTATTGTGTGGCATTGTGCCCACACTTTTTATGTTTGTACTAACAACCAGGCGTCACACAAATGCGAATTCTGTAACTGGGTGTCACAAAATGCAAATTGCGCTACGAGTGGTTTGTTGAGTGCTTCCAACCCATTACAAAGGCCTCTGCGATAATTCTTCATTGTCATCAGCCACAGCATCAACAAAGTGCACATAATGCCTTACAAGTGTTTAGCGAGTACCACGGTTCTTCGCACAATGACGAAAAATTGCATAGTGGCTGCTTCCCTACTTCACAAAAATAATGATGATTTATAGCGTAGTGGGTTCCTGGCAAGTGCACTTCTACTGGTTGCCAAGGAAGCCCATAAGGCTCCCATGATCCATTTCCTCAGGCTCTCTTTAAAGTTAATTCCTTCTCTCTCTCGCTCTCCATTTCTCCGGTTAACGTATGTTATAAGCGTGGTGGGACAGTTAAATAACGACCGGGCGTCACACAATATGAATTACGTAACTAGTGGGTCACTTAAAGCTTCCAACCCATTACAAAGGGCTCAGCCATAATTCATCGTCATGAACCACAGCAATAACCAAGTGCACATAATGCCTCACAGTTGGTACCTCGCTTCTTCGCAGAATAACGAATGATGTCGTGGTGGGTGCTTCCCAACTTCCCAATAATTATGATTTGTGGTGTAGTGGGTACGTTGCTAATGTACTTGTATTAGTACCCACACGAGAATTTACAACAGGCTCTAGAAATGCCGCTCTTCCAGCTTTCGCTGTGACTGTGCTGCGCTTTCCGCGCAGGCCTGGTGTTTTTCCTACCTGAGTGTTTCCAAAGAATACAAATGTGAGGAGGAAGTTCTGTGCCTGTGGGAAGCCTGCTGAGACACTTTCGTGCATTGCATGCAGAGCTGCAAATTTTATGATGAAGCACATGAGAGCTGGTATAGGCAGCGTTAACAGAACCTTTCATTGAACTTAGCTAGAGGAAAGGAGTTTCATGACAGCAGCGATGATCGCTCTTGGTGCTCATTTGCAATAATGATGCTTTATAACACAGCAGTGCTCTTAGATGTTGCCACAAGCTTTAGCAAGATAACGAGGAGTATAGGAAGCCACGGTCCCCTACAATGAGCATGCTTAGGCCCAGCAGCTAGACTAGCAGAGCAATTATGCTAAAAGCTGTGCCCGACTAGAATTAATCCTGCAGGGAGGCTTCACAGAAAAAATTATGACCTAGTTCATAAGAAACACAGAGAGGTTCATGATGAGCACTTTCCTTTATTACAAACACATATTGCACAGGTTTTCAGATGTGGACCAAATAACAAGGGACACACTGACCCATTAGTGCAACTGCATTCTGCGCAGCATCCCCAATGGGCTGCCAGTTACCAAAGCAGTTGCATAGTGGACACAAACAAACAGTAAAATGATTTCATGTGGCATTATTAAAGGGACACTAAAGAGAAACAATGAATTGGTTTAGATTGATAAAGTGTGCTCAGAGAACTCTTGAGTAGCTTATTTCACCACCATAGGTTTATTATTAGAGGAGAAAACCAAGTTCAAAGTTTCATTTTTAAATTTCGCGCCGAACTTTGTAATTCGTGAAGTAAAAGATTTCAAAGAGCATTTAACGTATTATGGCGCCACTGGCTCGACGAAATTTCCACAGACTCGTAATGTCAAGTCTCTGGCCCCCTCAGAGGACAATGTACTTTGATTTAACTGATTAGCAACTACGTAGGCCCAAACAGGCGCCGTCAAAAATATGTGACGTCACGGCAAATGGTGCGGGAATTCCAAGGTGGCGTCGCCACCTGTATTTTCTTTTTGCGAGTTTTCTCGCTTATTAAGTGTCTTCTAACAGCAAGCGTGGCGTTTTTGGTATCGTGGAAGACTACTTTACTAATGCAAGAAAAATCGTTTTGCTCTTTAGTGTCCCTTTAAGCATTATTACTCTGTTCATACATAAGGTTGTTCTGTATAAAGCATTACCTATTATTTTATATAAGACACTGCCAATCAATTCTATTCTAAGCTCATGGAGTGAGAGTTTTACAATAGCCTACTTCTGCACCACTGCGGACAAGCTTTCAGCTGGTATTGCTAGTAATGACAGTTCAAAAAAGATGTGTGTGGCTGGTTAGAAGTGTTGACTGTTAAGTGAAAAGCCATACTTCCAACCAACTGTGGCACTCCTAATGGCAAGCAATGGCCTGGTAATAGTAGGAAAAGAAAAAAAATTCTAGACAAGCGTGCAATAAATATATGCTACAAGCACAGCCTATAGGGAAATATAATATTGTAACCACGCCACAGCATGTATGCTTCTCATTTTTGCCGCCATTACTAGCAGCACTTGATTCATTTTTGATTGTGAGTCCTCCCCCCCCCCCCCCAATTTGGATTCAAACCTATGATAAAGTAGGATGACCTACTACAGTCGAACCCACTCATAACGATCCCAGATACAACGATCTATCGGTTATAACGACCATATTTCGGTGCACTTACGATTTTCCTATGCTACCCATTGAAATTGCGTCCACATATAGCGAACATTTTTCAAAGCCTCCTACTTTTACAACGAACGCTTCAGACACGGTCGCGGTAAAAATATGGCGTATACGAAGCGAAAAAAAAATGTTAAAGTAGGCCTTCTAAAGCATGAGAAGCGCGCGCTCGCGCGTGCCCCGGTCCAGTTTACTCGTGACGAAGATACCAGATATCGGCGAGCACCGCACGCGCTGCTTTCGGACGCTACGAGCGAGGTCACTCGCTTTCCGGTCGTTTCTTCAGTGGCAGAATGGCAGTGGGGAATAAAAAAAAAGAAAGAAAGAAATAGTAGGCAGCATGAAGCCTTGCAGTCAGCTTTCGCACGGCAACCTTTCCTGGCGCCGTTCTCTGCAGCTACGACCGCCTACGATGAACCTATGCCTGGAACGCAAGAATCCATAAAATGCAATAAGCGATGACCGCAATAACTTTTCGGCGCTTAAATGTTCACTGCGTCGACGTCACAATGTGCCGCAAAATGTCTTTCATCTTTTCTGTAATGGCAGAGACCGGCCGATCAGTGATTACGGCTTCTGCGCGATTGTGGCGATTCCTTCACAGATAAGCATCAGAAGAGAGTGAAGGCGACGTGGCGGCCGGCGATGAACGTGCAGTTATGATTTATCGCCGACACCCTTATCACAGTCATCTGCAGCTATCGGCTCGGCTGCACGTGTGGCGTAAACTGGTGACGGCGGTACAAGCAGTACAAGCGCGCGATGCCATCCCTTACGGAAATGTCATATATGGCACTTACCGTAAAATGCCGAGCAAGCGCCCCCCTACAGTGAAGGATAATCTGACCAGATTTGGAGGGGGGCGCCTGCTCGGTCCCTGACCGAAATTCAAGATGGCGGAGGGAGAGCCGCTCAAAATAAAAAATGCCCATGCATGTTTCTAATGAAATTCTTTATTTATTTACTGCTTTTATTCCCCCTCGTCACTGCTAAACCATTGAAGCAGCGACCGGTTTGACCAATACACGACAGGCCACATGACAACAAAAGTTCATAAACAACATTAGATACCCATTGAGTGTACTCATTGTGGTTCTTTTTACACAAGCAATGCTCGTCTTGAAAAGAAAAAAAGTGGCCGCAGGGGCGGGGGGGGGAGGGGCGCTTGTTCGGTCACTGGCGCTTATTTCAGATCTCCCGAGAAAGGAAGGAGGGCGCTTGCTCGGGTGGGGGCGCATGCTCGGCATTTTACGGTATATAAATTATATGCGGCCATATATGAGTATATATGTCTGCATATGTGGCTACCGCTTACCATATATGGATGTAAATAGGGCCATATATGGCGCGATTGGCCCATATATGGAGACAAATACAGCCATATATGGCGCGGCTGGTCCATATATAGAGTGAAATGCTGTTATATATGGCACGGCCACACCATATATGTACATCAAGCAGATCCATATATGGGGTTGTGCTACCATATATGGGATGAACAACGTATATACGGCACGAGTTACTAACATATATGGGGATTGTCATATATGGCAATACGTACAGGAAAGTGGCCTAATTGGTATCTACACCAACAAGAGTATCAAGTATAAACATTGTTGCAATGCAATCATGAAAGATAAAATAATAAGGTCTATGTACGTGTCAGTGAGTGGTTCACTCGTGCATAGCTTGTACTGAGTTTTACATGAACTTTAGGTTTCCAACAATAAGTGGCAATTATTACGAAGTCATTATTATATATACGAGATGTTTTTACAAGGGCGCTATCCTGTCCGCACATATAATACATGCAAGCTCCCAAACCTCGCTATTCTCATTAACCAAGCCGGTGTGTATAGTTGTGGTATATAAAAAACGCCATGCATGCAACTTCTATTGTTCACAGTAATGCATGGTTAAATAAAAGCTAGTTTTAATGCAGCTTTTTATCTCGCACATCAGTGGACAAACTTGCCGATAATTCGAAGTTTGTGATGGCTATATGCTGGACACTTCATTTAACGAGGTTTCTGTGAACGTTGTTTACTCACGTCTGGGATCACTTTCAGTTGACATTTACCATAGTAGTATGCGCAGAGCAATATTTGAGGCAGTACTTTCAAAAACAAAAATGAGACAGTACAACTCGCAGGCCTTATGCTTACATTAAAAATTGGTGTCGTGCTCATGTCTTTCAAAGATGCGCTTTGCGTTTCATTTGGCTGCATATAAACTTCTTGAATGTGCAGATCGTCAACTTAATGTCCATTTGTAATGAGTACATTCAAAGAATTCATTTGATGCGAGGTTTGAAAGCGTCAGTTGAATCTCACTCGATACATACTTAAGGGGCATACGTTAAGAAGTGTCCAAGTGATGCACACACGATGCACATTTAATTCACCAATTATTAAGCGCTCAGAATAATGCAGTTTTATAACACCGAATTCACCAGACTTCTATTTTGTGCGTGTCATTTCTTGATCGGGATCGCTAATAACGTGCACCAATTGCCTTAAATGTTACCTTGCGAATGCATTTATCACGAGACGTTTTTGTGAATAATTAAGGGCCTGACATAAACCAGACTGGCCATTCTATTTACAGCGCTCCGTAGAGCAGCCACGTAATAAATAAAACTACATGGGGCTTTATCCTTTCAACACTAACAGTGTGGCGCATATGCTTGTGAACTATACGCGAATACGTATACATATGCGCGCACATGCATAATTACACGCTCGCGCGCAGCGGCTCATGGGTACGCGGACACACCCGTTTGTTTCAATGGGGCCATATAATTTTTGCCATGGGAGTAATATCGTTGATTCAACATTCATCTAGGGTTTGTAAGAACAGTACATTTATTATGACCATTATTATTATTATTATTATTATTATTACTATTATAGTTGTATATGTGCAATTTTATAACGTTTTTTATCCCTGATATTTTATTATGAATGTTTGCCTTTGTTTTTTTTTTTCGTGCGCCAGTACAAAGACCTTACAGTTGTTCCTGGGCACATTAAAAAACGTTTGATTATTAAATAAACGTTTGATTATTATTATTATTAAAGCATGAGAAGTAAGATAAATATCCGGATCGAACACGTCGTGGCAGCCAGCGTACGTGAAGCAGCGAATTGCAGATTCTACGAACGCCTCCCTAAAAGGTCATGCACCTGTCACTCTCGGCAGCCAGCGGGGATAGAGCGAGCCCTATTGTCCCGAAACCCGCGTGACTAGTTAAACGCGGGGCTGCTTGCACTCGGCGGACACAAGCGAGGACGAGCGATTTCGGTCTGAGGGGTGAGCAATTCGGCGAATGCATACTGGAAACTTCCACTGCACGCAGGAACACAGACGACCAGAAGGCCCGTAGGCCCATCTACGGTTGCGATAAAGAAAATAGCGCACGAAAAGTTTAACTTGTAAGGTGTTAATATCGCGTTAATAATTATGAAGAGTTGAAACTTTGTTTGCCAATAAGCTTCGCAAAATTTACTGCAGCGACAACTGTGTAAATTGCTGATCTCACGGACACCTTAGCGCTGCATCATGATCGAGGCTGTATCCATCCGCGCCGCTGTTGCTTCTTTGCTGACCGGAGCAGCATGCGCGGCTCGTGTTCGTCACTTGTGGTCTCTCTTGCACTTATTTCGTGTTCAGCGACTGCTTTGATTATGCACTGACTTCAACGCAGACCTGAGGAATTTACTTCTCTGCATGTGGTGCAATTGTCGATGCAGAGGCAACTGTGTTTTTGTGGAGAGGCCGTTGGTTTGACCATCGTTAACTTTTGGTGCGGAAAAATGGACGCCTAAGCTTGCGTCCAAGTTTTCCTCGCATCTTCCTTTCTGAAAAGCTGTACGGATAAGTGTGGTCGTCTTAAGTTGTGATTAAGTTCCTCTGGATTTACTGGCTCTGTACACCACAGCCTCTGCTAAATTTTAAGGTAAGTTTATCGTTTTCATTGCCTTCTTACGCTGTACTCGAAAATTATGAAAACTCACAAAGCGTAGTGCATTGCATGTTTTGATTAGTATATGACTGCATAATAATTGTGGTTACGTGATTAAGCCGTCGTATTCTAGCTATTTTATTTTTACAACACCATTTTGTTTTGTTTTTTCTATTTCTACCAGACATGACTCCCCCAATTTATCGGAAGCAAGCGCTGTACCAACTAAATTATGGCTTTCGTGTTATTGTAGTTTTTGTAAAATAAAAAAAAACATAAATATATCTGTATATTTTTTTTTGCTTTGACATTTGAGAGAACACCAAAAGTCAATTACAACTTACGCAATTAACAAATGAAAAACAGTTGGCAATCCGCATCCCCATGTATGTGTCATGACATTTATGTGCCCGTGTCCTAATTTGTCGGTTCTCGCCCAGCTTTTACCTTGTTTTTAGAATTACGCTTGTCTTGAAGATAGGTGCACGGCTAAAACTTCTTGCGAGGGCAATTCTAGAAGACGGTGCACAGTACTCACGGTTTGAAACGGGACAATTTAGGACCAATTAACGCACATACTTTCGTCTCCACCGTCTTCAGTTCGGGTCATATCGGCGTAATTGCGACTCGATCGCGTAGACCAAAGCAACATTATATGTAGAGACCAGATTAGTTGCGATATGATGTGGTTATCTCGAGCGGTTGCGCATACCAGTCGTTATACTAAAAAAATGTGATGTCGCCTTTGAATCCGTGAGCACTGTACGTAATTTTGTACAAGTCGACAAATTAAACCAGACTGATCTGCTTAGGACTTGCAATTGATTAAAATATTAATGTTTTAGTAGCTGTATCAATAGCAGGCAACGTTTTGAAAACACAATTTTTTAGCGTCTGGTTTTCAAGAAATGTCACTCCATTTCTACTCGCACAGAGACTTATAGCTGCCATTTTTCCACTATACTTGCACATCACAAGCTTGCGTACCAGCCGCTATTGGTCGAACTCCATAAAGGTTAAATATCACGTCCCCTAAATCATTCAATGCACACGCAGTCCACATGGTCAGTGGCAAGTAGATAATTTAATTTGTCTCGCAAAAGAATCCCAATTGACACGCAAAAATATTCTCAATAAAAACACGGTGGACAATGTGTTTATGAAACTGAATAGTAAAAATACGTTCTTTGTGCGCAAAAACGGTTCAGAAAATACAGATAGGAGTGCGCTCTGTCCTATCTGTCTTTTCTGAACCGTTTTGCGCACAAAGGACGTATTTTTCCTTTTAGAATGCAGTACCAACCAGCCCAAGTAGCCACCCTGTTGAAACTGAATAGAATATGTCGATAAGCACTCAATTTAAACACAATGTATCTTTTCGTGAAAAGTTGATATAGCTTGAATGAAATCACTACAAAGAAACAAGAGAGCAACTTATTTGCATGCTTTTTAGCTACATGGGCACAGAATGCTTCGATCGTGCATGTTAAAAGAATATAACTGATCTGAATCTTAGCTGCCTTGCCAAACTGTTGTTGTGCAGTGAATGTCTCCATACATTAAAATAACTTGACTAACAATCATGTGCTGACCCCAAACAGTAATAAACAGCAAAATGACAGTTCTAGCAATAAAGCTTTGAGGATAACTAATTTTTCTTGGGAGGGCAGTGAAACAGCTCACAACCCTCGTGTTAAAAACACGACTGATACTGCAGACCGTTGGGTGGCATCAATAGGCCTGGTGCGCGCCGACGGAAGCGCCATAGGCGGCGAACTCAATCATTGCTCTTGGGAAAGCAAGCAGACGGCCGCCGTGGTTTCCTACGTTGTTGTACATGTGTTTCCGCGTTGTTCACGTTTCCGTAGTGAAATAATCAACGTTCGTCGTATGTGTGTTGACCGAAACTTCAAGGGATGTCGAATAACAATTGCTGTGGAGTGGAGTGCTCAAACACCAACAAAAACGCGCCCGGAACACGGTTTTACTCACTTACCGCAAGGCCTCCTGAGCAAGAGCGACGGGAGCAATGTATCGCCGCTGCTCGTTGGCAAAGACGAGCCGCTTCGTCATTGTGCGGGTTAACACGTCGCTTCTTGTTCTAATGCTTTCGTTCTGCCATATCAGTGCTCGCTGGATGCACTGGATCATGTTGATACTGGTAGACGACCAACGTTATCGGCCTGAGCATGCGTTGGTTCGGTTCGGCCGCCGTGCAGGGCACTTCACTCAAACGTTCTATATTTCAGAAGTGTTGTAGTTCGGGCGAGTTGGTCATCCATGAACTTAGCTTGTACTAGCGCGGTACATGTACCGCGCTATTCCAAGCTAAGTTCTATATTTATTATTTACAGAAACAGAAATGCAGCAATGGTTGACTTCAGAAAGAAGAAGAAGTGATTGAGACGTCACCTTTGTAAACAAAACAAAGCGGATGTTCACCACGAGCTGCACCTCATAGCTCGATCTTGTTACGCTGGTCTGCGCGACGCACCTTTAATATTCACCGGCAAGACGATTCACTCCACGCGGACGTTCGTTCTCCTCCGCAGTCGGTCATCACGTCTTCTCGGCGACTCTCTTCAAAACTTGTCACTGTCATCTCTTGATACTTAACTCACAACACTAGATCATCAAACAACACGTCTTCTGCGGTCGAGCGAACGATGCTATCACTAGAATGACATAACTTCGCCGACTAACTCCTCACTGACTGACTCTGCCCCCGCGTGCTTGCTGCGCTTACATTGCCTGTATCGGCTCGCGCCTGGGTTCGGGAAGGTGCGTATGATTCGTATGTGCGTAGCACAGCGAAAGCTAGGGAAAGCGCGAGATCCTCTCACCGATTCGTCTGCGGAATCAGACGGCGCCGCTGGCTCGGCTTCGCTTTCTCGAATATCCCAATCTTTCGCTGCTTTCGCGTTCGTTGGCTGTCGGTGGCGTCTTCTGCGGAGAGGGTAAGAGGCGCGCGGGCGCACTCCCGGCGCCTTTTTATACTTGTTTTTTCGATGCGCGCGCTCTGTCGCGCACGAACCGTCGGCGCCAGGCTTTCATGCCGTAGTTCGAAATCGGCGACGTGCGCTTAGTTAAGCGCTCGTTCGTGACAAACATCGTGCACAAGTCCACTTTCGTAGAGGCCCGCGCTTTTCCTGCAGCTGCCAGTGCAGAATTAGTTGTCTGGCACCCACACGAAGGGGGAATAGCAGCCGCGAACTTCATTCATCTCCTCACAACAAAGCTGTGCAAAGCGCTGTCGTCTGCTCGGCTTCCCGCACGTACTGTCGGCGGCGCCCGCTAGGTGGCTATCAGTGGCGCCTCTATTAGAGTCACTAGAAAACTTTCAGAGTACCGCAAATGTAGGCTGCACGCGGGCAACATTGAGCGGCAGCGGCCATTTCCCTTCCGGACCGTCTGGCGCGTTGGTAGCGTGTGTTGAGAAGTGACCGATCTCTTCGCCTCGATGCCGTGTTACGCTCGGCGTAACTGCAATATGTGTGTGTGTTTCTTCAAAAGGATATCAGAAGTGATTTCGAGTCATCGACAGTCTGAATTGACTGCGCGGTAAGAGGTGTAGCTAATGAAACGTGCGGTGAATGTTGCCATGTGCTCGCGGTCGTGGCTTCATCGGTCTCTTTTCGTTACACGGCCGGGTGTGTTCGCAAGGTCCGGAGCTGTAGACATAGTTGCATTAGCGTAATGACCGTGCGAGATGCCATTTACTTCGACACTTGGTGAATGTTGACTGTTTGCGCTAGCTTTGCAGTCGGTGTTCACGTTCACCTCATAGCGCATTCGATAACATTATCGAACATAGAGAACACTCAGCATTGCGTCCTTCGACTGATCGCTGACGCATATCTTACTTGCGCACCATGCTTGCTGTTCAGCTGGGTGTTATCTGTAATAGAAGTGGTGTGTGTACGGTGAGTGGAAGTTGTGCGTGAAGTGTTTGTCTCGGTTCGGAACGCCAGCAGCCGAACGCATGGGCAAATCGGCGTGCGGTAGGTAAGGTGCATCTTATTTTGCGAACACGTTGTCATTTCCTAACAGATACGTAGAAAATAGGCCACCAAAAATGATTGACGTCACTACTCAGTTGTTTCATTTCTTATTTTTTGTCTCCTTAATATTACCAATGTCGCAATGCATTTGCAAATATTTTGCTGTGTTCCGACAAAGTTTTCTTTTTCTTTTTTTTGGCGTTGCCAGCGCGTAAACGGCTAGTGTTCGGTTTCTGCACTGCTTTTAACTTCAACTTTTTTTTTCGCAATGCACTCTTGTTAAAACTTCCTCGGTGCAGTGCTTTAAGTTATCTTGATCAGAAATAGCACATCCCGAAAATCTTTAACGCGCATGCTACTGCAACACAGTATGTATATAGATCTAGGGCTCGCATGAAATCGATTCCCTCAATAGGTGAGAGGATAAGCCCTTTTTTTTTTGCTGTGACCATTTCTCACCCGCTAAACAGTATTGTAAGGGTACGCTCGGCGCAATGCAGCATTAGCAACATTCTTTTTTGAAAAATATAAAATACGCTTAATAACATTGCCTTATACCAAGTTTATCAACAGAGTTCCACGCTTCAGTTTTGCGCAGTGGCAAATGATCATGCGACAATTGCCTTCAAGGTATAAAGTAAACAGTTATTATTTTAATAAGTCTTCGATTTCGCTCTAGTGCGTGACACGCTTATGTAAGTCGAAATGCATGCACAATCTCAAAGTCAAAGTCAAAGTTTATTTTCCATTCTGTTGTACAGAAAGAAAGGACTGTGAAAAAAAGCTGTGTTAGAGAGCTGATCTGTTCAACAGATTGAGATATAAACAGCCGAGCAAATAGAAAGGTATGTATGTAGTTCTCAATATCGCTGAACATAGTGAACCGAAAAGGTGAAGTATCCTGTTGCATGAGAGGTTTTCCAGCAAAGCTTGTGTAGTTCACTGCAGAAAGGAGTGTTCTTCGAGGGGGGCGAATTCATTCCGCGGCCATCTGTGCAGCCACGTACAACGACGCTCTTTGACGTTAATGTTTCCCACACGGAATGCAAAAATATACGAAATTCCCGGAGTAGCTCACCAGCAACGTTCGGTTACTGGTGAGCTACTCTCTGGTATCTGCATGATGCGTTTAAAAAAGCGACGAACTACTTCTAGGGACCGTGGTACTGTTAAATGTCCAGCCGCGCTCTGCATTCAACGCGCCTGCACCCAAAGCGCTTGGAAGGGATATGGCGGCGAGAGGTCACGTGATGCGAGTAAGCCAATCGCGGCGGCGGCGGCGCGCGGAAAACAGATGCGATACTCTGAAATTTTTCTAGTGACTCTAGCCTCTATAGGCGGTGCACAAGGCGTATAATCATGGAGCCTTAATTCTAGCTGTAGAATGATTTCTGCAGCTTTAATTTATGCCGTCCTCACTAGCGGAATTCATATGTAGCATTCATCTATATATGGCTATATATAAAAGTACCCATATAAAGCCATATATGGCTTGCATTCATATATAGGCCTCATCCATATATGGGTATATCAGGAATTGGGCATATCAGGCCATATATGGCCATATATGGCACATATCAGGAATTGGGCATATCAAGCCATATATGGCTATAAATGGCACATATATGGCGAATATTCATATATGGGCCTGATATGCCCAATTCCTGATGTGGCCATATATGGGAATTTTTATATACGTCCATATATGGGATTTTTGTAAGGGATTGCCGTTCGAAAGTTAGCTTCCGCCGCGCCGTGCGAGATAAAGTGCGCGTCGCTTCGTGTAAACGAAACTAGCTTGCTGGTGTTGAGCGACACAGGCACCGAGAAACGTTGATGCACTTACGAGCGTATACAGCGGGTTTTATTAGGCGGCAACCCAAGTGCGCCGCGCCTGTCGTGCAGGGCCGTCAGAGCATCGCGGAGACGCAGAGTGTGCGTTGCTTGCAAAATGCTTGTCTTCGCCACGTTGAACGAACAGGCCGCTCGCCACACCCGTGCACGCTCCGAAGTGAAGCGGGCACAAAGAGCGCACAAATGCGCGTACAAGTGCAAGCGGCCCGGCAGTGATGGCGTGAGCCGAGTAGGCGACGCGCTGCACGCAACTAGCCAGGAATGATCGGCTCCACGTAGCGGTACCGCGGTTCAATGAAACGGTGTCGGTTCACTGCAAAGGCAGTTTAATTCACTCGTGCACGCAGCGGACCTCGCTTCACAACACGAAAAGGCCTAACTTCTCACCGGAGGAGTTGTTAGCACTTTTCAATAAAAATGCGCAGAAAAACAAAAAGCGGCTTGGTCGCTAAATGCATGTTTTTGAGGGCGAGTCCATTTACAACGAACTACTGATATAACGACCAGTTTTCGCGACACTTTCGAGTTCGTTATAAACGGGTTCGACTGTATCGTGTAAATACGGTAATAACTCTTGTTCTGTAGTGTGTCCTGGCCCGATAGTGATATCGTTTCCCTTCATCATGCAGGATATGTCGAAGAGCTGCTGAAACACTCTGTGGACCTCTGTGAACACTCGTCGTACAAGGAGAGTTTCAACAACGAGGCAGTTCAGCTGTGCCATATGTCCCTCACATGAACGGCCATCAAATGAGGAGCTCAGTACTCAGAGGAGCACACGCTTTTCGACACGATCACCCTCATGAAAAGAACTACATCAAATCAGTAACACGTATTTATGATGATGATGATGGTTGGCATTCAACATCCCGAAACCACGATTTGATCGTGAAGAGCGCCGAGGAGTAGGGTGCCGGAAATTTTGACCCTCTGGTGTTCTTTAACATGCACCTAGTCCTAATCCAAGTACATGGGCCTCAACCATCTAAGCCTCCATCGGAAATGTGGCCGCCATGGCCAGGATTTGATCCAGTGACCTTTGGGTCAGCAGTCGAGCACCATAACCACTAGATCATCGTGATGGGTAGTGACATGTATTTAGGGTAGCATCAAAAGCTTGCCGTCAAATCTATTTTCACATGTGTGCTACGGCTAGCTGTCTACTGAGAGCCACTGTGTGAATCGAGCGAGAGAGGCACATTTGATGGGAGAAAGATCGAATGCTCGGCTGAGCAGAAAGTGTGCAGTCACAGAAGCGGTGCAGCTGAAGTCTTCTGACACTTGGGCAATGCAGCAACCATTCCTGGCTGATGGGCAATGATGCAACCGTGACTATTTGTGGAATCTGCCGTTAAAACTTTTTTCATGTGTGCGTTTTCTACGGCTAGCCGTCAACTGAGAGCCACTATGTGAATCGAGCGAGAGAGGCACATTTGATGGGGGAAAGATCGAATGCTCGGCTGAGCAGAAAGTGTGCAACCACTGAAACGGTCCAGCTGAAGTCTTCTGACACTTGGGCAATGCAGCAACCATTGCTGGCTGGTGGGCAACAATGCAACCACAACTGCTTTGTGGAATCTGCTGTTAAATCTTTTTTCATGTGTGTGTTTTCTACGGCTAGCCATCCACTGAGAGCCACTGTGTAAATCGAGCGAGAGAGGCACATTTGTGGAAAGTGCCGTCAAATCTATTTTCACGTGCACGTTTGCTACAGCTGGCAGCACACAGTGAGCCACATGAACTTAAGACACAAATTGCTTAGAACTAACTAGAAGTAACAGAACAGAAGCTCAAGGCAAACTTCTGGTCTGTTACTTCTAATTAGTGATTAACAAAGAAAAAACGAGCCCTTACAATTCCCTTTTTTTCATTCATCTCCTTGAGACAGGATCACAAATCTGAAAGGACGACTAGATTGGAGTATTTGGGAAATGTCACTCATGTTGGGGCAAGTGCCTCTTGGAGGCACACACCCAAACATATATATAAAGAAATGTTGAATCATACTTGCTCGTCTGCTTTGTATGACTGTTCTGTTTGGCAATTGCCCATGGTGTGTGCACTTCTATACTGTTTACTCTGATGAAAATGGTCTGTGATTGTCATCAGTAGAGAAAGATCTGATGGTTAAGCCCTAAAAATTATTAACTTAAGAGTTAACTGAAGATCATGCACGAAGCACAGTTACTTTGGAGCACAACATGATTAAGTAACAAGTCTGCTGGCAAAAATGGAAACCTGAGCAGACAGCTCAACCTAAAAGGAATGTGGAAATAATTTATGCGTCATTTATTCTGCAAGCAGCATTCAATTAAATTTCAAGTAATGATGTAAGAAACTGTCACGTGCCTACAGAGGTGGATATCTGAAGCCCACGTAGTCGGCTGATGGAAACTGCTTCCGGATGGCCGTGACCACGCACACAGGCAGCACAACTCTGTTGCGTCTCCCCAGCCTCTTCCAAACCCACCGAGTGAAGAATCTGTACGCCAGAAAGCGATATTTCCTGAAAGAAGGCGTAAGATTATGCTGCTGGAACTGCAACTTCAACATGTTTTTTACGTCAGTATTAACTGTGCACTTCTCCTTCAACCCCGACGCCGTTTTCCTGCAGCTCCCAATACAGAGCGCGCAGCACCGCGGAGCTCAGGCACATGCTTCGGAACTCCTCATGCGTAGTGATGCAGCCGTCCGGACTTCCGCGCACAACTTCCAGTATGTCGCGGCAGCACACTTGTTCAAGGGCCGTTGGCGTTGGCCCGCAAAGCCCGCAGTCACACCTGCATCGCCGAAAATCGGCGTAAGCGATCGTTATCACGAATGCCACACATACACCGCGAAATAGACAGTGTCTTGTCGGAATCGTTTGTAGCGCTTGTAGTTATCAAGCACAACATACAAGTTACACACACGGCACAGCAAGCGCGACAGCTCTGTGAGGTCGAGCAAGTACCGAAAAGAAAAGGTTACTTCGATCATTTACGCTTACCGGTGATCGTTGTCATCGTCGTGGAAATCCAGCGAGTCTGGCGGTGGTGGATCACTGCTGCCATCCTCAGCACGAAGCGCAAGATCGCGAAATGGCGTGTCACTGTATGGGTCGAAACCCATTTCTCGGCTCATTCGGCACAACCGCTCTTCGAGGCCGGGGTCCATCCTCAGCAACTGTCTGAACTGCCGTGAAACAAAACACGCTGCTCGGATGGCGCTCACAGGAGACTGACGATCAGCCGAGCCAGCGGCCCAGCGCCTCACCCACTGGTGGCTACTGCGCTGGCTTCGACTTACTGGAAGTAGACGAAGCGATGGCACGCAAGCGTTCTCACACGTCACATCGTGACGCGGAGCCTCTTGAAGGCGGAGTTTAGCCCCAAGCGCTCAAAGGAAAAGTTGAGGGTGAAAGGTGAAGTGAAGGAGGAGGGAAGCTATGTATTATACATAGCTCCCTTAATAAAGGGCGTTTCAACTGAATTATGGTGCCAATGATTTTCTCCAGTAATGGTCTTAGCAAAAACGAAATGTCAAAAAACAGTTTCAGGGACCCTTTAACTATGGCTAGATCAGTTGAATGTATCCACTTCTTACCATTTTCATACGTTTTGATTGCAAATTTTCCCACAAAAATGACTTTGTAGCATAGTCATTGCTGTACATTGTGAGTTTTTAAAAATAAACGTGCGTTTTCCTTACGATTCGTTTTTTTTAATATTTTACAAACTTGATGTATCTTTTCTGGAAAACTATCAGACCGATCGCGCTGAAATTTTCTGAGATTATACCTAAATCCCTTCCAAATAGTCTGAAACTAAAACTTTAAATAACTGTAAGTTATGATTAAGAAAAAAAAATTAATTGGAAAGTCTCTTTCATGGCACGTGACATGTAAAGACATTATTTTTTTTTCTTGTGAGATAAATGTAGGAGCCCATTGTTATAGGTAGGGAATACCAATATCAGGTGGAATAAGCATGCCAAATTTCATGGTCGTACTTTTTTTTAGTTTCTGAGAAAGGGTACATTTACCTTTGTACACCAGTCCAAAATTTGGTACTCAACCAGAGAAAAGCAAGAGAAGCTACAGGGTTGGAATTACACTGAGTGAAGGCCACAAGTTTTCTTCTTGAGTACGCAAAATTGAGAACAAAATATGGAAGAGTTCCCGAGATATAAAGCTGACACCAGGACAAGCCGTTTACCCCACTATACCCCCTTAAAGGCCAACTCCAGCGATTTTTTGGCCATGTCAAAGTAATGGTGCTTTTATGTTCCTGAGACGCTCCTGTCACGGGCCCGATAGCAGAAATACTTGGCAAATTGGAGAATAATTTTCAATAAGCAAAAAAGCGCAACACCGAAACCGAAACCCAACCGAGTGTACTGTCTACGTATGACGTAGACGTTGTTACGAACGAACCGGAAGTCGTGCAAGGCATGCCAGTCACGCCGGCACGGAGTATGAGAACTGTGACAGCCGGGACGAGCAGGCGCACTGTGGAGAGGTGAGCACGCCGCGCATCAGCTGTAATGTCTGCGACTGACAGTGCCGCATCTGATACAGACAGTGTCTCGACCAGCACAGCACACGCTCGCTGTAGCGGCCGAAGTTAGCGGTGTCCTCAGCTGCGTCACTTCCGCTGCCTTCCCAATACTGACGTCACAGACGCAATGTTGCCAATAATTGTGGGAAGCCAGGAGGGCGTTTGCAGACAATCTTTAAAATTCATTTGCAAACAATCTGCGCATGTCTCAAGCCTGTAATTTGGCATAAATGACGAAAACGCGCAAAGGAACGTACCCAGCGAATTTCATTGAGATCCATCGACCTCGAAAAATCGCCGGAGTTGGCCTTATAAGGCCAAGGAAGGTATAAGAAACATTAGTCGTAGTTTTTAAACTGTATTATAGTAATTATGATTTAAAACTAAAGAAATTACAGTGGACGAAAAGACAAGTTGCCGCTGGCAGTGACCGAACCTGCAACCTTTGGATAACACATCCAATGCTCTAACACTCCACCTACTTTCTCAAAGGCACATAAAAGGAAAAAAAATGAAAAACCAGGCCATTAACAGATGGGCTTTCCTTGCATGGAAGGAGGAGTGTGCCGGCATGTGAGGGCCCCCAGGCTTTCCTGCCTGCTGCAGAGACACGCTTGGGTGGCCCTATGCAGGATGAGAAATGGCACTCTGAGAACGTTCGAGCCACATGTGCACTTAGCAGCCTTCGGCCGACGGCTTTTACAGCGAAAGCTGTTATGAGATCATTTCACCGGCCGTTTTTGGCGCCGTAGTTGTCCGCCGCCGCCGGTGTCCGTAACCAGTATCGCTCGAAATAAGAAAAAAACAAAATAAGAAAAAAATTCCAGGATGGAACGAGGTTCGAACCTGGGCCCTCTGCGTGGGAGCCCAGTATTCAACCTCTGATCCATGCCGGTGCTTGAAACTGCTTTGCAAAAAGGTCCTATACAGGCTTCATGTCGGGAAGGAACAACATTAGCATATGTAATATGGCGTGGTAGAAGAGTAAAATAAGCACCAAGCGTCGCACAACGCGAATTCTGTAACCAGACGTCACACAATGCGAATTGCGCAACGAGTAGGTTGTTGAATGCTTCCAACCCATTACAAAGGGCTCTGCCATAATTCTTCATCGTCATCAGGCACAGCATCAAGAAAGTGCGCATAATGCCTTACATGCGTTTAGCAGGTACCAACGCTCTCCGTAGAATGACGAAAAATGGCACAGTGCCTGCTGCCATACATCTCAAAAATTACAATGATTTATAGCGTAGTGCGTTCCTCGCAAGTGCACTTGTATTGGTTGCCAAGGAAGCCCATAAGCGCATGATCCACTTCCTCGGGGTCTCAGTAAAATTACAATGATTTATAGCGTTGTGGGTTCCTCGCAAGTGCACTTGTATTGGTTGCCAAGGAAGCCCATAAGCGCATGATCCACTTCCTCGGGGTCTCAGTAAAATTACAATGATTTATAGCGTAGTGGGTTCCTCGCAAGTGCACTTGTATTGGTTGCCAAGGAAGCCCATAAGCGCATGATCCATTTCCTCGGGGTCTCAGCAAAGTTCCCCCCCCCCCCCCGTCTCTCTCCCACGTCAACGTATGTTATACAGCATGACGGGAGAGGGAAATAGCGACCGGGCGTCACCCAATGCAAATTACATAACTGGTGGGCTGTTTAAAGATTCCAACCCATTACAAAGGGCTGAGCCATAATTCTTCATCGTCATCAGTCGTCGCGTCAACAAAGTCCACATAATGCCTTACAGACGTGTAGCTGGTGCCTCGCTTCTCCGCAGAATGACGAATAATGGCTTATTAGGTGCTTCCCAACTTCACAAAAATTGTGATTTATGGCGTAGTGAGTACCTTTCTAGTGTACTTGTATTGTAGCCCCAAGAGAGCTTAACGGGCTCTAGAAACGCCCCTCTTCCAGCTTTCGCTGTGACTGTGCTGCGGTTTCAGCGCAGGCCTGGCGTTTTTTTCACCCTCAAAGGCAAGAGGGATGTCACTGGAAAAACCAGCTCATTGGAATTTTCAAAATAAACCTTGATGAAGAGAGGTCCTCTTTTAAAACTGTTTGTTAATAAGTTTTAACACGAAAGTGTTTTATGCCGGGGTCCACCATGGCTACACTGACGTATTTCCGTCACGGATATTATGTTGTGAAATATAAACTAATACATGTCCAAGAAAAAAACTAGAAGAAAAAGTTCCGTTGCCGGGAGTCGAACCTACGACCCCTCACTCCGCAATGCGCGGCGCGAAACCACTCAGCCACAAAGCGTACATTCTCCGGCTTACTAACGCCGAGCTATTTATATACACCATTTACCGTTGGCAGTACTCAGAGCTTGGTGGTTTCAGGGTGTTCTTGTTATCACTAGCGAGATGGCGTGAAGAGCGCGGGTGCGCGCTTAAAAGTTGTCGCGCAGTACTCAGAGCTCGGTGGCTTCAGCGTGTTCTTGTTCTCACTAGCGAGATAGCGTGAAGGATGCGGGGGCACGCTTTAAAGTCGTCTCCCCGCGAGTTGCAATGCGAGGGCGCCTATACAAGGGGGTGTCTCTCGTGCACGCGCACTTATCTCGTGAGGGGGGCGGTTTGTACACCTTGTGCTTTCACCGCAAGTTTCTGTTGATGTTACAGAGAGCATGAAGGTCACTTCACTCACTGCAGCAGTGCGTTTCCGAAAGGAGCATGCTGGTCGCACGCAAAGAAGTAACAATTGTGACAGTTGTTAGCTAGCGCTTGTTCTGTGTATGTTGTTTTCCTGAGTCCATTCTGCTTTATAGCGCGCTGCATGTTTTGAGCTGCTTGCAGTTCTTCATGTGACATTACAATTTGTTGCTATAGCATTCATTTCTTCGCCCTTGTGGCGCAACAATGCACAATAAACACTAAACTACCCATGTGAAGACGCATTTCACTTTCGCGTTATACCAATTCCAATGAAAGGGGGATTAGTTATGTTTTTTTTATAGTATCTTCACTATGTGCATCCACTTTCGTGGACATGACTACACAACAGCAAACTGCTCAGTGCCATTGAAAACTCATGCCTTCGTTGCCCAGAGTGTCCTTTATGCATACTCCAAGAGTGAGCAGCAGAAGTCAACATTAGAGGCTTGTGCAAACAAAACAAGAACGGAGGCATGCAGCTCTAGTATATATTTTTTTTATACACAGTGGTGTGAAAACAGTTTCACCAACAGTAGGGGGTGAATGTCTCTCCAAATACATTTTTAATTGTGCCGCATTGTCTGCTCATCTTGGCCCTGTCTCTGTAGGCCTAGCTGCTTCAAAACAAGCAGCTGATCTCAGTAACGTTGAAACACACCTTATGCTTCATTTCCAGCGTGAGATGACACAAAGCTACGGCTTATATACAGTTAAACCTGGATGTAACGAACCTCTATTTAACGAATTCCTGGAATAAATATTTTTTTTTATTCCCCAACTTCATCCACATAGGGAACGTGAACTGAGTTGGTGGTGCCGCGGCGCTGGAGTGAACGAAAGCTACTGGCATGCTCCGCGCAGCAGCCGACCCACGAGCAGAGCTGTGTCAGGTTGTTAGCGGCGTTTCGCAATGTCAATTATAAATTGCTGTGTCGTAAGCTGTGCTAATAACTATAAGAACTATGCACCTGGAACAACGTTTTCCAGTTTTCCACCGTGACCATGCTTCAGAAACAGGTGGGAACACTGCATTAGTCTACGCCACGTAAAGCAAGTGATCCTGCGAGCACGCTTATGAAGCACATGTAGCTAGTTTGCTGTGAATTAACGCTCTACGCAAGTTACTTAACTGATATTTTATACTGCTGACGGAACCGCGTGGCAGCCAGCAATGTGATCAAGTCTGCAGTCTACGTTTCATTGGCAGAAAGCCATCGACAGATCCAGCAATTTTCCGTCGTATGCTGCTGCTGTTTTTCCGCTGTACCGCAGTTCGTATACTGTGCAGTTGGTAAGCAGGAACAGTTAGGAAGAAGACCCTCATGCCTGACAAAATGCATCGCGGACCGCGAGAATTTAAAAATTTATTCCCTTTGTACTGCCGTTGCCCTTAACCTCACTGTGCATGCAAGCAAAGCCGCGCCACGCCGTTCTATTGCGCTGCGTGACAGCTAGGATATCACGTGCAAAGCTAACATGTGACAAAATTACTCAATGACTCATGCAGCCCGAGCAATGTCTATGAACAAAGCTTAACTACAGCACGGAAAACTTCGTGGAACTGCCACACATTGCTAAATGCAACATGCACAGTTCAGCGACTGTAAATTTTACTTGCGCACATCGCAAGGGGTTGTCTAACACACGTCAGACACAAATGTCATCGTTTACTCAACAATAAGCAGGCAAAATGACAAGAGAGAATGCATATAAACATCAATGGTGACGGCCTATGCTTCGAGGTTTACGCTGGCCAGCTGCACGAATTGCCCTTTCAAAACACTCCGTCGCACGTCCATGCTTTGTCACATCGAAAGCATGATTGATTCCATACAATTTGTCCTTTCTCTTCGTCTGAGGCCCTAAAAGAATCCTGCACTGCCAACTTTCTGAAAGCCTAGCCGTTCTATCAAGTTTGTCGCCTTCGCGTGAACGCACGGTTCATGGCACGCCAGTTGAAAATGAAGTGGCCGCTAATGGCCACTCGTGGCACTGGCGGCATAAGGCGGCAAGTTAATCGAACATGCAAAGACACACAAAAAACCCTTCAAATTATCAGTGGACCGGCTGCGCATTGGCGACAAAACGTACGCATACGATGTCACCACTGCATCAGTGGTTGAACTCAACAGATAGCTAGGCACTGGGATGTCTCCAGCGCATCGCGTTGCTCCATCCTTTTCATTGTCATTCACAAATATTCGAAGTGTCATGTCAAAACGTGACCATCTTGCTTCCTATCTTGATGACTGCGATTGTGACGTTCTTGTGCTGACAGAAACATGGCTGCACCCTGATATTTCCGACAGTGAAATCGCTTCTTTAGCGGACGCCCATAATATATACCGCTGTGACTGCACCAAAAAAAGAGGTGGTGGTGTCCTTCTCGCAATAAAAAAAAACGATCATCTCCCATGTTATCAACACAAATTCTGAGGTTCCTTCCTTTTGTCCTTGTTCCCATAGTGCGCCTATTTGCTTTAAGATATGAACCGTTACCAACTAGCCCAAATGGCTGTTTTGCTACAATATATTCTGAGCTAGAGGTTGTGTGGGCCGTGTGTCTCAGTTCCACCACGCAGGTTCTGTTTGGAATTTGCTACCGCCCCCCTGACTCCACAAAGTGCTTCGTTAATGAACTCCGGTCTAGCATCGATAAAGCAACAGAGCTTTGTTTGACCAAATTCACTTACCTCCTTGGTGACTTCAATTTCCCCCTAATTGACTGGTCACAGCTGTCCTCATCATGTCGCCTCTCAACAGAATTTATTGATCTAACTGTAGACTTTAACTTATGCCAGGTTGTTCATCTACCGACTCGCGGTAATAATTTGTTAGACCTGATTCTTACGAACGCACCAGAGACTATAGAGCAGATTACACATCTAGACGGTTTCAGTGACCACAACCTACTCCAAACAACCATAAACGTTCCTTTTCAATTCGCTGGAGTTGAAACAAAACCATATGCGATTATAGCAAAGGAAACTATGTTGAAATTAACAAAGAGCTTGACTCCTTCTTAAGCCTCTCACTTTTACCGTCATTTTACTCAAGACCCATTGAAGACAACTGGATAAGGTTCAAAGAGAAGTTGTGCGCACTGGTCGACCAACACGTGCCTCTTATCAAAATAACAGCTGATAAAAATCCGTGGTTCACTAAACATCTTCAACAGCTTCGTAACAAAAAGAAACGCTTATACAAAGCCGCAAAACATTCTGGCAAACCGACATCCTGGGAAAAATATGACTGCTGCGCAAAAGATTACTGCTATGCTCTTTCTGCTGCAAAAGATAAATACTTTGCTCATGATCTCCCCTCACTGCTCAAATCTAACCCTAAGAAATGCTGGCAAATCTTGCACCCCAGTGATCACATTAACCGCATTGTGTTACACAACGATAACGGTGCTCCTTTTCCAGACAATCAGTGTTCATCTGCCTTCAATCATTTCTTTTCATCCATATTCACGAATGAAAGCTTAGATAAGCAGCCAGTGGTCACTGATTTTGACTACCAATACATGACACCCATAGACATTTCAATCGAAGGTATCACGCCCCTAACTGATAATCTTAAGCTATCCACTACATCAGGTATCGATAATATTAACTCCAAAATTCTAAAGGACACGGTCTCGGTTTCTAGTAAGATTTTATTCCACATTTTCAAGCAATCTCTAAACACTGGTCAGATTCCCACTGATTGGAAAACCGCCAAAGTTGTACCCATCTTTAAAGATGGCGACAAAAACACAGTTTGAAATTACCGACCCATTTCATTAACGTGCATTTGTTGTAAGATGATGGAACATATTATCGCATCTCATGTTTAGTCATCTCGAATCTAATAACTTCTTTTTCGCTAAACAGCACGCGTTCCGGAGAGGTTTGTCATGCGAGACTCAACTACTGGCATCAACAACAGATTTGCACTTTAACATGGACTCAAACTTACAAACACATTGTATATTCCTTGATCTCTCTAAGGCATTTGACCGCATTGCACATTGTCGCCTCTTCATCAAGCTATCCGCAATAGAACTGGATTCGTTAACTCTATCCTGGCTCTGAAATTTCCTTTCCAACAGGCAGCAATTCACCATAGCTAACAATGTCTCCTCATCTTTTTCTTATGTTTCCTCATGCGTACCTCAAGAGAGCGTACATGGTCCTCTATTGTTTCTAATTTATATCAACGACTTGCCCAATAACATATCATCCTGCATGCGCATATTCGCTGACGACTGCATTATATATCGCCCGATTCACAGTTCCACCGACCACATGGCCCTTCAAGAAGACCTCAGCTTAATTACCGACTGGTGTGACACATGGCTAATGCACTTGAACTCAACAAAATGCAAAGTAATGTCTTTTAGCAGGAAGCATTCCAAATCCAACCTTTGGTACAATACAAATAACAGCACATTATCCGAGGCCTCTTCTTTCAAATATCTAGGCATCACCGTTACTCTGAACCTTTCATGGACTACCCATATTACTAACGTATGTGCCAGCGCTGCCAAGTCATTAGGGTACTTACGTCGCAACCTTCGAAGCTCGCCCTCCCTCATTCGCAAACTTGCTTCCCAAACATTCATCCACCCACAACTTGAGTTTTCCTCTTCTATCTGGTCTCCCCATCAAAAGTATTTGATTACCTCATTAAAATCAATCCAAAACAGGGCCGCTCGTTTCACTGCTAAAAACTTTAACTATCGTTCAAGTGTGACACAAATAAAACTCTCTCCTTCCTCGAGTTGTTAAGTGATCGTCGCAATATTGCCCTGTTGTCGCTATTCTATAAATATGTGTGCCAGTTCGACCATCATGTCTTAGGCCTGCATACATCACCTCACACACCTCGTAGAATACAAAATAATCTAAGTTTCACGCAACTTTACGGTAACACTGACGCCTTCAACTATTCGGCTCTTCCGCGTGCCATACGAATATGGAATAGCTTATCTGATACTACAGTTGTGGAAGCTGACTCAGTGAAATTTCGGCAGTCGCTCAACGCGCATTTCACCAGCAAACCATGTTCTGCCCCCCAACTTATCATAGGGAATGATTAGTGTTTTCAGGAGTCATTCAGTTGATTGCGTAGTTACATGTGCGATGCTTTCATGTTGTAGTCCCCCCCCCCCTTATTCCATGGTATCCGCTGTATCACATGTATTTGTCTATGAAGGAAAGAAGATGGATTTTAAGGGCTCGTTTTTCTTTGTTAGACACAATATTAATGAGAACTAACAGACAATAATGCCAAGGAAAGTATAGGAGATGTTATTTTTAATAATTGGGATATAAATGTGAAGAAAGTAAAGTGGACGAAAAGATAACTTGCCGCCGGCAGAAAGATAACTTGCCGCCGGCAGTTATCTTTTCGTCCACTTTACTTTCTTCACATTTATATCCCAATTAACATCTCCTATACTTTCATTGGCATTATTGTCTGTTAGTTCTCATTAGTATTTGTCTATGTATATTATTGTGCACAAAATTGTTCTATGTAACTTGTATTTCATTTTGATGTTACCTTTTGTGCCTGGTTCCTGTATCATCGACCTTTTATAGCATTTTTATTGCACAGTAGAACCCCGCTGATATGTTTTCGAAGGGACCGTAGGAAATAAACGTAAGAGACGGGAAACACAAGAGCCAAAAAACAAGAAAAACGACAAGATATATAGTGGTACAGAATTTTACTCCAACGCTTACGAGCTGCACGAAAATTGGCGCACTCAGCCACGATCTAGTCGACAGATAGAAACGTGGAGCTGGGGACGGCGTCATCCACAGAAATATAATCAACGTATGTGATTTTTTTTTAACACCAAATAGCTGTAGGCATGAAAGAACTAAGCACATGCAATCGCGACTAGCGCAGCGAGTCCGACCGTGAACCGCGCGCACGACCATGCGAGCTCCAACCAGCTTGAACTCCTCCCGTCCATGATGATGAGTCTACGCCAACGCGATGGCAGAAGTGAATGCCAATCCCTAAGGCCTTGCTTTCGCAGGCAATTACGTCATGGATGCCATGTTTGTGCAACACAAATCTCAAAGGCTATGTTTTTGTCACTAGAAAATGCCAATCTCGAAGGCTTTGCTTTCGCGAGGCCTTCGAGATTGGCATTGACGTCATAGACGCCATCTTTGCAATACGAATTTCGAAGGCATCAATCGTTTTGTTTGCATCAATCGAAAGATCCTGTTGCTTGCACTTCTCATGCGGCTAACGTTACGGTCAAGCCAGGCCAAGCTGCGTGAAAATGCACCAATGACCGCTCTCTTCGGTAGTCACTCGGTTGGCTCCGAGCGCACTTCGTGACGTATCATACGGGAACGGTCCGACAGTTACGACGTAACAGCGGGGTTCCCAATACATTGTATCCTATGGGAGCTATGCCGGGACCGGCGGAAAACGACGTAACAGCCAGGAAAACGCAGCGGTGAGGAACGTAACAGCGGGGTTCTACTGTACTACTTCTTTGTTTTACATGCTTTGTTCTTGTATATCTGTTTTGCTTACCTCATATAAATTGGTTTATACCTTTTGTGTATGCAATTTCTGTCACACCCCCCCTTACCCAATGCCCACGTGGCCATGTAAGGTACTTTCAAATAAATAAATATTGGCGCAGTGGACTGCTGCGCCACCTGTAGGTGCTGCACGTTTTCCACAGAAGCCCATGTATTTTTGACCTCCATGTAACGAAGGCATTGTGGCAAATGACATGGGTGTAACGAATTTTCCATGCTCATCATTCATTATTTTGAGCAGTAGATCTGTCGAAAATTTGAATAAATAATATGTAACTTTTGCAATTGCTAAAGAAAAGGAAAGCGGCGATCGCGACAGGAACGTAGCGAGCGCAGTGAGCCAGAGCATTCGATCCGGTGTGCCGCGATGATGATGATGACGAAAGCCGCTAGCTCCCCCAACGCTGCGCTCTGTGGCAGATCTGAGTTTTTCTCCCTTTTATTGCGATAGCAATTATATGGACAGTCTTGGCTGGTTTTTCCTGTCCCCGTCGCCGCCGTCATGCACCATATACAGTCGATCCCGGATATATCGAACTCGGATATATAGAATTATTGGCTATATCGAACAGCTGAGAAATCCCCTTGAATTTCCCATGCAAAAGTATGGGGTTGGTGTGCACGTATATTGAACTCCCGCACAGCGAAACATCCGCTATATCGAACGCTGCCCTGCGCCGAAGCCCAGAAAGTGCATTTTTCCTAAAAACTATTGATCATTTTTCGGCCGCGTTCTTATAAGTTCCAATTCTTCGTCGCGCACAGATGACGAAATTGCATTGCTCTAGTTCGTTGCGCAGCGCTTGTCAGTTCACCGGTTATTTGACGCCCGGTCTGCAGGTTTTAACGCATGGGCTAGTGTATTTCAAAGAGGCTGATTGCCGAGGGCACCAAAATGAGAATCCGAAGTGACTTGGCAGCCTTGTTGTAACGTTTGCATTCCTTTCCTTGTCTCTTCGCGCACGATGGCATGCGGGCCCGCAAAGCATGGCCTTAGAGATCCGCAACTTCGACGTATTTTTAGTTTTCGGTTTTAAAATGCTGATCTCAGAGGCTACGCTTTTTTCGCATTTCTTGCCAAAGTAGCGGCTGCCTTCTGCAAAGCCACAAGTGCCATCGGTATCGCCAACATGTCGACGATGGAGAAATGTTTCTTCGTGCAGCGTTGTCTCTTGCAGAATGTGTACTTTGCGCTTTGTTCTTGATAAATCGTCATTCGGGAGTCGAACTAAGCATTGTCCCGCTCGTAGCGATAAAAATGATGACCGGTGCTTGGAACGACGTCAAGTAAAGCACCGTCGTGCACTGTTTCCTTATGGGCCTTGGTGCCAGGTGACGGCTTCGGGCGCGTCATGACCGCCAACTACGGCGTACGGTGCGTCAGTGAAATTTGCGACTTATCGTTTCCGGGCGCCGTATCTGACGGGAGCACAGCGAGTGACTTCATCGGTGAAGATAACGACGTAGCTGTTTCTTAATGCATCGATGGCGAGATCATAGCCGACGTTGCCGGTGCTGCGGAAATGGACCCGTGCGGTTTGAAGATGCCAGCCGCCGTTGCCACCGCTAAACCCTTTGCCGCGCTACAGAGCTCGCATCAGCGTTCAGCATCGATCACCGCTGTTATGGCGGAAGGTGCTGAATTTACTTATTTGGAAAGCTTCAATAATGTTGACGATGACTTGATGAATTCACGGCGTGCAAGAAGCAAGACAAGTTGACAGACTTTTTTCATGCGAAATAAAGTGCGCTAACTTGCAAAAGAAGTTCTCGCCTTGTTCTTTAGCATATGTGAGCGAATCGTCATGTTCGCGCTTTTTACGATTTCAGAAAAGTGTGTCGAGGCCTGCAGTGCTTTAATTAAAGCCTTACATACGCATATTTCGAATTATCGATATATCGAACTATTTCGCGGTCCCCTTCAAGTTCGATATATCCGGGACCGACTGTATGTATAAGTATGTATATATATATAAATGTCCCAAAGTAAAATAATTCAGAGAAATGCTTCCGAAGCGCGGAATCGAACTAGCAACCTCTCGCTCCGCAGAACGTGGCGCTAGCCATTGCACCACAAAGAGCAGATCCTTCAGGTAGCTAGCGGCGAGCATTATATACACACCCTTTACCACTGGCAGGACTCAGAGACGGCAGGCGCTTACAGTCGAACCCACTTATAACGATCCCACATATAACGATCTATCGGTTATAACGACCATATTTGGTAAAACTTGTTGTTGGGCTAGTTGGTGCATGTTACAAGAAAATTCGACGACGCACACCACCGAGGAAAGTAGGCGAAAGGAAAGAGCGTCAACTCGAAACTAATTTTATTCTTGCAAATCCACCGCAATATATACACCATGCCACACATGCGCAATAACACACCATGCGTCCCATCCAACAATCGCCCACTCTCAATGCACGTGCTAGTTTAGAAACCTGTCAAAAAAATCAAATTCAGCTGAACGCAGTACCACCGACGTATCGCTAATACATATATCTTTTTTCTTTCGGATGAGGTATGCTTCTAGCATCTCTCGCTCAATCACCTCCTTGCTTCTACCTAAAATAGTGATATTGGCAAATCTTGCCTCACATCCACACGCGCTGCAATGCATAGGCAAATGTGCCAAAAGATTATTCTTTATCGAAAGAACATGCTCCCTCGCTCGATCGTTTACGCATCGGCCGGTCTGGCCGATGTAAACCCTTCCTTTCGCCTACTTTCCTCGGTGGTGTGCGTCGTCGAATTTTCTTGGACCATATTTGGGTGCACTTACGATTTTCCTATGCTAACCATTGAAGCTGCGTCCAGATATAGCGAACATTTTTCAAAGCCTCCTACTTTTACAACGAACACTTTGGACACGGTCACAGTAAAAACATGGCGCATACGAAGCGAAAAAAAGTTGACATGCCTTCTAAAGCGTGACAGGGGCGCGCACTCGCGCGTGCCCCGCTCCAGTTTACTTGCGATTAAGATACCCAGATCGGCGAGCACCGCACGCAGATTTCGGATGCTGCGAGCGAGGTCGCTCACTTTCCAGGCATTTCTTCAGTGAGAGAATGGCAGTGAGGGGGAAAAAAATAGTAGGCAGCATGAAGCCTTGCGGTCAGCTTTCGCACGGTAACCTTTCCTGACGCCGTTCTCTGCTGCTACGACCGCCTGCGATGAACCAAACAATGCCTTGGAACGCAAGAAGGCATAAATGCAAGAAGTGATAACCGCGATAGCTTTCCATCGCAAAAGGTTCACTGCGTCCCTAAACTCGTCGACGCCACAATGTGCCGCGAAAAGTCGTCCGTCTTTTTGGTAACGGCAGAGACCGGTCGTTCGGTGATTACGACTTCCGCGCGATTGCAACGATGCCTTCGCGGATAAGCATCAGAAAAGAACGAAGGCGAGGTGGCGGCCGTCGATGAAGGTGAAATTATGCCTTATAGCCGACAACCTTATCACAGTCATCTGTAGATACTCGGCTTTGCGTGTGACGTACGCTGTACACTGCGGATTGACGGCGGTACGAGCGCGCCATGCTGCCGTTTGCAAGTTCGCCGCCGCCGCGTCGTGCGAGACCGCTTTTTTTTTTTAAGTGCGCGTCGCTTTGTAGAAACGAAAGTAGCTCGCTGTTGTTGAGCGGCGCGGGCACCGAGAAACGTCGATGCACTGACAGCGAGCGTATACAGCGTGTTTGACTAGGTGACAATTGAAGTGCGCCATGCATCGTCGTGCAGGGCCGCGAGAGCATCGCGGAGACGTAGAGTGCGCGTTGCTTGGAAAATGCTTGTTTTCGCCGCGTTGAACGAAGAGGCTAGTCGCCGCACCCGTGCACGGTCCGGAGTGAAGCAAGCACGAAGAACGTACAAACGCACGCATACGGCATACAGCAAGCGGCCCGGCAGTGACTCCACGACCTGAGTAGGCGACGCGCTGCACGCAACTAGCCAGGGATGATCGGCTCCATGTCGCGGTACCGCGCTTCGGTGAAACGGTGTCAGCTCATTGCAAAGGCGGTTAATTCACTCGTGAGCACGCAGCGGGCGTCGCTTCACGATGCGAAAAGGCTTAGCCTGTCACCAAAGGGCAGGGCCGGATTAAATGTGCGGAGGGCCCGGTTCAAAAATATAAGGGGCGCCCCTCCCCCCTCGCCCCGCCCCCTTTCTTTCCCACTTTGTCATCTGATCATGCTTGAGACTTGACGCTTTTTAGATTTAGCTGCAAAGAACACAAGCCATATTTATTCTAAGCCTCTCCGGAGTGTGTAATATCACCTGGGCGTTTTCTTTCTTGCGGAGCACGTGGAGAGATTGTCATCGTAATAATTAACTATATCAGGAGACGAAGACACATGGACAGCATTAAGATTTGTCTGGTTCCTTGGATCATACTGAAAGAAGACTAAACTCTGCGAGAAGTTAAGACGAAAAGAAGGAATGCATACGACACTTAGAAGTGCAGTCCAAGCGCCGTGTGTGTTTCTTCCATTCGTCTTAACCTATAGCGTTGTTTACCCTTATTTCAAGAGAGGACATCTTCCCTCGAAAATCAGGGAGCGCCTTTGTGAAAAACAGCTTCCTCTATCTGCTTCAGCTTCACCGATTCGGTAGCGCACGCTTTGGTTGCCTGCGTGCGAGCACTGCCGAAGTTGACAGGTGGGCCTTTTTCAGAAACTGTTCGCACGTACTTACAGTAAATACGCTACCAATCGTCTAGCTACTTTTGATTTCATACAACAACACACATTTAAGCTCTTCTAAGGCAGCATTTCGATATAGTGCTATTATGCATATTGTATATGCCTACTGATCACAACATGTAATACAGATGGTTTAAAATTAAAATATCTTCAATATGGGAAGGGGGTGGGCCAAATCTTTCGGAAAAGGTGGCGCCTATAAAAAATGAGATCCGTGTAGAACTTTCACAAAAACGTTTTTAATAAGACTCGAAAAACGACCACACATATTTTCATTTATGCACAAATCGGTCGCTTTTAAACATGTAATAGGGTAACATTTTTGCCGGCAATATTCACTTTCATAGGGCTATAGGAGAAGGAAACACATTCATTGCACACATCTTTTCTGCGTTTAAATGCAGAATATCTTGATATTTTACGAAATATTTCTTCTTAAACAGTGTACAAAATTGGTGAACTCTTTCGCAGAAATGCAACCTTGAAATGGGGCGTGTATACCTATTAACATGTTCTCTGTTTTCATTATTCTTTTAAGTAGAGAAAGAAGGTATGTACGTTTCTACAAGCGTTTTCGTGTCTTTTGCTGAGACAGTTTGTTGATCAGCTCTTCAACATTTACCCTTCTAAGAACCTCCGTCTCTACGCTCAGCAGTGACAAATCACTGAGGTGGCTGTCGGTCACCGTTGATCCGAAGCCTGTTTTTGATCAATTTCAGTTTGCTGAATGATCGTTCACCAGTGCAATTTGTGACCATTAAGCAAAAAAAGAATTCTAAGAGCCACATGGACATCAGGGCAAGAACCTTCAAGCTTTTCACGAATTAGAAGTTCAAAAGTGTTAAAAGAAGTTCAAAAGTGATGGTCAGTTGAAGACCCCCACCACAACGCTCAAGCAATCGCGGTGAGGGTCTGCTGGCGGCCAGATAGTGGATATATGTTGTAGATATTTCCTGCGCACAACCTTTACCAAGTGATGGTCTCTTAAGGGGGGACAGGGGTCCTTAGACCAAAAAAGTCATCAAAAAATCAATTTTTCGAAAATAGCATTTTTGGAAACTGCATCTATTACTCTTCCTTATCTGCCAAGTTTCCTGTCTCTGAGGTTAATATTTCAGCTGTAACATCAATTTCAAAATATGTAGAACACCCGATTTTTTGCCTGTGTTGACGCTAAAACAACATATTCAATGATGCCATGCTTGTATTTCACTCCCTAGAGGGTCTACTGATTGTAACCAACTAATGTTTTGCGAGTGTGCATGTGCACACACATTTGTGCCGCTCTACAACGAAATGTCATATTTGTTTGTTTTCTTCATTTTCTCAAAATAATAATTTTGCACACCCAGCAAGACAGTTACTGTGATATATCAGTGGCTATCACAGATAGAACAAAAATTCTTTTTGCAGCATGAAGCTAAGGGTTTGGAGCACACAACATAGCAAGTAAATTTTAATTAGATTGGT
Organism: Rhipicephalus sanguineus; assembly: GCF_013339695.2. Lineage (NCBI taxonomy): Eukaryota > Metazoa > Arthropoda > Arachnida > Ixodida > Ixodidae > Rhipicephalus > Rhipicephalus sanguineus. The sequence goes on along the minus strand of NC_051181.1, from coordinate 173,780,192 downwards.
TTTAGGTTTTTCAAAATCTGTCTTTTCTGGGACTGCTGCATGGCCATATTAAAAAAAATGGAGTTTAATGTACTGTAAAGTAAGGAATAATGATGCATTTATAAGAGTACTTCCTATGTTGTGAGCCTTGTGCTTGTTCCTATTGATGCATATGTCATTTGCATATTTCTGTGAGGTGGTTATTTGTCTATTGTAGTAAGAACAAAAGATATTGTCTTCTTAATTATATAATAAAATAATGAACCCAGAGAAAAATAACTGCATCTTTAGAATCGAAAGAAGCAACTAATTAAGCATGCCAATTCTTATCAAATTTGGTTCAAAAACAACTAAGGAGAGCTTTAAAACCCATGTGCCCCCTTAAGTTTCCCTATATAACCACCAAGCAGGAATTAAGACAGAACGGCAATGCCATAAGCGAAGAATCGAACCATTACTCCTTCGGAGTCCTGGCATAATCAGGAAGTTCCGTACCATACAAATATTTCATGGTACGTTGTTCACACTATAATCAAAGCATACTATAGCATACCTATGCGTCAGCTTCATACCGGTTATTTTCATTCAGCGCATTAAACGATATTTCAAACAGGAACCACTCTCTATGCGCCTTCGCATTGCGTGTTGGACCGTAGCTGCTAAAATCCTCGTCAGGCTGCTCCATGTGTCCATCCGCTGGATCAGCTCCTTCCCTCTACACGATGCATGGTCTTGGGCGAGTAAAATGTTTTTACCACAGACTGCAGAACTCTGAGCTGACTTCAAGATTATGCACGTTATGCAACGAACAACCTCTTATAGAAGCATGTATATTGATTATTGAAATAGACAATCTGTTTCTATCAGGGGAATCCAGCAGGAGGGTTAAACTTTTTCGAACAAAACAACGAAGTCGGCCATTTTTTCTGGCCCTTGGGGGGCCCACTAAAACCGGAGGGCCCGGTTCATTTGAACCCTTTGAACCCTGGATAATCCGCCCCTGCCAAAGGGGTTGTTAGCACTTTAATAAAAGTGCACAAAGAAAAAAAAAACGGCTTGGCCGCTAAGCGCACGTTTTTAAGGGCGAGTCCATATACAACGAACTACTGATATAACGACCACTTTTCGCGACACTTTCGAGTTCGTTATAAACGGGTTCGACTGTATAAGCGTTTCTTCATTACCAGCGAGATGGCGCAAGGAGAGCAACGGGAGCATTTAAAATTCGTCGACTAGCTCGCTCGCTTCTTCTAATATTTGCGCAGGGAGAACCTTGCCCTTCCGCTGTCTACTCGCAGACAACTTTTCTTGGCAACGAAGGGAAAGCTACGGGGGTGGAGCGTCTGCACATGTACTGCTATGCGAAGTAGTCCGGTTTGGTGCACGTCTCGTAACACCGTGGAAAGTGATGGCTAGCATTGCATTTTGACGTAAACGCTGCTTAGCGTCTAAGGTACGGGTAAAAGGCGCGACTTTTTCACGCACGCAAAAACGCAAAGTGACAACGTATAAAGTAAAATAAATACAAATATCTCGCTTGTGTGCGCTGCGTTCGTCTCAAAAAGCTACATGTAGAAAATGAAGGAGTATTTTATATATCTCACGCAAAAAATACAGACGCGATTGTGGGACTACATTCATTAGCGGTAGGATACGTGCATTGTGGCTCTGTAGCCTTCGCTTCACTGCCAAGAAAAGTTGTCCGCGAGTATAGTTGCTGCCAGGGGGCAGATGTTTACGCAGCGTAGCAGCACGTCCATCACAGGCCACTTTTCTTGCTATCGCATTCATTGCTTTGCCCTTGCGGCGAAACTGTGACTTTTTTTTTTCGCTTACGCATTGTGACACCAGGTGTCACTGCTGTGCATACCTGATTTTGTTTGATTTTTCAATCTTGTGCGTGTTTTGTTGTCGTTGCATTGTGTGCGAGTAGACACGACGTGAGCCTTAACGTGAGTGTCATTGTCAGCAGTGTGTATTGCGCTTTCTCGCGCATTCTCACCGAAATCGAAAGAAAATGAGTTCGGCGAGAATGCGTGAAGTTTTGTCTTTCGAGGACAAGCTGTCGATCGTCAATGCGGTCGCCGCTGGCGTGAAAAAGAAGGATGTCACTGCGCGATTCAACATTCCTGCCAGCACTGTCGACTATCTTGAGTGTGAAAGACAGCATCCGCAGTGCAGTAGAGTCGGGCACAAGCTCGAAGAAAAAGAATGAAGTTGTCAACGTACACCGAGAAGCGTACGTTGGAGGGCTAGTTGGTAAGACATAATTGAAAAAATTTATAACTGCGCTAAGGATGAGACACCAGAAACGAAGTGGACAGCACGATCGCAGACTAACAACTGGTTTATTGAAACATACACCACCCTTTGTCTGCGATCGTCCTGTCCACTTTGTTTCTGGTGTCTCGACCTTAGTGCAGTTATAAATTTTTTCAACGTACACCGATGTGGACAAAGCCATGTTTACGTGGCTTTTGGACACACGTGATCGAAACGTGCCCATAAGCGGTGCCATCCTACAACAAAAAGCGAATGATTTTGCTTGCATCCTGGGCCACGACAACTGCAAGGCTAGCAATGGCTGGCTACAAGGAATTAAGAGCCGAAACGGACTCGTCGGGAAGATCATAAGCGGTTATTCGTCCTCTGTCGACAGGGATGCTTGTGCATCGTGGGTGGCTGAGGAGCTGCCTGGCGTTTCGAGCCGCTACGAGGCAGCCGACGTTTATAACGCTGATGAAATAGCTCTGTTTTATCAGCTCTGCCTAACCGCACACTGGCGCTTAAAGGAGAAGACTGCCATGGAGGCAAGCAAAGCAAACTCCGCATGACAGTTTTGCTTTGTGCCAACAGCGATGGCAGTGACAAAGAGTGACAAACGGGTCTCGTTAGTTATCGGGAAAAGTGCCCGGCCCAGATGCTTCAAGGGAACAAAGCGAATTCCGGTAAAGTATGTGGTCAATTCATAGGCGTCGATGTCACGCGCGATCTTTTCTGATTGGTTCAAAGACTGCTTGAATGAGTTGAGCGCATGCGAGGACACGGACAAAAGGAAGAGACGTACACACACTGGCGCTACTAACAACAATGGTTTATTTCATTCTCCTGCCGATTCATATACCAGTTTTGCGCACGACAGTCACGTGAACACTCTTTCATAAAAAACAACAATTTGATAACAAAAAAGGAAATTCACCTCACGAGATAGATAAACAGGGTGCACAGGCAATGACAAGCAAATTTAATGATTCATGCGCAGAAAGTGTAATTCTTTAGCACTCAGGGACATTGAGGGATTGCTAACACAAGCGTCTCCAAGATAATCGATTTGTTCGGCTTCAATGATCAGCCTAGTAATTTCAGACGGCTTCCTGGCGCAACATTGCCATGGTTGTGCGTGCAAACCGAACTTTCAGGGAACTGTTGTCGTCAGCAGGAACCGGTCCGAAATTACTAGGCTGATCATTGAAGCCGAACAAATCGATTATCTTGGAGACGCTTGTGTTAGCAATCCCTCAATGTCCCTGAGTGCTAAAGAATTACACTTTCTGCACATGAATCATTAAAACTGTTTGTCATTGCCTGTGCACCCTGTTTATCTATCTCATGAGGTGAATTTCCTTTTTTGTTATCAAATTGTTGTTTTTTATGAAAGAGTGTTCACGTGACTGTCGTGCGCAAAACTGGTATATGAATCGGCAGGAGAATGAAATAAACCATTGTTGTTAGTAGCGCCAGTGTGTGTACGTCTCTTCCTTCTGTCCGTGTCCTCGCATGCGCTCAACTCATTCAAGTATGACCAACCAACAAGCCCGCATCGCCACCCTCGTCAAAGACTGCACCGAAGACATAAAGCGACAAGGCCGCCAAATCTGTTTGCTCCTGGACAATTGCTCTGCACACAACGTTGATGGCCTTCAGCTCTCAAACATAGAGTTGATATATTGCCACGCCCACTTCTCTTGTTTTGATGTGTTCGGGTTTGACCGGCAGGGACGCTTATCAGCGCTCGACGCTGTCCGCGAATCAGTGTTCGAGAAGCTTCGCGATTGTAATAGATCGTTTTGTTAAGATTGCGCCCCGCACACCAATGTTCCAGCTTTGTCTAGAGATAACGCCGCCACCAGCGATATTGCTGGAAAGTTCGATAGCGCCTGTATAAAAGCTGACGCGCTTGACCGCTTGTCAGTTGATCGACGGTCGACGCTCTGTTCGCCGCTATCAGTGTATTGCTGTAGTTTGACTTTCAGTTTCCCGGCCACAAGTTCGGCCAAATAAAGAGTTTCATCTCTGACGTGCAGACTGCTGCCTTCGTCGACGTCACGACCATGTGACATCTGGTGGAGGTGCTGCTTCTTCCATGATGCGGACGCCCCCGCGAAGCGCTGACCCAAGCCCAAGCCGCGAGGAGGACGACGGCAAAGAAAACCCGGATCGTCGAACAAGCCGCAGGCAGAAGGGACAGCAGCCAGAGCACGGGCTCCTTCCCGAACAAACCAGGCAGCCCCAGGTCCCAACACCGACCGCAGCGACGATGACCGACCCCGTGCAGCCTGCGCCGATCCTACTCCGGCAGCCCAAGGAGCCGCCAACCTTCCGCAGGTCATCATTCGAAGACCCGGAAAACTGGCTCGAGACTTTCGAAAGGGTAGGGTACGGATTTGGGCTGGTTGGTGCATGACTTCACGTAGAAAACAGCGCTACGAGACGGGACAAAGCGCCGTGTTTGTGCCCTTTCTTTGTCCCGTCTCGTAGCGCTGTTTTCTACGTGAATTCGAAAGGGTCTCAACATTCAACAACTGGGACTCTGAGGACAAGCTGCGCCACATTTACTTTTGTAAGACGCAGCAAGGACCTGGTTCGAGAATCGGGAGTCCACTCTTCGAACTTGGGACGCCTTTCGCAGCGGTTTCCTGCAGACGTTTGCAAGCGTCGTCAGAAAAGAAAGGGCCGCAGCCTTGCTAGAGACACGGGTCCAACTTCCAAATGAAAGCGTTGCCATCTTTGGAGAGGAAATGAACAGAATGTTCCGCCACGCTGACCCAGCCATGCCTGAGGACAAGAAAGTCAGGTTGCTCATGCGAGGGGTAAAGCAAGAGCTCTTCCCCAGGCTGATGCGGAACCCACCCTCGACAGTCCGAGAATTCATCTCAGAGGCGACGACGATTGAGAAGACGCTGGAAATGCGCAACCGCCAGTATAATCGCCGATCGATTCAAGACAGCCCAGCTGTTCATGCCATTGGCTCCGACGACCTGCGTGAAACCATCCGGTCGATTCCACGAAAGATAAAAAAACGGTGTATACTTGATGTTTCCGATTTTCCTGATAATTTTGTAGGTTGTGCACATATGACTGCACAGCACGAAATCGCAGTTCGTTTTCAAATAAAAAATTTTTTCAACACAGGAAAATTCTGCAAGCGTCGCCGGTTGACGACGACCATTTTACGAAGAGTGCGTTTTCGTAAATTCGGAACGATGCTGGCAGCTACTGAAGCTATATATTACAAATATCTTTCTTTTTACCGGAAGTAGAAGTAAAGGGGAAATAGCTCTTATTACTTTATGGAATCTTGAGCAAATTACGTATTTTTAAAAATTCACAAAAAACGCGTTTTTGAAAATCAGTCATATTTGGGACGCTATGGCTACTTCTGTGAACATCTTAGCTTGTTCATATTTGCAGTATGAATAGGCCTTTATGTGAATAATGAACCTCTGCATTTGTATTTCTCTAATAACTTTCATAGTAAATTTTCATGCTCGAAACACCAAAAAGACAAAAGTGCTCCTCGATTCAAAAATCTATAATAAAAAAACCCCAATCTCAATTTTGTTCAAAGTCCCGCAAAATGTTCTCAAAGGACTGCAAAATGATATTATGAAAAAACATGTTGCATCATTTTTATTAGAACAAAAGCAGAAAATGTCAAACATTGTGTTTCCAGAGCGTGGTGGCTACTGCGTAAAGGACATCTCTAGCAACAAGAAAATACAGTAACACGTCTTTTTCCTTCTCTGAGCTTCGCTAAACAACAGTAATGATCTATTGTCGGAAAGTGGGAACTTTCCGACAATAGACAATAGTGGGTACAAAGCTTTTGAGATACTAGCAGATTTTTATTCAAATGAAACAAGATTGGTCGCAGTTAATAAATTTTCATGCGAACATTTTAGGGGCAATTAAGGCTGGGGCTTGTCTGTCCGTTTGGCATCCGTGTGCACGGCACAGCACCGTGTAAAATCGAAACATCAAGTTTAACAATAGACTAATATAAATCATAATTGTGCCAGAACAATATAAAACACCTGAAAGCACAAACCCTTTATACTAGTCGGTGACTTCAACGTACACATTATGGACCTTAGGACCTAGCTTTGTCGTCGACTCTCACTGTCCGTTGTCATGGTATATATAAAACCATTGCTATAGTCAAAACATATATGTGTGTATGCTAATAAAAAAAGGTTTACAATAGACGAACATTAATCATAACTGTGACAGAACAATATGAAACACCTACAAGCCCAAACCCTTTATACTAGTCGGCGACTTCAACGTAGACATTATGGACCTTAGGACCGAGCTTTGTTGCCGACTCTTTTATGTCAATTAATTTACATTATATGAGGCAACGCTCGAGTAACGTACAGTTATTCACCCATACGATACCCATAGCTTCGCCCACTCGTCATGATTCACTTCGTGGAGATGCGTGGATTTTTTTGTGCGTAGGCGTTTAGTGCTACATTATATTGTCACATGATCGTGACGTCGATGAAGACAGCAGTCGGCGTTTTCAAGATGAAACTGTTTATTTGGCCGAACTTGTGGCCGGGAAACGGAAACTTAATTTACAGTAATACACACGGTATGCACTGATAGCGGCGAACAGAGCGTCGACCGTCGATCAACTGACAAGCGGTCAAGTGCGCCGTCTTTTATACAGGTGCTATCGAACTTTCCAGCGATATCGCTGGTGGCGGCGTTATCTCTCGACAAAGCTGGAACATTCGCGTGCGACGCGCAATCTTAACAAAACGATCTACTACAATCGCGAAGCTTCTCGAACAATGCTTCGCGGACAGCATCGAGCGTTGATAACCGTCCTTGCTGGTCAAACCCGAATACATCAAAATAAAACAAGAAGTGGGCGTGGCAATATCGAAATATAAAAAGTTTGAGAATGTATTGAAGTATCTTAAGATACAATTAGAATGTATGGTATCGAATACAATCACTGTTGTAGTATCTTGTATCTGTATCTCAAATACTTCTTGCCTGAGTATCTCGTATCGTGTCGCGATACAATTTCAAAGTATCTTTGGCCAGCCCTGAGTGTCACGATATGGCTTGTGTACACCTCATAGATTTGGTGGTGCTGCACGTTGCTTGTGATAATAACTGTTGGGGTTTAGCATCCCAAAACCAGCAAGTTACTTGCGTACTTGTGAAGTGGAGTATTGAGTACACTCAAACATCTACTATATAACGAACACGGATATAATGAATTATCGGTTATAACAAAGTAAATGAAGAAGAGCCTTGGTACAATGGGTCAAATATATGCTTATAATGAATTTTTGAATATAGCAAAGTTATTTTCGTGTCAAATGCAACTTTGTTATAATGAGGTTTAAGTGTAGTATGCACAAGCACCACTTGAACAGCAGTTACGAGGGGTGTGTGAATAGTGAAATTTCATCTCGAATCGAATAGTGCCGAACAGTGGCCAAAAATATTAAATATCATATACAAAAGATTTTATTGCAAATTGAAAGAAAGAACAAAGAAATGAAATCTGCTCATGTCCTCGAGCACATGACGCGGTGAGTGACTGCCACCGAAAGACTACAAATTGTGATGAAGAAACACAGGCTGTTCCACATGACCTGGCTTCAGGCTCTCTCGCTGTGATGTTACGGTGTTTTCTGCAGTTGAAAACATGCGCTCATTGGGCTACCCTTATTTATCTATCTTATTTACATGAAACGTTGCTATGTTGCTGCCATCAACTTGGACAGTTTGATGTAGTGCCACAAGATGGCGTTCTTATTGCTTTTATAATAAATGAAATAAACGTGCTGCTGGCCACATACGTCAATCAGCATTTGGACTGAGCCTCGTGTGTGTGCTGCCTCAGGAGAACATCACAACTGGCGACGACAGAGAAAATCTGCAAGTTGGATGCGGCAGAAATCACCCGCACCTGGATTCAACAAGAATGTCGTCCGTGGGCAGACTGGAAGCGTTCCACTCAAGCACAAGTGAGTGGCCGGAATATCACGGCCGTGTTTTGCTTTACTTCACTACGAATGATGTGGCCGAGGATAAAAAGAAGGCGGTATTGCTGACAAGCTGCAGCGCAGCAACATACTCGTTGCTACGGAACCTACTGTCGCCTACAAAACTGAGTGATATGATACTTGCAGCTATCTTCGCGGCCCTCGGCGCACACTTCAAGTCCAAAGTTTCCGAAGTGGTCGCAAGTTTCAAGCTTATTTTTCTAGGAAAAGGCACGAAGGTGAGGCCGTTAGTGGCTACGTAGCTGCACTTAACAAGCTAGGAGATGATTGCAACTTTGGCACAGTGCATGAGTGAATGTGCGCGACCAGATTGTCTCCGGAATTAACGACTCTGGAATGCAAACTCGCCTTTTGGAAAGTGCAGAATTGAACCTGGAAAATGGCAAAAAATCTGGTCATGATGATAGAAACCGCAAGAAGAGACTCGCACCTGCTAGGCGCTCCGTCCGTTTCTACAGATATGGTACAGTCGGCAAACTTTGTAGAGCGGCCAACAAAGGAGATGCTAAGGTGCGCCCGGTGCAGTGGCAAACACCAGACGATGCGCTGCCAACACCGATACACCACCTGCTTCAAGTGCGGTCAGCAGGGCCACCTCAGAAGGGTTTGCAAGACAGCTGCGTCTAACGGAAGGAATGGGACAGGCTCCCGCTCCATGCACAACATGAATGACCTTCCCGAAACAGAGCCGGCACAAGGTGAGGAATACACCATGTGGTCTCTTCGTTCTACCGGACCAGAACCCATGAAAAATGAAGCTCGTGTCAATAACGTGCCGACAGTGACGGAACTTGACACCGGAACCAGTGTTTCGATAATAAGCGACGCGAAATTTAACGCACTTTTCCCAGGAGAGCCGTTGGAACATACTGACGTGTGGCTCAAAAGCTATTCTGGGGAGCTGTCGGCCTAATGGGAAAAATGTCGGCCACAATAAAAGTGGGCATGCAGGAGGCAACTTTGCTGTTATTAGTTGTGAGCAGAGCGTGCCCAACACTTTTCGGAAGGGACTGGATGGAAGCGTTCGGTATTACCATCTTGAAGCCATTAGACGTGAGAACAATCAGCACCGTTGAAGGCTTGGTTGAACAATTCAGTGACATCTTTTCAGACAACCTTGGTACGATGGAAGGAGTCCTGGCCAGCATAATGCTACAAGAATGAGCAAGGCCAAAATTCTTCAAGGCGCGACCAGTGCCGTTCACGCTTCTTGACAGGTATGTCGAAGAGTGGCAGTGGTTACAGCGCGAAGGCATCATACGCCCTGCAAAGACGTCCAAGTGGGCCGCGCCAGTATAGTTCCAGTGGTGAAGCAAGATGGTAGACTACGCGTGTGTGGTGATTTTAAAGTAACTCTCAACCCAGTCATGGTCACTAAAAGTTACCCGATTCCCAGAATCGAAGAGCTGTTTGCCAAACTGTGTGGCGGAAAGAAGTTTACAAAACTTGATTTGAAGGACGCCTACCAGCAGATAAAGCTAGATGCACAGTCGCAGGAGCTAGTTACTATCAACAGAGTGAAAGGCTTGTTTCAATTCACAAGGCTTCCATTCGGTGTCGCTTCGGCGCCCGCAGTAATCCAGCAGGAAATGGGCAATTTGCTGAGCGACCTTCCGCACATCGTTGTCTACTTCGACAATATCCTGGTGACAGGAAACACTGACGAGGACCACTGGAGGAATGTAAGCCAAGTTCTTCAGCGCCTACAAGATGCCGGCTCGTGCCTGAAGCTAGCAAAGTGCGAGTTTATGAGAGACCGCGTGGAGTACTTGGGACACGTCATCACCGCCGAAGGCTTGCATCCCCGCCCCAGGAACGTTGAAGCCATCCTTTCGGCACCAAGGCCACAAGACGTGAAAACTCTGCAAAGCTTTATGGGGTTGATCAACTTCTACCGGAATTCATCCCTCGCTTGTCGGCTGTACTCAATCCATTGAATGGTCTATTGGTACCAGGTACACCGTGGACCTGGGCGCCACTTCAAGAGGACGCCTTCGGCGAAAGTAAGCAGCTCTTGGCATCTGCGAAGACATTGGCGCACTTTGACCAAAAGAAAACTACAGTGCTTGTCACAGATGTGCCGCCATATGGTCTCGGCACCGTTCTAGCCCAGTGGGAAGCGTCGGGAGAAGAGCGGCCAATCGCCTTCGCGTCCAGAAGCTTGGCCACAGCTGAGCGAAACTACAGCCAGCTCGATAAGGAAGCCTTAGCAGTTGTGTGTCAATCAAACCGTTCCCGGAGAGACCGTGGTCCCGGATTCATGTAGACTATGCTGGACCACTGAGGAATGCTTACTTGTTCATAGCAGTCGACGCATACTCGAAGTAGATAGAAGTGTTCCCCGTATCCAGCCCATCGACTGCAGCCACCATTGGTTGCCTGCGAAAAATGTTCACTACGCATGGACTCCCTGATGTAGTCGTATCCGACAATGGCCCAGCGTTTGTGAGTGAAGAATACAAGATCTTCCTGCGTAGAAACGGCATCCGACAAATTCTTGTACCACCGTACCACCCAGCCTCTAATGGAGCAGCGGAGCGTGCAGTGGAGACTATTAAACAGAAGCTGAAGAAAGCACAGTCAGGGGATGATTTGCATGTACAGATAGCGAGAATTTCGCTCACATACCAGACCACTCGGCATGAAGTAACAGGCTGTAGTCCCGCTGAACTTCTCATGGGCCGGAAGTTGAAAACTGCATTGGATTTACTACAGCCTGACTTACGGACCACGGTGATGTCTCAACAGATCTCTCAGAGTCTCCAGGTCAACCGAGGATCGGCAGGAGCCGTAGCCACACCACCAGGAATGACTGTTTTCGCTCGAAAGTTTCATCCAGGTCCCGTCTGAGTACTGGCAACGGTGGAAGCAGACAAGGGGTACGTGGCAGTGCTAAGACTACCGGATGGCCGCCAGTTGGCACGGCACCACGATCACGTGCAGGCAGTGCCATGGCAGCCTTAGCTGTCAGAGTATTCTGGGCGTTCCTACACAGACCCTCCGAATGCTTCAGGCATGGAACCAGCTGGGCCTCTGGATGCTACGGGTGCCTACGAACCAGCAGACACCGCCGGTACCACTGCAACTACAGGGCCTTCGTCTGGGAAATTCGAGGGCACATGTGTCTCCAGTGATCCGGGGTATGCCCCGAAGCCAGTGACCCTTTCTCAGACTCCACTTCGCCGCAGCTCGCAAGTGCGGAAACCAGTTACAGTCGCCGACCGTTTATTCGGACACCTTCGCGGCACTGCCACTCGTCCCATTGAAGTAATGTAAACTCACGACCGAAAATTCGGACGCCCCACAGCCCGCCGTTCGATTTTTCGGACTCCGGCTGGCTGATAGAGTGCGACGTTGAACGCCATAACAAGCTGTCAGCAATGTGATGATGATGATGATGATGTCTGCTGCCTCTTCCCTTTGGAGCGGGAGATCAACGGTCTATGCCGGATCGGGCAAGGGAGAAAAAGACAAAGCGAAGGTCAAGTTAAGAAGAAAATTTTAAAGGTGGGAGGAGAAAGGGGAGAAAAAGAAAAGAAGAGAAAAAGGTTGGTAACATCCAATGCGCCCTCGGCGCATCATAGCCGCCGCTACCGCCGCGGCGCGCGCGTTTGCTCGACCTGTTTTCTCCACCAGCATTCGAGCCGCCGCTTCGTAGCCTCCACCGCTTCCCAGCTTGGCGTCTCGCCGGACCCGCGAAAACCGAGAGCCCTTGCCAAAGCGCTGTTGTCGTTTGTTGCGCCCGTCGCGCCTTGTGCCGAGGTGCCAGAGTCCTGAGCATCATGTATCGCAGGGCGCAGGCCAGTACACTCCAGCACAATGTGCCGGATTGTCTCTTCTGCGCCCTGGCACAAGGGGCACATCGTGTCAAGCTCGGCAGTGTACCTGGCGCGCAGCGAGCGTGTCCTAAGTACACCACTTCGCGCCTCGCACAGTAGCCCGCTGCCCCTGGAGTTGTCATACAACGCCTCCTTGGCAATATCCGTCTTTGCCTCCCAATACAAGGCCAGGGCCCTCTTCGCTCGTCCCGACTCCCTCCATCTCTCAGTCTCGACCGCGCTAACTGATTCCCGCACCTTTTTCCTTGTGTCGCGCTGGAGGGGGGCCGTCAGCCGGATAGCCTCCACCCTGTATCACTCCGATAGCGAGCGGGTTCGGGCGACCCATTTCGTCCGCACCGACCGGAGGTGTACGTACTTGTACACCTCCCGGGCCCAACGGCCATCTGGCAGGCCGCTGAGGCGCCTCTCGTAAGAGAGTTTGGCGACTGCCTCCCTCGCCTCGAAAGACGACCACCCAAGGTCGCCCTGTACTGCCTCATTAGGAGTGAAGGCGTGCACCCCCAAGGCTGTGCGACCCGCTTCCCTTTGGTGAACCTCGAGCGCCTGCCTAGTCGCGGATGAGAGGCACACCACAGCGTTACCGAAAGTCAGAGCAGGGACCGCAACACCCTTCCACAGTTCCCTGGTGACCTCGTACCTGCTGAAGGCCCACAGAGCTCGTGAGCCCAGGAAGGCCCGGCGCTTTAAAGCCTTGGCACGCAACTCCTTCTCATACCCGCATATATAGTTCATCGTTGCCGTCACCGTTACCCCAAGGTACTTGTAACTGTCCGCCCACTCAATTTCCTTGCCCTGCAGCAGGAGGGTCGGGTCCCGCACTGCCTCCCGTGGTGTGAACCGCATGGCCGCAGACTTTCTTGCACTGAAGTTCAGCCCAAGATCCGTACCCTCCCTCGCACAGATGTCAAGCAGAGCCTGCATCTCGGCCGCATTGTCCGCCAGCAGGACTATGTCATCTGCGTAGAAGAGGGCAGGCAGCCTTCGTACCCTCTGAAAACCCTCCTCTAGGTAGTTCAAATTGAACCCCAGTCCAGACTCTGAAAGCTTCCTCTCCATTCCGGCCACGTACAGCATAAAGAGCAGTGGTGACATCGGACAGCCCTGCCTGAGTCCCCTAGACACCTGAATCCGGGGAGTGATCAAGTTGCCCCACTGAACCACTGCCTCGGCGTCTGCATAAGGGCGCTGCAGTAGGTTGTGCCACTCCTCTGGCATATCAAGCGCCTGCAAGATTTGCCATAGCCTGTCCTGCTCAATGCTGTCGTAAGCCTGAGATATGTCGAGGAAAGCAAACAGGAGGGGGCGCTCTTCCTTTACTGCAATTTCCATCACCTGGGTGACAACAAATAGGTTGTCTTCCAGGCAACGGCCAGGCCTGAACCCATTTTGCAGCTCTCCTAGGACATGTTCCTCCGCCCATCGCTGTAGTCTCGCCTTGATAACGTGGCAAAACAGCCTATACATAGCTGATGTCACGGTGATGGGCCTGTAGTTGTCCAGCAGCTCCCTATCCGTTCCCCGCTTCCATATCAGGCGCACCCGCATACATCTCCAGGCCTGCGGTATTTTCCCCGATGTTAGCACTCCATTCAGTGCCTCCAAAAGGACTTCCCGAGTCTGCCTTTTTGTGCGCTTTAGCAGCCCAGGGGGAATCCCGTCTGTGCCAGCCGCCGAACTGCCCGCCAGGCGACCTATCGCTCTGTCCAGCTCCCGTTGGGTGATGCTGTCACAACGTAGCGGTGCCGATGCCAGCTCGTCCTCCTCCCGGCGGCACACCGTAGATTGAAACTTGGAGGCCATGCCCCTTCGTATCAGGTGCAGGCACTCCTCGCCCTCCATTACCCTCCCTGATTCCGGATCCCTCAGCTGATGGCTAGGGAGATCGGAGTTCGTCTGCTGGGCCTTTATGTGCTGCCAGAACTTTCTGCTCGAGTCACGCCCCGCTTCCTTTATGGCACGCAGCAGCTTCCTGTTTACCGTGCTTTTTTTTTACTAGGTTTTTTTTTACTAGGTTTTTTTTACTAGGTTGCCAGCACTGAAATGTTGCACTGGCTATAACTGGAGATCGTGCCAGTGTCAAAAATCCACGCAGAAGTTACCGATCTCGAAGGCTATGTTTGTTGGCTACACGTAACGGTTGCCTTTTGGCTTTAGCCAGTCACGTATCCATTGAACGGCTACCACGGCCACACAGCAGGCCAAGCCAAGCCAAGCTTGGAATCGGCTCTGTGTGGCGTTTGAGGCGAATGACAGCGCGTACGAGTACGACGCGGATCCGAATTCGGACAAAGAGAGTACGACAACAGATTACAGAAGCGCTGCAACATCAACTAGACCAACGTCGTTTCCTTTTGGCGTGTGGGGGTTTGCGTTCTCAGATGTTTCTGTGGCTAGGCCTGATCTGCATCCAGAGCTTTGTGTCCTGCTCGTGCGAGGCCTGATCTGCTGAAATTGCTCCGACGCTGCCCGTTTCATGTGCGCCGTCGGAACTAAAGTAACGCGGCAACTACAAGGCCCTGACGATGGCGAAAAAAGCGGCGATTATTCACCAGGTGGAAGTTGCTTGGGAGTTATCGCCGAGTTGGGCGATGAGATCATCCGTCAGCTACTCGAACCAGCGCATGTGGACAGTGACTGCCTGACGACGCACCTCCTACACCACAGCCATCAAATGCGGATTTAGCGTAGGCCGGTGCAGTGCTATTCGCAACTTTCACGGCCTATAGGTGGCGCGACGGTACATCCAACATGGCGGTCGTTGAGATTATCGGCCCGCTGCAGACGATTCAGGAACGTACATGTTTGGCGAAGAGTTCAGTTCTTTGCGCTTCGGCTGCACTCCGATTTATGTTTTAGTGAAAGCAAGGTTGCGGTGACATATTATAATAAGTAAACGAATGTCGGGTACGTGATTGGAACCTCATTAGGAAGATAAATATGCACACAATTGTAAATAAAGCAAACACACTAGTCTCGTTGCTTGCGGCGCTTAATCGCGCGTTGCAACCCCCGCTGTGTTGTTAGCACGATATGGTAGTAGGAGACTCAGTAAAGATGTCTCAGTAATATCAGAGACATTCTCGGAGACATGCTTTATCTCATTTGCTTGCATTGCATTCTGCCGCGTAGCTAGCTCAGCTCCCTTCAAAGCACGAAGTAATGTAAATAAACGAAAAAAAATGTGTTGCCCTTCGAGACCGAAGCACAAGAACCGCTTGAGGCATGTGCGATTATCGGAAATACGATTTTATTGCGCTTTCTTGGTAAAAAAGAGAAAAAAAAACCAGCGGAATGCCACAATAGGTCGACAAGCAGTGAATGAAACCAGCGCAAGACGCAATTTTCACGTTTAAGAAGGGACGTTTCTGTTATCATCCTACGCTTTCGGTCTTTATGAGAAGTGCAATAAGTAACATCGTACGGGACAGGGACGAAAAAACAGCGCCATCAGCAAGTAATAGAGAACAAAAAGAGCTGGAGATGTGAAGGTCACAGAGGCACTTCACAGCCACTTCAGACGTGGAATGGTGCAATGGACGCTTTGAAAGCGGACTTTTCATTATATTCTAGAGGCGGAACGCATTCCTTATCAGTTCTGGTACTGTCTGCACAGTGACTGTATTGAGCGGAGGAACGAAGCGCGAGAAAGGTGATATGAGGTAGTAGACATATACTCAAACACAAAATGGGATTCTGCATACATTCACGGGCCTTGGTTATTTGCTTGCGAAGTTTAACCCGCTTAACCACTCACGGCTTTTCGAGGCGCTAATATGAAGGGGAGGCTTTTGCTTTGCCTCCCGCTGTACGCTGTGAGCACCGAGGCCCGCAATAAAACCAGTTGCCTTTTTCTTTTATTTTCCGTTCACATTGAGGAACCGAAAGTGTCACGTATCGAGACCGTGCACACCGTCGCAAAACGACCCCAAACGAGACAAAACAAGTGGCAACATTCGCTGACTCAAGCGGGTCCAACATTTCAATAATCTCAACAGAGCTTCCGGCGGCCACCGCTCGGCGGCGCCACGGTACCTGGAAGTTGCGAATTGCCGACCATCAGGGGTGGCCAAACATTGGCTGAAATACAGGCCGACTTGCTCGCGCGTAAGCGTGCACGTGTACAGACGCGCACTAACAAGTTTTTTTCGGCCGGTGGGCCAATAAAAGTGCTTTTTTCTGGTGAATCCTTTTTTTCAGACTCCCGATTATTCGGACTTTTCAGCGGTTCCCGCCAAGTCCGAATAAACGGTCGGCGACTGTATGTGTTATGTGCCCCAGTTATCAAGCTGAACACTGTGCGCTTGCGCATCGCAGTGCTCCTTGTGTTTTTTTTTTTTTGTTCTTTCACTTCTTTTGTTAAGAGAGGAAGGAATGTTATGTTGCTGCCATCAGCCTGGACAGTTTGATGTAGCACCACAAGATGGTGTTCTTATCGCTTTTATAATCATTGAAATAAACGTGCTGCTGGCCGCATACGTCAGTCAGCATTTGGACTGAGCCTCGTGGGTGTGCTGCCTCGGGAGAACATGACAAACGCGTACCACCAGTTACGGCAAGACACAGGAAAAATCAGGGACGCTACGGTGTGGTGATGGTTTTATTACGCGCTTGTTCGGGAGCATTTTTTTTTTTCCAGCTTTTATGGGCACGCAGGCATGTTGATAGAAGAGTTGTCATTCAAGTCAGCAGCGGCACTCCTAACCTCCCAATGGCTAACACAGGAGGGGTGCGGTAGCTAGTTTTTTTTTCCCCATGGTGGTGCAATACGGCTCATCTGACAACGCAAATGTCGTGCTTCATCGTCATGAGTGCTCCGTGCCTAAAAATCATTGGGTGCCCGATCACAGCAGCGTTTTAACCGCCTGCCGTAATGATGGCAGTTTCTGAACGAGTGGTGTGGTACGGCAGTGGTGACTGCACAGCGTGAAAAAATTTTCACATGTGAAGCCAATGACTGAAGGTTTCACAGGCCAAAGTCTGCACATTTTACGGCGCTTGAAGCCGCAACCAAACTACACAAGAAGTTTGTGCCTTCGTTTCAGAAGCGAAGTTGTGAAGGTCTTGAAGGTTTTCTCTGGTGTTCTTTTTTACATGCGAAAATGACATGACCTCCTCTAAAATGAACATGCGCTCGTTTTTTAACCAGGATGTCAGTGAAAGTTTCAGCGAAAGGCCTACTGTAATGACGTTAGCGTTAGTTTTAGCCACCCCAGCCTAACCAAGTTGCATTATTGGCCTTTTTCGCATTTAACTATTCGTTCTATCTAATTTTAGAAACTTCGAATACTAGCTATTCGAAAATCAAATCGAATTATTCTATTCAAATTCGAAACTCGAACATTCACACACCCCTAGCAGTTACACAAAAAGCTTTGCCATTCTTTACCTGAATGATACATGTAGAGCTAGTTGGCTGTACATCATCACAAGGCTTTGCTTACTTTTATTCTTTTGTGTTTTAAACCTGTGAAATATGCCTGGACAACAGTTAAAAGGGTACTGGCACGAAAATTTCCTGTCATTTTTTTTTTTGTGTCAAGTGAAAGGCCATGTCCTCAAGAGCCCAGAAAACGTACTGGTAAACGTGAGTGCACCCTGAAAATTGATTAAAAGACGCTTTTAAAAGCTACTTTCGGTCCTTGATGTGACATGCTATGAACTTCTGATCACGTGCTCGTGCAAGATATGACATTTCCACAGTTGCTTCGCTTTGTGGCTCCATTGGTGATGCACAAGCGGCCATTTTGTGTGCTTTGGCACCTGATGTCATCACAACTAGCCGCACTGGTGAGAAGTCACCAGCCAGACGTCACGCTAGTGCATTTGTTAGTGGGTGCACCATGCAAAAATTGACTTTAATGTCAAAATAAAATATCTTCCGAGCTTCACACATGCTTAGAGTCGTCTCTGTATACAGGAGTGTAAGTACCCTATTAAGGCAAGCAGCTGCTTCAAGTTGAAAGTTATTAAGGGTGTGTCCAGATAAGATCGAACACGAGGTACCGGTCACCATTCCCGATTTTGATGAATTTGCTGTAGGTCTAGGCATTACACCCAGAACAACAGTATCGAACTTAGTTTTGCAGAAAAAAATTTTGTTCACATGAAAAAAGAAATACAAATTTTAGCCACAAAAAACCCTTTTCCGCCAATTTCACGATTTCTGAATTTTGAGTGCACCTAGGGAAAAAACGGTGCACTTCTCGGTCACAATATTTATCCCCCTCAAGGAACAAGTTAAATACATTCTTATGAGTCTATTTTCCTTGCTTGTCGAAGCACTTTTGAAGAAAAAAATCACAAACTTGGCAAATTGCACAAAATACCTGTATTTGAGGAATTTACTGCTGCAAACAAGTTAAAGTGAGGATAATAAAAATCAGTACATATTAACTTTGATACTTTCACTCTCTTTTAAAATAATTTTCGTAGCTTTATCACGATCCATTTTACTCGATAATTGGGCTGAAACGTGATTTACCAAAAACGCCGAACTTTGAAAATAGTTTTCTCAAAAAGGCCATTTTGAATTTTTTTTAATATCCCTTTGATTGAAGTCAAGGATGTCATCTATCATTCTGCATAAAAAAACGTTGCATTATTTTGGTTGCTAAAAAAAACGCCAGGCCTGCGCGGAAAGCGCAGCACATTCACAGCGAAAGCTCGAAGAGCGGCATTTCTAGAGCCCGTTATAAACTCTCTTGTGGCTACTAATACAAGTACACCAGCAACATACCCACTACGCCACAAATCATAATTTTTGTGAAGTTGGGAAGCACTCACCACAACATTACTTGTCATTCTGCGGAGAAGCGAGGTACCACCTCTAAGGCATTATGTGCAGTTTCTTGATGCGACGGCTGATGACAATGAAGAATTATGACTGAGCTTTTGTAATGGGTTGGAAGCTTTAAAGGAACCTCTAGTTACATAATTCACATTGTGTGACGCCTGGTCGTTATTTCACTCTCCTACCACGCTTTATAACATACGCTAACGTGAGAAAGAGATAAAGAGAGGGAATTAACTTTATTGAGACCCTGAGGAAATGGATCATGGGAGCCTAATGGGCTTCCTTGGCAACCAACAGAAGAGCACTTGCGAGGAACCCACTACGCTCTATATCATCATAATTTTTGTGAGGTAAGGAAGCAGCCACTATGCAATTTTTCGTCATTCTGCAGAGAACCGTGGTATCTGCTAAACACCTGTAAGGCATTATGTGCACTTTGTTGATGCTGCGGCTGATGACGATGAAGAATTATGGAAGAGCCCTTTGTAATGAGTTGGAAGCATTCAACAACCTACTCGCTGTGCAATTCGCATTGTGTGATGCCTGGTTAGAGAATTCGCATTTTGTGACACTTGGTTGTTATTTTCCTCTTCTACCACGCTGCATTACATATGTTAATGTGGTTCCTTCCCGACATAAAGCCTGTATAGGGTCCTTTTGCAAAGCAGTTTCAAGCCCCGGCATGGCTCTGAGGTAAAATACTGGGCTCCCACGCAGAGGGCCCAGGTTCGAACCTCGTTCCATCCTGGAAAATTTTTTTATTTCCTTTTTTGTTCTTATTTCGAGCGATAGTGGTTACGGACACCGGCGGCGGTGGACAACTACGGCGCCAAAAACGGCCCTGTTGTGATGTCATAAGAGCTTTCGCTGCAAAAGTTATAATGCGTCAAATGTGACCAAGTCAGCCTAGCAGCCGCGTCGTTCGTTGTCTGCTGAAACTAGGATATAAGTTGTTCAAAATACTAATGCGTGACATAATCACAGATAAGTAGCTCCACACCAACAAATGCACAGCCAGGTGTCATGGTTCAGCAAGCTTTGTCTTGTGATCAGCCGCTTGACAAACCCGCAGTAGCGGCCGCTCAATGCTGCAGTCGCCCACATTACATGAGTGCCGCTTCGACTGCGAAATTGCCGGCAGAGTTTTCGTTGCATATTATGACATTTGTTGGCACTTAACAGTCTTTATCTTTCATAGTGATGCATTCCTTCTCTCGTTCGTCCTCTGAGTGTAGTTTGGTGCGCAAGCGGAGTTCATCCACAGTCGAAGCGGCACTCGTAATGTGAGCACCCGCAGCATCGAGCGGCCGCTACTGCGGGTTTGTAAAGCGGCTAATCGCACGACAAAGCTTGCTGAACCATGACACCTGGCTGCGCATTTGTTGGTGTGGAGCTACTGATTTGTGATTATGTCACGTACAAGTATTTTGAACAACTTATATCAGAGTTCCAGAGCATAACGAACGACGCTGTCTCTAGGCTGACTTGATCACATTGGATGCATTATAACTTGTTAGCAACCAAAATAATGCAACGTTTTTTAATGCAGAATGATAAACGACGTCCATGACTTCAATTAGAGGGATTTTTTAAAAAATTAAAAATGGCCTTTTTGAGAAAACTGTTTTCAAAGTTCGGCGTTTTTGGTATATCACGTTTCAGCCCAATTATCAAGTAAAATGGAGCGTCATAAAACCATGAAAATTATCTTAAAGAGAGCGAAAGTATCAAAGTTTATATGTAGTGATTTTTATTATCCTCACTTGAACTTGTTTGCAGCAATAAATTCCTCAAATACAGGAATAACACGTTTCGAGCTAGTTGGTTGTTCATACCGAGGCAAAAACAGCGTGTAAAGACGAGAACGGACAGACACAAGAAAAGGCACAGAAACAGGCGCTGCCTAACAACTGGAGTTTTATTGCTCATACGCCACGAAAATAAATAGCACGTATCAACAAAAAACCAATAAGAAGAGAGGCACAGCAAAAAAAAAACGGTTTGATAGGACACTCAAAGCAGTTAGCCAGTGGGACCGTGATTATCTAGCCCCCGATAGGAAGGCTAGCTCTTTATCTAAAAGGGCTATTGATGGGGCACTTACGCAGCTGTCCTGTAAGTTCACGATATGTTGGGCCTCCATGATTTCTCCGGTCACTTTATCGCAAGACCTGCGTAATACTCTCGTGTTGTTGAATAGAAATTTTTCAAGCACATGAGCGCCACCAACAGGCGCACAAGGGGTCATGGGAAATGTGTGTACGCCGCAGCAGCAGCCTCGATGAGCGCGTGGGCCTCGCACTATAGCTTTCTGCTTGCACAGTGCCAGGACTTCTTAGACACAGTGAATTTGGCAAGGTGCAACATGTTACTGCGTAATTCAATCACGAACTTCAGTATTTAGCTGCGACGGCCTCTCGATTTCTGTCTGTCCCACTGTCGGACTAGTTGAGTGGCTCAGAAGCGTCACTTTTCTTTCTGTTTTTTGGCGCCATTGCGCCTTACGGCATAAATGAAAAAAAAAGAAACAACTCGGTTGCCTATGAAGTGCAGGAACGGTCTATGATTCGCGGATGCATTTAGAATCAACGTCCATCGACACTGTCGACGAACACAGTGTGAGGTTCTGACATTTTAAGGGGGGACACTGCTCTTAAAATTTTTTTCTCATTTCTTGATCGATTTTGATGATACTTGGTGAGTTTATGTATATTTGTGCGCTGATTTTAAATATGCAATTACCTTTCTAGTATAACCGATAGTTCCTAAAATACAAAATATTTCATGTGCCTTTTGGGGAGGAGGGAGGAAATAACTTTTATTTAAGACGGCAAGATTTGAGGGATCGGCTCCCTTCTCTAGGTGGCAGCCATGAGTCCTTGAGCTCTGGCGGCACCCTCGGCTTGCCGAAGGACTTGGAGTTGCACTTCTGGGTCTGGGCTTAGCAGTGCGGTCTCCCACTGCTCTCCGTTAGTGTATGTTCTGTCTTGGAAGATTTTTTTTTTAACAGAGAGAGTTACAAAGTAAATCAGCGTATCACAATAACCTGTAATCAGAACTGAGTGCAACGAAACAAAAACTGATGTTCTAAGCCCATTAGTACAAAAGTTATGGTATGTTGAACATTCGCGAAGGAAATCACAGCTTGAAATTGATGCACTCGTGAATGTTCAACATATTGTTTTTGTTCTAATGGGCTTAGAACATCAGTTTTTGTTTCGGTGCACTCAGTTCTGATTACAGGTTATTGTGATACACTGATTTACTTTGTAACTCTCTCTGTTAAAAAAAAAATCTTTCTCCCCAAAAGGCACATGAAATATCTTGTATTTTAGGAACTACTGGTTATACTAGAAAAGTAATTGCATATTTAAAATCAGCGCACAAATATACATAAACTCACCAAGTATCAAAATCGATCAAGAAATGAGAAAAAAATTTTAAGAGCAGTGTCCCCCCTTAAAGAGAACACTAGAAAGTGTAGTCGGAATTTGGGGAAATGAGATGCATTCATTGCGTCGCTCGCACCATATATGTAAAGAACGATAAGTGCTTACTAACCTTCGTTGGTGCTACAACTATAGGTTGGAATAATACTTAGAGCGAAAAAAGAAAGGAGCAGTACAAGGAAGGAAATGCACAAACCAGCACTCACACACAAGTGAAAGTTTATTGCACGCGTGAAAAAAGAAACATATATACAAAAAAGGAAGCGCGTCGTGCGTGTCATAAAGAGGCACAAAAAGTCAAACAACCAAGGCGGGTGCTTACAGTCGACTAATAAAGTTGAATTCCTTGTCTTGTAACGACTGAGAAGGTTGACTGACACAAAGTGTGTCGTTATTTGTGACATGATCAGTGATGCTACCGAAGACTTCTGATTTGGAGCGCTTTGGAGCAGCAAAAATTTTCATCTTGGAGCACTTTGGAGCAGCAAATTTTACATCCTGGAGTGCAATACAGAAGCATATTGCATTAACATTCAAGCCCCTGAATATTATTATAGGGCTCTTATGAATGCTAGAGATATTTCGATTCATTGCAAATCTCATGGAAAAAATCATCTCAGGAGATCTCCATACTTCACTCGCTAATGAAAAAATAAGGGCTCATGCAGTTGAGTGTTTTGGATTAACCTCTTTGGCGATTATTTTCTACACTAACAAATGAACAGAATGCCGGATCAATCAAATTACATTTTATGAAATAACACTCTAAGTACATCTATGTGGTTATCAGCACACGTGGTAGACAAACGCCGTGATGTATAGCAGTGCCTCAATGCCAAAGAGCCACACTGTCCCTAATGCATTCCCCTAAGAAAACTCCAACGCCAAAGCCAGGTTCTTTTTCTTCTCGATCGACGGGTAGATCCTCCCCCTCCCTCTCTGCAAGCTTTCTGCACCTCACCTGGTTTTGCGCTAGCTCCATGATCGACGCACCGATCATGGAAGCAGTGTAAAGCGACAATGTCATGTGATGACGTCATCACATGACATCACAATATATGACGCCATGATGATGTCACAAGTTTTGACGATCTATCACGTGGTGATGACGCCATCACATGATTATTTTTTGCATCAATCGATTGACGCTGCCGACGGTCAATTTTCGTGTTTGAGAAAGCATCTAAGGCTTTCGCATTAATATTGCGTATTGAACGTTAACAGCCTGGCCGTTAACAACCTGGCCTTACATACCAAACTGTCCTCCACCATGTCACCTCTGTGCCATGCGCGAAACAGCTTCGCTTATCATCCACTTCACAGAGTGAAATGGCTCGTCAAATTTTTAAAAAATTTTTATTGTGATAGTGATTATATGGACACTCTCGGCGGATTTTTGCCGTTGCCATCGCCGTAATTTTCCATATAAAGTCAAAATTAACATCACCACGCGCATTCTAGCCGCGGGTAAAAGCTTGCGAGCACTGGCGACGAACGCGGCTGAAGCGGCCGTCTGTCTCTGTCGCACGGACAGCACGAGATAACATCTTCCCGCATGCGGACCTGCTGTTGATTGCTCAACAAACAGAGAGGAAACGCTCCGCCCGTCTTTCGTAAGGAGCACGAAGGGATGCCAGGGGAGCGGAGGGGGGGGGGGAGGGGACCGCATCGTTCGGCGGGCGCAGTCGCTTGCGCGCGCGCTATCTCGAGGGATCAAGAGACGGTTCGTAAACCTGCTGTGCTCTCAACGCTTACTTCGCGTTTAGAGAACTCAGAGCACGAAAACGCTTCGGTTCCTGGGGCGGCCATATTCCCTTAAAGGGGTCATGAACCACTTTTCCAAGTAATGATCTAATGACCTTAGTATCGGAGTTTACTGCCTCCCGAATCGATTGCCGCAAAAATTTCTCGAATCCGTCAAGAATCAGCGAATTTACGGGGGTTTGGCGCACGCTCTCAGTGCTTTCTCTCTTTTCTCGTGCTGATGAGCGCACTGGAAGCTAGACAGGGAGGGATGGCACGGGGGTAAGAAGTTACGTCAGCGCACGTCATGAAACGCGATCGCTCTCCCGCTGTGATTCGCATGCGCGAGTGCGGCTACTGTGTAAAGTTAGCAGACTGAGGAGTGCGGCGCGGGCAAGTGGCGGCACCCCGTGGCAAGAAGCGCATCTCATCCGGCTATCGGCCAATAAGCATGCTATGTCTCCGCGACGTCAACGTGCAGACGCCCCGCCCACCGACGAGAGTGAGAACCGGCCTCTGTTTGAAAAGAGGGCGCCTGAGGAAACGGCAACTTCGTGCTCCGCTTGTGGCCTTTACGCGGCGTGCACGACTGTAATATTTTGCAGAACGGTTCATAGCCGTGTCAGCTTTCCGCAGGTTGTGTTTTTTCAACAAGCCCAATTGGTGCTTCATGACCCCTTTAAACCAGCGTTTTGTTGAGTTACGCGAGATCGGATCCAAAAGAGTTAGCTGCTAGCCTTACTTCGTTTAACAATACAATTTGTTGGTCTCGCATTCATTGCTTCGCCCTTAAGCGAAACTGAGTTTTTTTAAACGTCAGCTATTGACCCTCGAAAGCGAGGAGCGAACGTGTAACATGGCGTAGCCGCTTCACTGTGGGCCGTCAGCGACGAGCCCGCTTGACAGCTGCGCATTTGCGGCTGCTCCGACCAGGAGATATGCTTTTATTAATGATATTACATTTTTAAAAACGCAAGCAAAAATTAGAATTGGAACCCAAGCACGTGAGCTCGAAAGGGCAGGGCCTTTTAGGGGATATTTACCGCAGAATGATTACAAACTCGGATGTGCTGGTGGAAGGAATTACGGAAAGGCTCTTCTGGATGAAGATCCATGGATAAAGTGTATCTGAGGAAAAGTGTCAACGCGTTCCCACCGTTCGCGTGCTCTTCCATAAACGCGAAGCAAGGAAAATTCGATATTGTTCCATATATCTACTGCTAGCGATCCCAGATTTCATTCCGCGATGTCCAGAAACAGAAGCGAGACATTTCAGCGGCACGCATGTAGTTATTACTGAACAGTGCTTTCCTTGCGTGCCGTGTGACGCTTGAAACGAGCTATCAGCAGAGTTTCTGGAACAGACGACGTCCGCCGATGAATCCCCGTCGCACTTTCTTGCTACCGATAGGCCTAGACGTCCCGAGCCTCTGCGGAGAGCGCGTTTTGCTGTCGAGCCGACTTGCTGAACAGAAGCTGCGTCGACACCGTGCATGGCATCGTGGCTTACTTGGGACACACGCGCTAGTGCTATTTATTCAGCAGAATAATTCTTGGTCCATGGTTGCGACTTTGGCAGCCCCAAGATCAAGCTGCACATGTTCTGACGCGCCGGCGGTGCGACTGCCGGTGATAGACACCCCCAAACCCGAGATTTTGGCGCAGTTTGGCGCAATTTTCGTCGATATTATCAGGATGGCGCAGTAAATACAATTTGGCGCACTTTGGCGCAGGAGTGGAATCACTGTATGACATGCCTCCGAAATTTCTCGCGTTGTCTGATTAGGTTGATGGTACAAATTACTGTGCTTTCGAAGATGGGATTACATTTTCATGACTGACATAGCAATGCGAGATGAGACGGCTCCATTCAATGAATTTCGATGCTCTCTGAGGCACATATTAATACATCGACCAGTCTGGCCGATGTACATGTGGGCACAAGAAAGAGAAATTTGCGGTTAACTACTACACAATTTACAAAACAATTGGCATGCCTCTGACCACATTTTTCTTTGCCCACCGCAGACCCCTGCGACCTTAATGCGAAAAGGCTTATTTGGGGCGGCAAACAGAACCTTCACCCCCACATCGCTTACCTATGTTCTTCAGGCCATGCGACTTCTTATACATATGTGGAATAACTGCAATATTTCTAGTTTCTTCATTATTTACGGATGGAGGACGTCCGTGTTAATCTTTCTTTGCCATGCGATCAGATTTTCGCAAACCGATACAACGATATGCAAGATATCCCGCCTCTTTGATCACTTTGCAGCTGGAAACTACTGCTCATCTTATGTGCGCAAGTTTTTTTCCAATGCCGTGCGTAATCATGACATAACAATTCCTCGTTTAACAATATTCGAATGCGCCGACGGGAAATTAAACACCAATTTCGCTGAACGCGGGCTATACTGCCCGCAAACATGCTCCGCAGTGAAACTTAAAAGCATGTATCAAGAAACTGCAAATAATCTGAGCAAGGCATCTCGCAAGTGAATTCTAGTCCCATCCCTTTTTCTTTAAACACGTTTAGAATGTGCTCACTTCTTTGTACAGCGTGTGACTTGTCAATTAAGATCAAATAATCATCTGTATATCTGAACACTGTAACACCTCTCTACAGTTTGGTTAACCATTAGCGGTCCGTTGTCGGGCGCTGCCCGACAAGGGTGTTCGTGGTTTAAATTTCGCTGTTTTCACACTGCGAGTCGCGCGCATTTTTTGTATACATGAAGTGCCATCTCTTGAGGAATAGGTGAGCTTTGTTTATTGAGGTTTCCTTTTTTTTACACTAGAGTGCAGCACTATGTTCAGCACGGAGCCCAGAGCGTACCCACTCGCACGCGGTTCGCTGAGAAGCATGGCCACATTTTCACCGCGTGTGTTTTACGGTGGTGCTTTTAGTGAAAGCGAGGATGACTTTAGCGAGGAAGAGAATTACGTGCCTCCACCAGACAGTGATGACAGTGATTCGACAGAAGTGAGTGACTAAGAAGACGACAACAGCAGTGAGACAACTCCGCTGTTGACACACAGGGGAACAGTAAACACCCTGGCCTGCACCCAGGAGAATGCTTTGAGCGGTATCATACACTGTCCAAATATCGCTAAAGGAGTGTTCTGCAGAATGCAGGAGCAAAAATAAATATCTTGCGAGTTCTTCTTCCACAGTTTGTGTTTTTTTTTTCGCGGCGCCAGAAACTGGCAAAATAGTTTCGGACCGGTAGAGCCGGAAAGTGGGTAAAAGTTTTGGACCGCAAAGGGTTAAACCCGATCGCGAGCCACTATGGCATTAAATGCCATGGCGGCTTGTGAACAAGTAATCATTGAATAAATACGAATTCGGTATTCCAGCTCACGTCGTTCACGAAAACACATTTTGACTGCATGTATTGGCACGTACGTGATAACTCGCATGCCGCTTAACTGCTACTTCCGTTATACATCCACTCGGTAATACCTACAATGACTGCATCATTCCTTTCGCATTTCATTTCATTGCAGGTGCGTTCAGACATGTGTCTTAGAATAACAGAGAGCTGAGCTAGTTGGTAAGTATTCATTCTAAAAAGACAGGGCGTGCAAACACGGACACAAGAAAGAAGTCAGGACACCACAAACGACGACTAACAACTGAAGAGACGCACAACGGCTGAAAAGAAAGAAGGCACGAAAACTTATCTGCGCATGCCCATGCAACAGGCGAACCTATCAATCCGGCACGCGTGGCGGTCTACGCGGACGATAACGGTTAAGGCATTTGATTTCATCTTTATGCAAGTTAATCGACGGTTGGCTCACGCATGCGCTACCACTATTCTCGATATGCCATGCTTCAATCATCAGGCGCGTTTCTTCATTTCTATGCCGGTACAACACTGCGCATTCATCAAATTTTGGCGTGCACTTACAATCTCGACAATGTAAAGAAAGATTAGAAGGTGAGCCTCCTGTTAGCGATCTCTTATGTTCCAACAATCTCTGGTTGATGCATCGGCCCGTCTGTCCTACGTAGAAGCGGTCGCAGCTGAAAGGGATCTTATACACCACACTCGTACGGCAATTAGTGAATTTGTTGGTGTGTTTTACGAAACAAATATCGGTCCGCTTCTTGTCTTTTACTCCCTCATTCTTCCTCTGCACAGCGGCACAAATCTTACCTAGCTTATTGGCAGCCGTGAAAACAACATTAATGCCGTATCTAGTTCCTACTTTCTTTAGCCTGTGAGATACGCGATGAATGTACGGTATACCTACGACACGTTTCTTCCTATCGCTTTCTGCAACCATGCTCGGACATGTGTAGTATTTAGGATTTAATAATAGTGAACCAGCGGCGACGCTTTTTTTTTCGTTTGGTGCTCCCACGGCACCAACGAGCAGCGAGTGACGGAACAGCCGGCAGGCTTGCTGTACACACTTTTCCCATAGTGCTTTGCGCGCCTGCGGGGGGCTCTGGGATTGCTTGAAAAAGGTCTATTGGGGCGCGCATTCACAATCTCGGCAGTGGATGCCCAGGTGTCCTGAAATTCGCAAGGTCATATTGTATTTATGTTCTAACAATCTTTTGTTAAGGCATCGGCCGATCTGGCCGACGTAAGTGCGTCTGCAAGACAAGGGAATGGAATAAACGACTCCCTCAGTACATGACTAGGGGTGTGCGAATATTCGAAATTTCGAATATTTTTCGAATACTGTTTGCTATTCGATTTGATTCGCACTAGAATTTTACTATTCGAACTATTCGAACTTCCCAAAAACAAATACTGTCAACGTCAGATTGAAAGTGACCCCTTCAGATTTTCAATATGCTTCACCTCATTACACTCTCGTATTGCGGCAAAGCTGCCTTTCAAGCTCCGTTACGGTCGAACTTTGCCAAGAGACTGTCAACGTCCGAATGAAAGTGGTCCCTAGATTTTTCAATATGCTTCACCTCATCACACCCCCGTATTGCGGCAAAGCTGCCTTTCAAGCTCCGCTACGGTCGAACTTTGGCAAGAGACAGTCAACGTCCGATTGAAAGTGGTCCCTAGATTTTCAGCATGCTTCACCTCATCCACGGCCACCTGGATCGGGGCGCGCGGCGGTGTTGCTCCGGCCGTCCCATTCGGCGCGCGCCCCTTTGAAAAGTTGTAATTGAGGTAGTTCAGACGCGCGCCGCGACGCGGCGCTCTCCTCCCACCCCCTTGCGAATGATGCCGCGCTGACCGCGCCGTAGACAGCCGCAGATGTGTTTGGAAAAATGCACACTGGACATCGTGCACGTGGTGACTGGAATCAAGGTACGCTATTATGTATTGTTAATCGGGCTTTACACAGTGAGTGTTGTTCTCTGTAGCATGTTACAATCGAGATAGAGCCAAGCAGCGTGCTTAAGAGACTTCGTGTGGCGCGGCGCGTTCATGTGCCATGACCACGGCCGCTACATAAGTGCCATGACACATGTATTTTGCCGAGTACGTGATTTTCCGTGCTTCTCATTCTTTGTTTTGGCACTCGTTTCTCCCACGGCCGCCTGGACCGGCGCGCGCCATGCTTCTTTCTAAATACAGTTCGTCGTCGTCGGCACTGCATAGATGTCTTCTGCGGTCGAGCGCTGTCTTAACTGGAAAACAATTACGGTAATGATAATGCTGTAGTCGTTTTCTCCTTGCCGATGATAGGCAACATTTTGATGTGGGCACGTCTCTTTGCATTCTGAAGTTTCCACGATACAACAGTGATGTGAATGCGACGTTCTTATTTAAGCGCAGGCCGCATGTAGGCGAATTTGAACGCGAAAGCGATGAGCGACGCTTGTCGCCTGCGAATTAGCTAAGGGTCGGTCGCGCAATGGCCACTTTCTCTCGTTTTGGTATCGCTTGTCGTTTTAACGCGACAGCATGAAAAAGCCCGTTTCCCAAGCAACATTTTATCCTTGGCAAAATGTCGGCCTGACGTCGCTGGCGAACACACTGTCGTTGGCTCAACCTTGGCAACCAATGTAGGGCCGGTCTTGGGGATTGACATTGGCCTCATGTGGGCCTGCGTCGGCACCCGATGTAGGCCCGTACACCGTGGCCGACGATGCCGAGTGCATGCCGCTCGCGGGTTGACCAAGGCCCGACGTTACATAAGCGTCGATTTACCGACGGCCGTAGGTCGGTTGCGGACGTTTCTCGCTAGTATTGCTGCTTTTTTTTCTTATTTTTTTGTGCGTGTTCTAACAAAACGCATCAATTGTTTTTCTGGTGTATTGGTGCGTGTCGTATTTAATGTGAACGGGCAGTTTATAGAGGCGTTTAACTATATCTGAATTAATTACGGGCAGACTGCACATGTAATACGGAAATAAACGCCTCTAACGGTCTGCACTAATTAACGTGTTAATACGTAACACACAATAAAAGAAAGACGTGAATATAAGTTTTCTCTCTTTAGATGTTTCACATTGTCATACCACATTGACTTCAGGCAAGTAATTTGTTTTTAGTCTGCGTACCACGAGGTTACGCCTGTTAGCTGTAGCTGTGAGTTTTTCACTCGCTCGCCTCATTTACCGTGTTTTTCAGAAACGTGCCGTACGGCTGCGTGCCTTACTGTAAGTCAACACCAAGAAAGATTACGTTGCCTCGACGCCAAAGTGGCATTCCTTCCAGCAGGTAAAGCTCGCGCACTCAAGGCCGCAGCATCCCTTGGGATGCTGCGGCCTTGAGTGCGCGAGCCTCCTTTAAGCAGCGGAACCAACCTTCGGATCGTTTCCCCTATTCTGGAAGCACTCAGAAAAATAAAAGGTTTTTTTAATAAATCTCGTGCTTTCCTTCACATGTATACTTTTTACTGATATGCTGCACTTAAGAACACCAAAACAATTTTCTTGAAATGTGACTCACGGGTGTTTTCGCTTCGGTCACCATCATCACGACAAGGACTGGCGCACACACACAAAAAAAGTAAAGAATATAGCGATAGCCGCCATTCATCCTTTTATGTGCTTTTTGTGAAGGTGGGGGAAGTGCTATGCTAACTCACGGTTACTCTACAGCGATATCTTCAAGGCGCCGCAAACCTTCCCGCATAGAGCGCAAAGGAATGGAGGGGTAGTAGGCGCGCGCCGCGGTGCGGCGAAAGGAGCGGTCACGCCCCTTTCTGCAATTACGCCTCCTCCGTCCGAATGGGACGGCCGGAGCAACACCGCCGCGCGCCCCGATCCAGGTGGCCGTGCCTCATCACACCCCCGTATTGCGGCAACGCTGCCTTTCGAGCTCCGTTACGGTCGCAAATGTACTAACTCAAGAAAACGCTGGTTCCAACATGGAGATGAAAGATGTGGCAGAGGTGGGGGCTCAATTAATGCTGTTTTGGACCTGAAATTTGGGCAGGAAGTCTGAAAAATCGGAAGTCGAAACGTTTTAGCATCTAAAATTTCAGATGTTCTTGTATATCGACGTCTACGAGGCAGATTTGGAACTCCGGACTTGAAGGGAGCACACCCTTGTCTGCCACATCAGTTGGGTTTCCACAGAAGTTGAAAGAGGAGGAGAGGCTGAGGAAATGGCATCTTTGCCTATCACGTGTAAAGTGTTGTCGGCAACACTTTGGTTGCACCAAATCATGTACATAAATACAATTCAACCTCTACATTGCCTCATTCTTGATAAGACAACTATGAAACACCACCCCGCCAGTGCTTCATCAACTTAGCGAAAAGAAACACTTTCATGTTGCTATCTCATAAGAATATGCTTAGGAATCCTCTCTAACTTTTTCCTCCGCAATTTCGCTTCGAAGTATTCGAAAAATATTCTAGAAATATTCGAGAAATATTCGAAAAATATTCGATTCGATTCGCGCTCACACTTCAATATTCGAATTCGCTTCGCACCCAAAATTTTGCTATTCGCACAGCTCTATACATGACACGAACTTATCGCGATGATTAGTGGTGCAGCCAACCTTTGTCCGACTCATCCGATTCACTCGCTTGCAAAGACCTGACAAGTGGTCAGGAGCTGAAAACAGAACGTGTATCCCATTTCTGCTGCTTATCTTTCTCAGGTTGTGGGAGATGCCATGTACATAGGGAATGACCACACATTTTTTATCTTTGTCTCTTACGCGAGTCTTATCTGTCCTTAACATTGTTTCTGCCACTGAGAACAGGAGGGTTATCGGGTACCCAGCCTGTACTAGACGGCACTTCTGGTTAAAAAGCTGTTTTTTAGCTTGTGCTCGCACGATTTCGACCTACGCAAAATGGAATGGTTCGTTTTTTATTGAAAAGAATGGTATATGTATAGGCTCATCTATTGCACCAATCCTCAGTGACCTTTTTCTGGCTATGCACGACAGTGTTTTAAACGAGTTCTTTCAGGATAAATAAATAGGAACATAAATACAAATACTTTCAGGAACATAAATACAATGTGACCGTGCAAATTTCAGGACACCTGGGCATCCACTGCCAAGATTGTGAATGCGCGCCCCAATTCAACAACACGAGAGTATTACGCAGGTCTTGCGATAAAGTGACCAGAGAAATCATGGAGGCCCAACATATTGTGAACTTACAGGACAGCTGCGTAAGCACCCCATCAGTAGCCCTTTTAGATAAAGAGCTAGCCTTCCTATCGGGGGCTAGATAATCATGGTCCCACTGGCTAACTGCTTTGAGTGTCCTATCAAGCCTTGCTTCTTTTGCTGTGCCTCTCTTCTTATTGGTTTTTTGTTGATACGTGCTATTTATTTTCGTGGCGTATGAACAATAAAACTCCAGTTGTTAGTCAGTGCCTGCGTCTGTGTTTTTTTTTCACCCCAAATACAGGTATTTTGTGTGATTTGCCAAGTTTGTGATTTTTTTCTTCGACAAGCAAGGAAAATAATAAACTCATAAGATTGTATATAACTTGTTCTTTGAGGGGAATACATATTGTGACCACGAAGTGCACCGTTTTATCCCTAGGCGCGCTCAAAATTCAGAAGTCGCGAAATCGTAGGAAAAGTGTTTTTTATGGCCAAAATTTGTATATTCTTTTTTTCAGGCGACCAATATTTTTTTTTTTTGCAAAACTAACTTCGAAACTATTGTTTGGGTGTAAAGCCTAGACCTACAGCAAATTTAATCAAAATCGGGAATGGTGACCGGGACCTCGTGCTCGATCTTATCTGGACACACCCTATAGTTTTTCATTGTTTGCACTGTGCTCCTTTATTTATGTATACCAGTTTTGCAAAAACAGCAATAAAAAAATCAATAAGATCATCCTTGACCTCATAGGCATTGGTAAGCTTTAGAAGTGTAACCGAACATGAAATATACTGTATCACCTAAACAGACTTAACCATTGATTGAAGGATCGTTTACAAATCAGAGCA
This sequence comes from Rhipicephalus sanguineus, assembly GCF_013339695.2. Lineage (NCBI taxonomy): Eukaryota > Metazoa > Arthropoda > Arachnida > Ixodida > Ixodidae > Rhipicephalus > Rhipicephalus sanguineus. Next base: position 173,746,711 of record NC_051181.1, on the reverse strand, counting down.
ATAATTGAGTGTTACCTTGGCAACGTAGTTGGGCTCGGCTGGAATGGCTCCGCACAATGGTGGTGGCTTTTCATCCTCCTTGCCAATGAACAAGGGCAGCGTGAGTGCATTCTGCTGCAACATCTTCATCAGGGCTCCTCGGCGCAGAGCCTCCTTGGGACGTTCTGAAAAAGATGTGCTCCGTCTGCCTACGCTGCCTGGAACACGTGAGGAGGCACAGAGATGGTTATACCACTGCCAGGACAATGCAACCCAGATTTCTTCAATCATGCCAGCTGCGAAACTCCATTCCAAAATACGGACATGCACACAAAGAAATTAGCAGAGGCGAGCAAACTGATGGGTCACCTGAGAGCGATGACAGAAAAAACACTGCATTAGCACAATCACTGCGGTCTCCGCTGTCATTACGCGAGAATTAGGACAAGTACTTTCAACCCTTCGCGGTCCGTTGTCGGGCCCTGCTGGACAAGTTCTTTCGTGGTTGATTCATGCGCATTTTTTCTCACTACATTATGCGCCATCTGCATATGAGTAAGTTAACTTCTTTTATTTGAGCTCTGAGTCGTTTAGTTTTCGACCAGAACGGATGGAAGGTGTGAAAAGGTTTTGGACAGCAAAGGGTTAAGAAAGGTACCATGGCTGCAGTGTCATCTGCGAAACGTGAGCCGCAAATGTAAACACGGTGCTCGCTTCATCAATGCGGCATTGCTTGCGAGCTTGTGCAACACAACAGACAAAAATGCCATTTGCTAACTTGTTTTTCGACATACAGGCAGTGCCACAATCAGCAGACTTCCACAACGTTTGCCAATGGCAGGTCTACATTTGGATACCTGGAGCCTATGATGGTGTTTCGTAACTCATATGATTGAAGAACTCTGAACGCAACCAGCCAGGACTCATGCGCACTTCACACCCAGCTGCAGTGTGCAATCAGAGCTGACATGCTCAAATGCTGGAAAAGTCGGTACTTAACACAGTGCTGGAGACATAATGGCCCTCCAGTGCATGCACCCTGGTTGGCTAAACGATCATCTCAGTGTGGTGCAGTGCTTGGTGTGTGCCATGCCGCAGTGCATAGGTTTTTTTATCCGAACATCCACAAGCCTGATCGCCAACAAGAAATATCACAAACAAGTTTAATACACTCTGGCCAATAGGTATAAACGTTTCAAAGGGAACTTTTTGAATCTATCTGATACAGTAGGTACACAACAACAACCATCACACTGAAGCCATTTATCTAGGAATTTTTAACCATTCTGAATATGAAATTCTCATGTTTAGTTGCTGCTCACATGCGACATATTTCTTTGCGAAATACGATGGTACCAATTCTTTGAACCCTGGCTGATTTATGACTCAGGGCAAAGACCTCCACCCTACCACTTCTACCCTATCAAAGTTAAAGGGGTACTGACACAAAATTTCGCGGCCGAGATAGCCTGCTGAATCGATTCCCGTGTACGTGGGTGTACCATCTGCAAAATATCGACAGCGAATAAAGCTTGGAAGGTATTTTATATGATTTTTGAAGTTCGCGAGCGTGATCCGGCATTATAGGCAGCACCTGGTGCATTGACACCCTCGGAGGTGATCCGAGGTGACCCCCCTACTTCCCCTACGTAACCGTTGCAGCCGGTACAAGTTATGATGACGTCGTAGCCGCCATTTCTGTTTTGACGCGCTTCCCGACAAATCACTCCTCGCCAGCGGGTCAAACCTGAAGTGATTCGCCACGTCGAAAATTCCTTCCATCCCCACCGCAAGAATATCGCCACCAGACGACGATGAGCCCGATGACGACAGACCGCGCGGAAATGCGTCACTGTTCTATGTGCTCACGTGACCGAGCGTTTCACTCGCTAGGTGGTGATAGTTGCACCCGGCGGCTGGTCGTTTTTGGAGCTCTGTCAAACCGAAACTGAGGCTGTGTCGGTAATGAGGAGCTTGTAATTAATTATTTGTCGCGCGCTGCAGCAAACGATGTGCCGTGTTATGAGTAACAGGCCCCCAGCAACACATTGCAGCAAAAAAACGCGGGGCGATAATTTTTGTGTCAGGACTCCTTTAACAAAACCTGTATACAAACTTATTGAAACATCTAGGTGCATAACAGACAAGGACAAAGAACACTGCAGGCAGGACGGGTGACCGAGTATGTATGACCAACTAGCCAAAACCAAAGCTTTTCTGTATACAACCCAGGTACCCACCCCCCCACTTTCTTTCTTGTAATCATAAATTCTTTTACCTCTTGCTGTCAGTGACCTTCAAGTGACCTTAAGCCAAAAGCCAGAGCCATTATCCAGGCCTTCAAACAAGAGCATTTGGGCAAACAGTCAGAAGTTTTAAAGGGGTACTGACACCTTTTTTCGAAGGCTAGTTTACTTTGCCAAACAAATCTCCTGTACGCAGAGACAGCTCTGAGGAAGTGTGAAGCTCAGCAAGTGCCGATAAGATATTAAAGACGATAGTCTTTCTTGGGATACTTAAACGGAGAAATTTTGGTCTGTCTGTCTTTCTGTTTGTCGGCATGTCACTCGATTCAACCACGCGGCCAAAGTTGAACCACTTGCCCAAGGGCCAGCCATCTTGAACTGGTACGGCTGTTCATACTTGTGAACGTTGTCGATCAAAAAGTAAATATCACGCATATCTGAGGCGCAACATCACTAGGTAAATATTAGGTGGTGTGTTCCTTTAATAGAAAATGCATACATATGTAATTCTAAAAACCCTAGTTTCTTAAGCTGCGCTGAAAATGTGACTGCGCTGAAACTTGCCTTCCTCCGTGCCCTCTGCACGAGCTCATTGTTGTGCTTCGGTTTCGGTTCTGTATTGCACTGTACGAATGCCATGGGGCGCTGCTCTGGCATTCCTGTTGTACCCGGGCGACGTGTAAAGAAAAGAGTGTGTGGAGAGTACTCGTTGAGTGCGGACGTTTCTTCTGCTTCAGCGCTTCGCGCCAAACCGCATGTTCGGGCTGGCTGGCGTCCCCGCTGGTCGCGTTGGTCACCGCCGGTCTTCGCCTGCTGCTGCGCCAGGACTACCAGCCCGCAACACAGCACTCGTGTTTCCCGAAGTATTGCCAAATGGCGTCCATATCTCACGCAGCGCCTCTTCTATCGTCTTTAGACGACATTTGCAGTGAAGCACGCAGATACGCGGCCAATTTTTTTATTTTGATATTAAAGTCAATTTTTCCATGGCACACCTACTGACATCGACACTAGCTTGACGTCAAGCTACAGTACCAATGCTGGTAACTTCACGCAGCAGTCTGGCTAGTTGTGATGACGTTAGGTAACAAAACTTCCAAGATGGCCGCTTGTGCATCACCAAAACATGCAAAATGGCCGCTTGTGCATCATCAATGGAGCCACGGTGCGGAGCGGCCACGGAAACGTCACTATATATTGTGTGAGCACGTGATGAGAAGCTCATACCATGTTGTGACATCAGGGTACAGTAGGAACCGAAACTAGCCTTTAAAAACGTACTGTAATTACTTTTTCAGGGTGCACTCGCGCTTCGCACTACCTTTTCAAGGCTCTTGAGGTCTTGACCTCTTTCTATTTGACACAAAAAAATGACAATTGAAAATTTTTAAGTCAGTACCCCTTTAAAAAAATGTGGCAACTCATTGTACAGGACCACATTACATATGCCAGTTACTGAACAAACAAGTTACAAAAATATTTCTTCCAAATTCTTCTTAATGTTAGTTTCCTCCATTTTAACTCACCCCAGTCCATCTCCCCCCTCTTCTCCCGTATTTGGGGTTACAGTGAGCAAAGCATAGACGCTGCTAAGGATTGCCGCCTTGACAAGGAAAAGTCCACTCATCAAAACTCCAGTGACATCCCCTGTTCCACAATTCCTCATTGCTTCAATCCAGACCACATTACAGTGAAAGCTCGATGAACCGAACCTCATGGGACCACCAAAAATATTCGTATCATCCGAAATTCGTATCACCAGAAAGCATGGAAAATTAGCATGCGACAAAAGAAAGCTGGCGTACATTTTCATTTATTGTTTTTCAGGGCGGCAGAAACGTCAGGCAGAACCCTGAATGATTGTCAGTTAAGTTTTTAAATGTCCGCAATCATACCAGCACTCGTAAATATACGACCCGTACGCGCGTATTTAATTAATGAACCAGGTGCGTTATGACCCGCGACAGCAGTAGCCCCTTCCAAGTTTTAATATGCTTTTTTGCATGACACTAGAGTACTACAGCGAAAGTAGCAAAAGAAGCACTTTGACGCAATGGATCAAAGCCACAAAATTATGAAACTACGCGGAGGTGTTGGGGATGATTTTTGAGACTCTTTGTACCTGGGCGGTAGCGTAGGTTCGTATCAAACGTTGCTGTGTGAAAATCGGTTTGCAACAACGTACTCCATTACATTGCAGGCCAATGGGCCTTGGCCGGGACCAATGAAAATTCGTATCACCCCGAAACTCGTATGAGCTGTGATCGTATCACCGAGGTTTCGCTATAGTATTGTGTGTTGAAGAACATTGGTCTGTGATAAACCATGGAATGAAAAAATGATGATGCTGACTATCCTCCTCCCAGAAGTGAGTAACATTGCTGTCTGTCATGATACAGAGGCGCGGAAAAAAAACAAAAAACAACTCAGTGATCGCCGTGCGGGGGCGATGAGGAAAACGAAGCGTGCCGCGTGGTGCGTGCGGTGGTTCGAGGCAGCGCATGCAAGGACAGTCAGTTCTCGGCTGGACGTCTGGTCCGGGGAACTAGACAACGTCGTCTAGGCGCTCTACCGTTCCTGGGCTCCGGCTGGGCGACTGGCCCAGGGACCAGGCGATCTGCTGCTGTTCCGGCTGCTGTTCCTGACAGCTGGACAACCGGTGAACGAGACCTGGACTCCGGCTGGGTGACTGGCCCAGGGACCAGGCAAGTTCCGTGGTTCTGGCTGTCGTCCAGAGGGGCTGCAAGTTTCGTTGCTGTGGGCCGATCTTCCTGCTACCATTCCGGGTGGCTGGCGCGACCCCGGTGCGCTGCTGAGACGAACGTGGTGGCGGAGAGCTGCTGCGGGGCTACCAAGCAGCTACCGATACTCTACTACTGCTGCTGCGGCAGAAGGCCGGGTCATGGCGTGGTGCGACGCACGTTGAGGACGGCAACGAGCCAGACGGCGCACAGCCCACAAGCGATCGGCGCTGGCGTCCAGCAAGTCACATCGAAACACGGCGAGACACTTATAATTTAGAGAGACATTGAATACAGCTAGGACTGCATGTTTCTACTACTTTAAGTGTTATTCGTTAAGCGTTACGTCTTCCTGTAAATATATTCTCGTGTGTGTATGTGTGTGCACTCGTGTTTCGATTCAGTTCCTTGCTGAATGGTCCTGGGCCCAAACCTGACACTAACATCACAATCTGGCGAGCCTGCCAGGATCTCGCTCGTAAAAACGCCGAAGGAAGTTATCGTCTCTCGAGTGCACATTCACATAACTTATTTTGATCATGGATACCGAAAGATTAGCTGGTGTTGGGGCACAGCTAGGATTGAGTGGAGCAGAATTGCGTAAGTGGGTTGAGGCAGAACAGGCGAGGCAAAGAGATGAACGTGCTGCTGAGAGAGAGGCTAGCAAAGAAGCAGACGAAAGAGCTCGACAAATCCTTGAGCTGAAGCTAAAGCTTCAAGAAGGAGCTCCGAGGGTAGATGCAACAGCTTCTATGTCTCAACCGAGTAGCTCCTCTGCAGCACTGAATCCACAAAAATTGCTTCCGTTGTTCGATGAGCGACGTGATGATTTGCACGCATACCTGCAAATATTTGAACGCGTGGCAACAGGACAAGGCTGGCCACAAGAGAAGTGGGCATTAGCTGTGAGCATGTGTTTGAGTGGTGAAGCGTTGACAGTAATTGGCTGAATGACTGCCACAGATTCTCTATACTATGAGAAGGTAAAGAAAGCCTTGTTGCAGAGGTTTCGATTCACTGCGCAAGGGTACCAAGAAAAATTTCGCAAGGCACGACCTGAAGATGGAGAAACCGGGAGACAGTTAGCCACGAGACTCTCAGGGTACTTCGACCACTGGGTCGACATGGCTGACGTGCCCAGAACATTCGATGGCCTTCGAGACTATATGCTCGTCGAACAGTTTCTCCGCTGTTGTCATCCAAAGCTAACGATATTTTTGAAAGAACGCGAGTGCAAGTCACTCCACCAGCTAGCTGACGCTACTGATCGCTTCATGGAAGCACAAAACTTATCCAACCTCGGAAAGGGTCCAGACGACTCAAAGGATTTCAAGAGTCCTGATAATGCTCCAAAGAAACCACCGACAAGGTGTATGCTATGCAAGCGTCTGGGACATCAAGCATATGAATGTCGGAGCCCAGCTAAAGAAGCAATAAAGTGTAGAGTATGTGGGAAAATTGGCCACAAGAACGATGAGTGCTGGAGCATGAAAGCACAAAAAGAAAAAAGTTCCGCATGTGCAGTGAACGAGAACCGTTACGGTTTTTCTTTGAGTGACAACACTGGCGGAGGGAAAAAAGGAAAGAAACGTTACCCTCTTAATGCAAGTGTGGATAAAAGCATACCAGTATTTCTGGTGCAAGGAATGCCAGTAGTTGAAGGCGAAGTGTTGGGTAAACCAGTCAGGGTTCTTCGAGATATGGGCAGCAATACTGCAATTATACGAAGAGACCTAGTGCCGAAAGAACGGTTGACCGGGAAGAGTAGCAGAGTCTTGCTCACTGATGGTTCCGCCATAGACGTAACCAAAGACCAGTTCTCAGAAGAACAGCAGAACGACGAAACATTGAAAGCCGTGTTTGCTAAAGTCGGTAAAGACTTCAAGTTACCGAAAGGCCACGGTTATTCGTTTCTTGAAAGAGGTGGACTTCTCTACCGACAGTACTGTCTCGCGACAGGCAGGACGTTTAGACAGCTCGTCGTGCCGAAGATCTTCAGAAGGCATATCCTCGAAGTCGGCCATGAAAGCCTTATGGCAGGGCACCAAGGCATTCGGCGCACGACAGATCGAATCTTAGCAGATTTTTACTGGCCGGATCTGCATGGCGATGTGAAACGGTTCGTCAAGTCCTGCGATAAGTGTCAGCGAACGACACCAAGAGGTAAAATTGGTGTTGCGCCTCTGGGCGACATGCCTGTCATTCGTACGTCTTTCGAACGTGTTGCGGTCGATTTAATCGGTCCGTTCTCACCGAAGTCGGACCACGGCAACCGTTATATTTTAACTCTTATTGACTTTGTCACCCGATATGCGGATGCCATTGCACTCCCCGCAATCGATGCTGTGCATGTAGCAGAAGGGCTGATTGAGATTTTCTCTCGAGTCGGTTTACCGAAGGAGATCGTAACAGACCAATGAACAAGTTTCACAGCGGAACTCATGAGAGAGGTGGGCCGTCTTCTTGCCATCAAGTTTCTTCAAACGACCCCCTACCAGGCCATGGCGAATGGGCTCATCGAGAAGTTTAATGGGACGCTGAAGATGATGCTGAAGAGGATGTGCCAGGAAAAACCACGTTCCTGGGACAGGTACCTCGCCCCACTCCTTTTCGCTTACCGAGAGGTGCCGCAAGCGAGCTTGGGCTTCTCGCCTTTTCAACTAATTTACGGTCGTCACGTGCGAGGACCACTGACGCTACTGAAGGAGCTGTGGAGCAATGAAGACATCGACGGCGAAATTCGCACTACCTATACCTACTTGGTCGACCTTCGAAACCGCCTGGAAGAGACATGCAAGCTTGTGCATGATGAATTGGAAAAAGCACGCGCAAAAGAAAAGACTTACTACGACCGCAGAAGCCGTCCTCGGAAGCTAAACGTTGGGGATAAAGTGCTACTTCTTTTGCCGACAGATTCCAACAAACTGCTCATGCAATGGAAAGGTCCACTTGAAGTCGTCGAGCGCAAGAATGAGGTCGACTACGTTCTCGCGATAAATGGAAAAAGAAAAATTTTCCACATCAATATGCTAAAAAAGTACGAGGAACGCGAACCTTTACCAGTGCAGCAGGTGTCGGTCACAACCGAACTCAACCAAGGGCCACCGGAAGCGAACGAGGAAATGTCAAGTGAAGAAAGCTCCCACGAGATTCCTTATCCTTGCTTATTTCGCACACAGACTGCAGATGATGTGAAATTATCAGGAAATCTGAGTGTTGAACAGCGTTCTGAGGTGCTTGATTTATTCAAAGAATTTGAGATCATCTTTTCGGACCTTCCAGGAAAGACTGACCTAGCAGATTGCACACTACGCTTGACATCCGATAAACCTATACATGTTCCGCAGTATCCCATCCCACTAGCTCTGCGGGAAAGCGTCGAGAAAGAAGTCCAAGAAATGCTAAAGTTGGGCATAATTGAAAGGTCGCAGTCAGCATACCATGCTCCCATCGTAGTTGTCAAGAAACCTGACAACACGATTCATTTATGCATCGACTTCAGAGAGCTAAATAAAATCCTGATTGCGGATGGTGAACCAATACCGTGTATAGACGTGGCTCTTGCCCTTGCTGGTCAATGCAAATTTTTCTCAAAATTTGACTTCACCAAGGGCTATTGGCAAGTGCCCATGGCTATGGACAGCCGGGAAAAAACAGCCTTTTCCAGTATATCTGGACTATACCATTTTGTGTTCATGCCCTTTGGCATAAAGACAGCTCCGGCTGTTTTCGCACGCCTCATGCGAGCTGTTCTTGGTGATCTAGAAAATGTCTATCACTATTTTGACGATGTAGTCATTGCCACAAACACGTGGCATGAACACTTGGTCACTCTATGGCGTGTATTTGACCGAATACAATGCGCCAATTTAACCATCAAGCCAAGTAAGTGTGAGATAGGAGAGCAAACTATCTGTTTTCTTGGCCATCGAATCGGAGATGGTAAAGTTGAACCTCTTCTGAAAATGCTTGATAAGATCCTCGCAACTACAAGGCCAAAGACGAAGAAAGCCCTGCAGTCTTTCCTGGGTCTAACGGGCTATTACAGGAAATTTATTGCAAACTACGCTGAGATCACCAAACCTTTGACCAACCTCACACGGAAAGGGCAGACCAATACCATCGCATGGGGACCGTCTCAGGAAGAAGCTTTCACTATTTTGAAGAACAAGCTTGGAGATACTCCCATTCTACAAGCACCCAACATGACAAAGGAATTTGTTCTCCGCACCGACACCTCGACCACTAGTCTTGGTGCCGTACTGCTCCAGCTAGGAGAGGACGAAGTTTTGCATCCTGTTGCCTACGCGAGCCGCAACCTATTGCCTCGAGAAACCCGGTATTCCACCATCGAACGGGAATGTTTGGCACTTGTCTGGGCGGTGCAAAAATTCCACTTGTATTTGTGCGGCAAACAGTTTGTCCTACAATCCGACCACCAGCCTTTGCAATATTTGCAATCCGCTAAACACCTGAACAATAGTTTTGCGATGGAGCCTGCTCTTACAAGAGTACTCATTTTCAGTCTCTTACATCAAAGGGTCGGATAATGTCGGAGCAGATTACCTGAGCCGGGTGTAATGGGAATGTATTGCACTATGTTATGTAAAATACTGAAGTGCTGTCGACGTACAACTGGACATTTATTGAATTATCTGGAACTTTGTGACATTTTTTCCGCCTCTTCGTCACGTCATAAAAAACAACTTTCTTAAACGGGGGGTTGTCATGATACAGAGGCGCGGAAAAAAAAAACAACTCAGTGATCGCCGTGCGGGGGCGATGAGGAAAACGAAGAGTGCCGCGTGGTGCGTGCGGTGGTTCGAGGCAGCGCATGCAAGGAAAGTCAGTTCTCGGCTGGACGTCTGGTCCGGGGAACTAGACAACGTCGTCTAGGCGCTCTACCGTTCCTGGGCTCCGGCTGGGCGACTGGCCCAGGGACCAGGCGATCCGCTGCTGTTCCGGCTGCCGTTCCTGACAGCTGCACAACTGGTGAACGAGACCTAAACTCCGGCTGGGTGACTGGCCCAGGGACCAGGCGAGTTCCATGGTTCTGGCTGCCGTCCAGAGGGGCTGCGAGTTTCGTTGCTGTGGGCCGATCTTCCTGCTACCGTTCCGGGTGGCTGGCGCGACCCCGGTGCGCTGCTGAGACGAATCTGGTGGCGGAGAGCTGCTGCGGGGCTACCAAGCAGCTACCGATACTCTACTGCTGCTGCTGCGGCAGAAGGCTGGGTCATGGCGTGGTGCGACGCACGTTGAGGACGGCAACGAGCCAGACGGTGCACAGCCCACGAGCGATCGGCGCTGGCGTCCAGCAAGCCACATCGAAACACGGCGAGACACTTATAATTTAGAGAGACATTGAATACAGCTAGGACTGCATGTTTCTACTACTTTAAGTGTTATTCGTTAAGCGTTACGTTTTCCCGTAAATATATTCTCGTGTGTGTGTGTGTGTGTGCACTCGTGTTTCGATTCAGTTCCTTGCTGAGTGGTCCTGGGCCCAAACCTGACACTAACATCACACTGTCTAAGGTGGACCGTTTACTTATTCCACAATACTGCAGGCAGCCATACTGCCAAAGAAAGAGGTTGCACAAAGATGCTAAGCACATTTAAAAGAATGAGACATCGCTATATTCCACAGCAGACACAACTAGAAAATACTGTAGCTCGGTGCCAGGAAAAAATTACCTTAAAGGGGCCCTGCAACACTTTTCGAGCATGCTCAAAAAGCGCTGCCGATCGGTAGTCGAGGCTCCCGAGAACACGCGAGCCAAATATTATAGCGATGCGCACGGCCTGGAATTTACAATAAATTCTCAAAGTCAGCTGAAAATCGCTCCCTCTTCTCTCGACAAATGATGTATTAGTCCGCAAAATATGATGCGATTGTCGGCAGTTCCACCATTGGCTGATGTTGTAATCACGATAACACTCTCATTATTACTTTCGTTGTTAATTTTGAGTTCAATAAGTAGATAATATGTATGTTTATATTCTGTTATCGTGTTAAAAACACCGACCAAACATTCATATTAGCACTTCCGGTCTCACCGACAGCTCGTCTGCTCGTAGTTGCGTAGTTCTGTTTTCTTCGCCATGCGCAGTGCCGAAAACGTGAATATTTCTGTGCTTTTGACCATCGCCGGTTGCCGTTGAGAGTGGCAGCCGTTCGAGTGTTGCCTCGTCCGCTGAGAGCTGCATCGTCGGCACGTTCTCACGACCGACCGAGGCAAGGGCGCAGCGTGTCTCCGATAACAATGCTGGCGTCCGGTAATGGCGGCGCTTCGGGGTCGTCTGCCAGTGCCGTCTTACGAGGCGGTGTATCGGAGTATGGGCCGAAACTGATCTCAGCTGTCATTCGTTCCAAACGAGCGCGCAGGTTTGCTTCCATGGTTGGCAGAGCGATGAAAACACTACGGCGTTCGAGGTGCACACCCAACATTACCAAACCGACGCGCAGTTTTCAAGCACGCGCGATACACAGCGGCTCCGCTCGACGAGAACGACGCAAGCCGACCGGAAGTGGCGGCACAGACCACGTGGTTGCGCCCAGACGACAGAGAGAAAAAAATAAAGAAAAAAACTCCGCCGGCGCTCTTGGGCGGAGCCTCGCTCTTCTGCGCTCCCTCCGTCGACTCGCTGCCTAGATTTCCGCGCGCTCGCGGCGTTGAGTTGAGGGAGAAAGCTGCGGAACGTGATCTCTATAATTTGGTAACACCACTTAGACTTGACGGATTCGAAAAATTTTTGCGGCATATGACTCGTGAAGAGTCATACGTCAATAATGAGACTATTCCAATATAACTAAGAAAGGTGTTGCAGGGCCCCTTTAAAGGGGTCATGAACCACTTTTCCAAGTAATCATCGAATGACCTCAATCGAAGTTTATTGCTTCACGAAGCGATTGCCGTAACATTTTCCTGAATCCATCAGGAACGAGCGTAGTTACAGTGGTTTGTTGTACGCTTTAAGCATTTTCCCTCTTCTTCCGTCCCGACGAGCGCGCTGGAAGCTACACAGGGAGGGATGGCACGGGGGAAGAAGTTACATCAGTGCACATCATGACCTTGAGCGTGCGTGTTGAAATGAGATCGCTCTCTCCCACTATTATTTTTGAGTGTGAGCGTGGCTCACTGTGTAACGTGAGCAGGGGTGAGACAGCTGAAACTGGATTGGGAGTAGTTTTTGGAGCAGCAAAATTTTGATTCTGGAGCAGAAGAACCTTGATTTGAAGCAGTTAGCGGCATTTAAGATGTCGTTCTAGGAGCTTGAAAAAACGAACTTATAGCAACTTGGGGGGACAAGTACATATTTTAATTGGCTTTGACACATAACACTGAAACCGCATTTGGTGCACGTGTAACAAACTTATCTTGATGCGCGCAACCACAGTATCAACACTGCCCGCGTTGGCCTGTTCTCTTTTCTTTGATATCGAAAGCTATCGCCGTTGATGTCGAACTACAGATAATACATAAACTTGCACCCCCCCCCCCCCCCTGCGCGCAGCTCTGCGAGTAAAGAGCCCGCCGACCATACACTGCATGCCTCAGGCACCACACACCGTAAGCAATATGTTCACGAACGAAGCACTGGACATACAGAGGCCACTTATTTTTTGCAAAGCAATAAAGGAACCATGCCAGTCGCACAGCGAAACGGCCATCGACCGATACACCGGTCGTAAAGTTAAGCCTAAATGCTCGTGTAGCCCACAGCCGGCAAGAAGCGACGCCTCTTTCGCGTATCAAAGCGCTCGTTGCGCGTTTTGATTACAAAATCGACATAAAGCAGTAGTAAATCACCGTGTATGAAAACTGTGCCACATGAACGCCGACGCGCCATGAGCCATGAATAAAGCGCCGAGGTGCCTGTTAATGTCGTTTGAACTGGTTTGAGCGCTCACGAGCAGGAATTACCAGCGCTGCGCGCGTTAAGTTTCATGGCGTGCACTAGAAGATGAGTCTTTAGTGCTGCTACCATGTGGGTCTCTCGCTACCTGCAGACACCCGATATGCGGTGCGACGTGCGATGGCTTTGGTAAATGCAAATTTGCTTGTCTAAAATAAATAAATTTGTTACTAATGGGGGTAAAATGGGGAAGAGGTTGCATTCGTTCTGGCAGCTGGCGGAACACTAAGATGTCCTTCACGGACACCAGCTTGAGATACCATATGCGCTCGAGCATCGTGGAGACGCACTGCATGCAGGAAGCTAGTTGACGCTACGTTGACGCCATAAGGTGCTCGCCGACGGCAAACGCGCATGTAGGTAACCACACGCAGCAGCGTGGACACAAAAACCGCAGTGACCAGAGGAACACACTACGCACAACAAAGAAGCTGAGAGTCAACCTCGCTACGCATGCCACTCGGTAGTTTTCACTGAGCGCGAGTAGCGCCAGAACACACAGCCTAGCACGTAGAAGTTGGACTCTCTGGGCAAGAGCACACATTTGTGGAGTCACCCATATTGACAAGAGTCCAGAGGAGATTATGGCAGCACCACAAGAGCCTTCACTAGAAAAGTGCATCGAAGAAACATGCTTGGGCGCGTCTGTATGTTCTGCGAGCGTCTTATCTTCCTGGTATTTCTGGTGCTACTTGGAAAATCCTGTGGTCAAATCAGCCTTTTTTCTCTACTGAAGCTGACGTGGGCGTCAAAATTCTTGCTTTCGAGGCTGTTTTAGAGCAGTTCAGCGCAAAATTTGCGATTTTTATGCTTTTGGAGCAGCTTGGCATAGAAAAACGGAATCGTATCAAAAGGGTGCAATATGTGCAGCTGTCTCGCCCCTGCGTGAGCAGACTACAGAGCGCTGCGCCAACACGTGGTAGCACCCCATGGAAAGAAGCGCATCTTATGTTGTCCATTAGCCAATAGCATGCTGCCCACTGTTCCACGTCAAGCAGCGGGTACCGGCAGCTCCAAAGAAAGTGAGGATGGGCCTCTGTATGAAAGAGGGCGCCTGAGAAAACGGCAACTTAAAGCTGTGCTTGCAAGCTCTCCTTGCCACACACGACTGCAAGATGTTCATAGCAGTGTCTGCTATCCGCAGGATCTGCTTTCTCACCAAGCTCGTGGAGTGGTTCATGTACCCTGTTGATCCAAATGCACTCCGTCCATCCATCCATACGTGTATCTAATATCTACCTAGCCACCTATGTCTTGCTGCTCTCCTAGTCATTTTGTTAACATGGTACTATATCTCTAACTTTGTGTGGCGTGACAAAAATTATTTACAGGTCATGACATGAATATCATGACATATCATGCACGTCAGGACACATGCCATCATGATGTCATGGTGGTAGTTCCATGTATACTACATCTGCATTAAGCCAGAAGCAGTGCCCTTTTCTCAAACTGTTGCAACATGCATGCCCATTCCACTTGAGGGGGTAGTGAGGGGGTAGCCACTGGACACACTAGAGAAGGAAGGTATCATCCATCAAGTTGACAAGCAGACACCATGGCAGGCAGGCTTCATAGTAGTCTCCTAAGCGGCACGAAGATACCACCTTTGTGTTGAACTAAACAAGCTAAATCAGGTCGTCTTGCACAAGAGGCCCCTCATGCCTGCTGTGGAACAGGCACAGTTGGAGTCTGCAACAGTCTCCTCCAAGGTGGATGCTAGGGCTGGGTTTCAACAAGGGTGCCTCTCCGAAAGCTGGCAAGAATACACCACTTTCATTAGACCCTTAGATTGCTACTGCTATTGCCATTTGCTGTTCGGACGCATATCAGTGCCAGAGGTGTTCCAATGATTCAAACAAAATCCTGGGGTCCCTTCGAGTTTGAATTTCTAGAGCCTACTGTACTTGCTGTTTTTATTTATGTACAACATTGTCTCTTGACAACTGTATTTTATTTAGTTAATATTTCTTTTATGTTTTTAAGTGATGGCATTTGTTTGTTTTCTTTAACCTGTATTTGCTGTTCCTTTATACGCTACACCATGTGCTATTATTAACTGAGGATCCTATTGCAGTCTGACTGTAGGGCCCTCGCCGATATATCACCTGTATCCATTTCAATGCCGAAGAATAATAAAACAAACCTCAAACAGAGCTCCTATTTCTGGCCATACACTAATGCCGTGCAGAAGTGCTCACCTGAATTCTTGGCAGCAATGCGTCGTTCACTGCGGACAGTGCGGATGTCGAAGATGATGTCCAGGGCCTTGCGAAGCAGCTCTTCCTCGCTCTCGGCATCCTGCAGTGCAGTTTTGTACTGTCCTCGCAATTTGGACTTGTAGTAGGGCGACAGCTTCTGCTCCTGCTGGATGCGTTCGTGGGTCTTGGTGATGTTGGTCAGGTTATGCTCACTCCGGTTTCGCTCTTCCTGTGATTGAAACAGCCGCTTCATCAAATGTGCTCACCCAATGCATTATCTGCCAAAGCCTCTACCTGCACGCTATGTGTGCAGAGGTATTAGCAAACTGGTTCTCTTGCATATATTTACTGCAGTTTACTTTATCTCAACCTGCACTTTAGGTCACTGACATAAGAGATTTTTTTCCTTGAAACAATAACAACAAAACAGTTCCACTTTCACCGAAATTAAGAAAAATGCAATACGTTATAATTATAACGTCTGGGGTCTAACATCCCAAAACCACGATATGATTATGAGGGACGCCGTAATGGAGGACTCTGGAAATTTCGACCACCTGGGGTTCTTTAACGTGCACCTAAATGTAAGTACGCGAGCCTCAAGCATTTTCGCCTCCATCAAAAATGCAGCTGCCGTGGCCGGGATTCGATCCCTCGACCTTCGGGCCAAATGCAATATGTTTATGCAACAAGTTTTGACCAGCGCTTCCAACCCCCTAACCTATGCAATGCATAGTACAGCCGGCATTCAGGAGTAAATGCTGCCCTAGGCACTCATTCCAATTACAACACTGGGCTAAACAGAAGCCTAAATGGTACACTCACAAGAGTGTATTTGAGATTTTTCTTGTAAATGCACTTGGAAAGTCATACTGTATTAGCAGGTTGTTACTGTTGTTACCCTCACACCTTTTACTCCCAGTGGATTAGCCAGGAAATTGGAAAAGTATGTGTTAAAATAATAGTATTAATAACGAAAATAATCAGCAATGATTTCAAATTTTATACAATTTAGAAGGGTATCGGTCTGGAAACAGAAACAAATTCCTAGACAACAGTCCAAACATGCCAGTAGTTGATGCCTAGAGGAGAAGCCCCTAACTAAAAAATTACCCGCGTATCTGCGTGCCTCGCTGCAAATGTCGTTGAGAGACGATAGGAGCGCTGCGTTAGAATTACTGTATATGCTACCTTTGGGTAGCAGAGTTGCGCATAGGTCTGGCTAGCAACCATGGCTATGTCGCGAAGACTCACTCCGTTTTTGCAGGCGACATGCCTACTGGGTCAGCGGTCGACATGTTTGGCGTGTCGAAGACCGGTGATTTACTTTAATGTGAATGACTACTGTCAATCCAGTTCGCTGCAGCGGTGCCATCGAGAAATACGAAAATTGGCCTCAGCGTCAGCTTCTCCGCAATGCATGCACTCTAAGAAAAAAGCGAGTATTTGGGGAGTATTTCTGCTACACAACAATAATCGTCATCTGGCTTGCTCGCGTTTCCTTTCTTGAAAACCCGGCTCTCGTCACTTTCCTATCAAGAATGCTATGTCACGCTGATAACGCGCGCGCCGTTCGTGACCGGAAAGTGCCAGGACCGCGGTGATAACGCGAGGAAAGTACACGAGGTGGATGACGATTATTGTTGTGTAGCAGAAATACTCCCCAAATACTCGATTTTTTCTTAGAGTGTGGTTGCTATACTCGCGGACAACTTTTCTTGGCAATGAAGGGAAGGCTAGAGAGCCGAACTACGCATCTGCTACCGCTGAAGATTATAGTCCCACAATGGCGTCCGTGTTTTCTGCGCGAGAATAAAAAAACAACATTACTTTATTTTCTACGGGGCTCTGTTTGAAAAGAGGGTCAGCACGCACCACGGAGATATTTATACTTGTTTTGCTTTATGCAGTGTCATTTCGCGTTTTTGCACCTGTGAAAACGTCGCACCTTTTACGTGCACCTCACAGTCAAAATGGCGTCTGCGTCTTCAGGTGGGGCGCTCGCAGGAGGTCGTGGGCGCTCGTCATTCTCCAGCTTTTCCGACGATTCGCCGAGAGAGCCGGTGACGAATTTCACTAACAAATGGCTGTCTAGGCCTGTGACGGTCACTCGAATAATCAAATGGCTGTCACAGGAGATACGGAAGGTTCACAAACCAAAACTAAATTCGAAACGCGCGCCGAACCGGACTACTTCACGGAGCAGTACATGTGCGGTAGCTCCGCCCCCGTAGCCTTTCCTTCATTGCCAAGAAAAGTTGTCCGCGAGTATAGCGGCGTTTGGAAGACAGATGCGCAACTCTGCTACCTAAAGGTAGCATTAGCAGTAACTCTATGCCGCGTGAGATATGGCCGCCATCTGACAATACGTCAGGAAACGAGCTTGTGCAGAGGGCACGGAAGAGGAAAGTTCTTTCCTTCCTCTGTGGCAGAGGGCTTTCGTCGGCGCGTCACTTTTTCAGCGCAGCCGCATTTTCAGCGCAGCTTAATAAACTAGGGTCTTTAGAATTACGTATCCGTGTATTTTCTATTAAAGGAACACACAACCTAATACTTACCTAGTGATGTTGCGCCTCAGATATGCGTAATATTTACTTTTTGATCGACAACGTTCACAAGTATGAACAGCCGTACCAGTTCAAGATGGGTGGGCGGTAAGCAAATGGTTCAACTTTGGAGAGGTGGCTGAAACGGGTGACAGACAGACAGACCAAAATTTCTGCGTTGAAGTTCCCCAAGAAAGACTATCGTCTTTAAAAGTAACAGTTTACAATAATTCCAGGGCAATATTTCTTAAGGGAGGTTCTCTCACCTTTTCATTGGAACAAAGCACTGACTAGAAAGAAGCAATTGGTGAGTCACTTCTTGCTGCTTATTTTCTTCTTGGAATGGGCTTGTGATCTCCAACCTAATTTCTGTCAGTGTACAGTACTCATGGATTTAAACGCGACATCAAATTCTTTAGTGTAACGACTGGTATGCGCAACTGCTCAAGATAACCACGTGATGTTCAGATGCATCTGGTCACTAAAGATAATGTTGGCTCTGATCTACGTGTTCAAGTCCAAATAACACCGATATGACCTGAACTTAAACGGTGGAAACGAAAGTATGTGAATTCCTTAGCCCTAAATTGTCCCGTTTCAATCCGTGAGTACTGTACATGTTGAATACATTGCCTCGGAACAGGTACAAGATAAGTGGATCACGTGGGGACTGGAGGTTACCAGGTCGGTTGTTTTGGTCGCAATGTGTGTTCCTAGAGGACACCAATTGGTTGTGTGGCCTGAGCTCATATTGATTCAAACAACATTTGACTCATTCTTTCATTCCAACAATTATTTCAGTTTGCGTATCAACCAAGCAGTTTCCATAACACAAAACAATTATGAAAGAAACCTCTGTGTATTTCACATTCTAGTTAAATATAGGCCAGTTTCGGTTTCTGGCTAATTTTGAAAAAACTCCTCGTGTGCTTTTGCAACCATTGTGATGAGGCTGTGTATAATACACCTAAGGAAAAAAATTAACCCCTTAACCATTTTGGACGAGCCCAGCTCGTCCTTGCCAACTGTGCCCATGCGTTTTGAACGAGACTCACTCGTTTCGAAGCTAGTCCATGTGTCACTTCACAGATGGCAGCACTTGCTTGGCAATTTCTTTTATTTTAACCACCATTTTCCATTTCTTCACGACGTGTGTTTAGAAAATGTTGTCCAGCGAAGGCGCGTGTGCGTTGCTCGTGCGTCGTGGCAGATAAGAAGCCTGTCGTCATGGCACTCATCATTCATATACCGATGTTTCCTTTGATGACTTGGCATGTTATATTCACCAGTTTCTCGACGATGACATTATTTTGCAAATTGCGACAGACATTAATAGGCCATGGGACAATAAACTTTGTTATGCTTATTTGACTTAATATACGCTTCAATATTTTTGTCAATCAAAACACGCTTTTCAAAAGCAACATATTCAATATCAAATGGAAAAAAAAAGTTTTTTTAGACTGAAAAACTCAAAAACTCTCAAAAAATAAAAATGGTTAAGGGGATAAGGCATATAATTTGTTCCAGGGCATAAAAGTACGATCCAAATGAAGTTCTAAAAGCAACATCGCGGATCATCGGAAACAGTTATGAATGAGTGGTGAATGCAAAAAGGAAGCCATTGCTTTCCTTACGATAAATTGGCTTGCAGTAAAACTGATAGCTGGGCGAGTTGGTATAAATTCATGTTTAAAAAATTTTTCTAGAGTCCACAAAAGACAGGAACTCACAGAAAGAAGGTACAAACGAGTGCTTACTCACAAATGACTTATTTTTTGAAAGGGACTAAACATATAAGCACAAATAATAATCACAAAGCATGCGCAGAGCAAGTCATGAGGCATGTGAGCAGAATACAAGTTAACCAAAATTCAAAAAAGACATTTCTTTATATGTAAGCACCACCGACGGTTGACCGATACACTTTTTCCCACAGCTACTTATATGGAACGCTTCCGTGACTTCACGTATCAGTTTATCACTATGAGCAAACAGAATGTCTATGTGGGATGAGTGAAGTGCACGTTTTAATGCGCGCAACATGCAAAGAAGAAGAGCGCGCACTAACGGTGGTCAAATAAAAGATGAAGACGACGACGTCAAGCACGCGGCGCAAAAGGTTCAACGTGCAAGTCGTCCAATAGGAAGTCACCACGGAGATCCCAGGGACCAATAATATATGAACGCGGCAGTCGAGCAGTCTCCAATCGGGCGATGACAAGTTGACCCGAGAGCGAGAAAAGCCTGGGGCACGGAAGAGTTCCAAGAGAGTTCCAAGGTAACGAGACAAGGAGAAGGTTGTCACCGTACCGGGCGCTGAAGAT
The DNA here is from genome assembly GCF_013339695.2 of Rhipicephalus sanguineus. Classification (NCBI taxonomy): domain Eukaryota; kingdom Metazoa; phylum Arthropoda; class Arachnida; order Ixodida; family Ixodidae; genus Rhipicephalus; species Rhipicephalus sanguineus. Next base: position 173,726,754 of record NC_051181.1, on the reverse strand, counting down.
GGGCTGTCGGGTCGCGGACCCGAGCCACCAAGACTTCAACCGGCCATGGCCACTTGCCACTGAGTTCCTGTGTGAGACCATAGCCATGGTGCGCGAACTTCACCCCAAGGCCTGCGGACTCAGGTGCCGGCAGGCAACGTAAGAGCAGCAGTTGGGATACGGGCCCGAGCCGTGCATCGAGCTGCCCAACCAGGTTGCCGCTGGCTTCTCATCGTGTCGGCCAGCAGCATCTCTCCAAACTGGAGCCACCGCGTTCCAGTTTTGTAAGCGTCGCCCAGCAGCCACCGTTCCCCGTCAACTCAACCAGCCAAGCCTCGGCTAGTTGGCGAGATCGAACTCGAATTCTTCCTTGCTCCGCTGTTCATCCGCGCCTGAACTGTAGCACTTAGTTTAAATTTTTGAACTTGCTCTAGGTTTTTTGTTAAGAATCTTTTACCGTGTGCAGTGAATCTTTTGTTCAGTGTTTAGAGTTATGTAGATTTTTTTTTCTGCTCTAATGGTTTATTAAAAGTTTTTTTTTCTGTGTTGAAACCAACGGCTTTGTCCTTGATAAAGCTCTCCAACACTCACGTTGTAAAAAGAGCTGTTATAAAAAGAAGAAGAACTTGCATCACACATGTAACTGAAAACAAGATTACAATTACATGATTTGCAATGATTGGACAAGTGCGAAAAGCTTTCTTTCCCCAAATAACTTTTATGTTCTTTTAGACGTGTGTTGATGCAGCGACCTGTTTGTCCGATTTACATATTTCCACAAGTTAGCGGTATCCGACAAACAACCCCCTTTCAGCACCTTATGAACTTCAATCCTTCTTTCAGCCCACAACTACATTTTCTCTCTTTTAAGTTAGACTTTTTGGCAACTGCCTGGCACAACTTTTGCACTTTTATCGGAGCGCTGAAAACAATGTCTTCCACATTTCTGCTGCGTTCGTATAGCTAAAAACGTTGCCGAGAGGAGCGATAAACATCGTAAGTACACGGAGGCACGATATCTGCCTGTGACGAGCGCCCCAATAAGGATGATTTATTGCTGGTGCATCTTTGACGTGCAGCACTGTTGGCGATCATGTAACCGTACATTTCCTATATTATGCGACCGTAACGTGCCGCACTACCACTTGTTCACTATGCGGGACCACTTGTGAAGAAAGACAGTGACCCATGTGACTGGTGGCGGACTGTAGGCACCTTCAGATACCCCAGTCTGGCAAAGCTTTGCCCCATGTACCTCCATATACCAGCCACTTCTGTTCCAAGAGAGCGTGCCGTTTCAGTGGGAGGGGGGGGGGGGTCTGTTAGAAGGGAGCGCCTGCTGCCTGATCATGTGAAGCAACTCATATTTCTTCATGATGACATCTAGTCATTACTTTCATTGTGCCGTGATATTTGATTGTGTTGTGATGTGCATTGTGCTAGCTTGGACATTGCGTTCTGGAGATAGCAGTTAAGATAGCTACATGTTAAATACAATATTGTTACTGTGGAGGCATTTTTCCTTTGATATTCGATATTCGAAGGTGGATATTCGTATGCGATTCGTATTCGAAAAATTTGATATTCGCACACCACTAGAAATAAGCAACGTTCGTCGTATGTGTGGTGGCCGAAACTTCAAGGGATGTCGAATAAAAATTGCTGTGGGGTGGGGTGCTCAAATACCAACAAAAGCTCGCCCACAACACGGTTTCACTCATTTACCGCAATGTCTCATGAGCAAGAGCGACAGAAGCAATGGATCGCCACCGTTCGTTGGGAAAGGTGAGCTGCTTTGTCATTGTGCGAGTTAATAGGTCGCTTCTTGTTCATATGCTTTTGTTCTGCCATATCGGTGCTCGTTGGGTGCACTCGATCAAGCTGACACTGGTAGGCGATGAAAGTTATTGCAGCCTGAGCATGTGTTGGTTTGATTCGACCACCGTGCAAGGGCACTTCGCTAAAACGTTCTATATTTACTATTTACAGAAACAGAAATGCAGCAATGGTTAACTTCAGGAAGAGCAAAAAATGATTGAGACATCGTATTTGGAAACCAAACAAAGCGGATATACACCACGAGCTACATCTCATAGCTGGGCCTTGGTACGCTGGTTTGCGAGGCTGACGGTTCGTTCTCCTTCACAGTTGTCTCATCGGCAACCCTCTTCAAAACTTGTCACTGCTCTCACGGCGTCATCTCTTGATGCTTCAAAGTGCAACTGACCGCGCTACATCGTCAAGCAACATGTCTTCTCTGGTCAAGCGAATTATGCTATCACTTGAACACCATAACTTCTTTGCTGACTGTCTCCTGACTGAGTGACCCTCCGTCACCGCGCGGGGTTCGGAAAGCTGCTACATGATTAATCTGTGCACAGCATTTGCACAGCAAAATCTAGGTAAAGGGCTAGACCCTTCTCACAGATTCGTCTGTGGATTCGGACGGCACCGCATTGATTTCTCGAATTCTCAGATGTTGCGCAGTCGTTAGGATGTCTCGGTGGCGTCTTCTGCGGAGAGGGTAAGGGGTGTGCTTTCGGCGCCTTTTGATACCTGTTTTTTCAATGCACGTGCTCTATCGCAGGTGAACCGTCGGCACCGGCTTTTCATTGGCGATGCGCACTTAGTTAAGCTCTCGTTTGTGACAAACACCGCACACAAGTCCACTTTCATAGAGGCCTGCGCCTTTCCTGCAGTTGCCAGCGCAGAATTAGTTATCTGGCACCCGAACGAAGGGGATATCGCAGCCACAAACTTCATCCATCCCCTCACAGCAAAGCTATGCAAAACCTTGTCGTCTGCTCGGCTTCCCATACGTACTGTCGCCAGTGCCCGCTAGGTGGCTATCAGTGGCGCCTCTATAGGTGGTGCACTAGGCGTATAGTGAAGTCTTACTGTCAGTTAATGAAAGAAAGTTTTTCTAAACAAGTAGCCAGGTTAACTTAAGCAGGTTGCCCAGAACTGGTTATCACCAGAGCGATTGATAAACTTATACGAATAGTAAAGGGTTTGCATTCATCTTCAAGGAACAGCCTGAACAGGGACAAAAAGCGCTGTGCAGTTGTGCCTTACGTTCACTTTTCTCATGCTTTGAAGAACGTTGGCAGCAGGTATGACATTGATGTTGTTTTCGGTGCTCCGATAAAAGTGCAACAGTTGTGCCAGGCAGTTGCCAAAAAGTTTAACTTAAAAGAGAGAAAATGTAGTTATGGGCTGAAAGAAGGATTGATGTTCATAAGGTGCACAAAGGGGGTTGTTTATCGGATACCACTACCTTGTGGAAATATGTATATTGGACAAACAGGTACCTGCATCAACACACATCTAAAAGAACATAAAAGTTCCCTGGGGAAAAAAAGCTTTTCGCACTTGTCTAATCATTGCAAATCATGTAATTGTAATCCTGTTTTCAGTGATGAAGACATTTTGTTTGCTCATAGTGATAAACTTACAAGTGAAGTCACAGAAGCGTTCCATACAAGTAGGTGTGGGAAAAAGTGTATCAGTCAACCATCGGTGGCACTTACTGATACAGAAATGTCTTTTTTGAATTGTGGTTAACTTGTATTTTGCTCATATGCCTCATGACTTGCTCTACACATGCTTTGTGATGATTATTTGTGCCTTAAATGTTTAGTCCCTTACAAAAAATAAATCATTTGTGAGTAAGCGCTCGTTTGTACCTTCTTTCTGTGAGTTCCCTTCTTTTGTGTGCGCTAAAAAAGTTTTTTTAAACATGGATAAATTGGCTGTTGAAGATGGACACATAACATTTACATGACCTGCTGAGTACTCCAATCATGGCAGGTTTATCTTATTCAACACATATTTCAAAGTCTGCAGCCTATTACACCTGTTCACCAATTTCCATGCTTTGAGTGGCCACTGATATGCTGCACAGCAAGGTAAGAATACTGTTCAGGAACATTTGTAAAAGTGGCGCTGGCCACCTGTACATTGAAACACTTCTTCAATGGGGAACTACTGGCAATGCACATGGACTATAGGTGACGTGCTTGGTTATCCAAGGTGGCAGACCGAAGGAGTACGAAATTGTCGACTGCGCATCCGTGTTGTAGCACGTTGGGATTTCTCATCCTTCTTGTAGCACGCCAAGTGTATGCTTATTTTCCAGAGTTTATTCAATTCGACTGCAAAATGCTGCTGCCTTTTATAAAGCTGCTACTGGTAGGAAACATTATGGGACACCTTGAAACTTGCGAAAAAGGATCCGGTGTCTAATTGAAGACGAAGAGGTTTTGAACACTGCAGCCATCTAATCTACTGAAGCATCAAGACACGGAGCATTCATGCTGCTACGATTCAAGAACTCTGTTTGCAAGCATCCCACGTTACATGGAAGCTTTATGAAAAGTTTATTTTTGACAGACACGTAGTATCAATTATGTACGCGAGATTTTTCTCGTACGCTGCTGCCACAGCGGCCGCACATTTGTCCACGACATGCTTGCCTTTACGCCCCAAGCAAGTATAGATACCTAGTGCGCACAACGAGAAGTGCATGCATGCTTATTATTTTATGGCGAAGTGCTTTGCCATATCTAAAGGATTTGTGCAAAGTGGAGCATATCTAGAATGAACGCTATGGCTCAACTGAGTGCAATGTTTTACCTTTACGCCAGGAAAAGTACGCCAATAGTGTTTTTAAGTTAGACTTATTTCGTAATGGGTAGGTGCAAGCAAATATTCTACAGAGCTAGCAAGTGGAGCGCAGCTGTGAATTTCAATTGTTGCACTCTGATGCAATGAGCCTGGCGAGTTGAAGAATGTGCTTCAGTACATCATCCATATCTTTTGTTTTCATATGTTTCACCTGTCACTGATACACAAACGAAGGTAGGCAGAGGGGTGTTCGTTAGCACAGAATGGCGGCCAGGCCTGTCAGTCATCGCAGTTCACTGATTTGAACAAGTGCGAATTGGAACGCAGTATCGTACCATCTACTTTAGCGGGAAAACAGCGCCTGCATTATATGTTGAACCTCTGTATCCATACAATTTTATTGGATTTGTAGTAGGGTATCCACACCCTCTAAATTTCTACACAGTCATGCTGAATTTGTATGACGCAAGCGCACTATTGAAAAATTGAGCTCATGCATCCTTCACAGCTTAGTTGATGCACTGAAGCACGAAACACATAATGTTGCTTTTAATTATTTCTTTCCATGACATAGACAGAATCTGTAAACAAATCACAAACGAGGCGAAATGGAAGAGGCCCATGTGCTCTGCAATCTCAGTGCATGTTAAAGAACTGCAGGTGGTCTAAATTTTCCGGAGCCCTTCATTACGGCCTCCTGATCATATCAGGGTCTTGGCATGTAAAAGGCCAGGAATTATTCTGCCCATCTAGAGCCACACGACAACACCGCGCCTACACTCTCTGAAGTACTGCTCTTGCCAGCCACTATGCGGCGCGAACATAAGTGTGCATTGCGAATATTCAGCCTCGCAATTTTACAGCAATACACAGCTGTTGCAGTGCACAGCTCTGGGCATTTTCCCTGCTGTGCAACAAGCCAACAATTCAGAACACGTTGAATATAAGAGCTTTTATAACCATGAACACGTAGAGCGCCTACTTTGGCAACATGTGAATAGGCAGTTTTAGAATAGCGTACGCAAAGCTTTGCGTTGGGTTTTCGCGCAACTGCGCATGCGTCGTACACTAACCGCTTGTGGGCTCTCGTTAACACTTTCGTGACCGCACCTATTCCCATCGATAGTATGTTATCGATGACTTCAAGATCATGTTTTGGCACTCTCTGAGCGGTTCTGGACAGCTAACACAATACAAAGCATAAAATAACATGTTTTTTATCAGTTTTGTTTGCGACTTTGATTTTTCCACCGCGGGGAGATTTTTAAAGCTCGTTCGCTCAGACTTCGCATCGAGGCCACTCGCGGGTGCTCCACAGAAACGGCGAATTTAGGCGGATTCCGATTAATATGAGCGGGAATCTCTGGATGATGGTAGCACCACAGACACGGAAGACGACTTCGATTCGCCAGGCTTTAGTACGGACGGCGAAAGTGCGTCAAACCTCCCTGGAACATCAGCAGCTATCTGCCGGTAAGTTTCGTCTTCTCCTCGGGTCGTTTTATCGTCGATGTAAACGTATCCGGTGCGTTCTAAAAATAACAGCTCTTATCTGCAAGGTGTACATTCATTCGGGCGGGAGCATTTGGCGCCGGCTGCAGAAAGAGCGCAGTTCTCTTCGCGAAGACGGCGCAGAGCGGACTTTGACCCAACACTCCGGTGTGCTGCGCGGCGGCATCTTCGTGTTGTTTTTTACCGCAGAAGTCGTCAGAGAGATATGCAACCACACAGATAAGTATGCGTGGACGCAAACTTTCGAAAAGCCAACATACAGTGAGAGGGACAGATCCATGGAGGGAGGTTACTGAAGAGAAGATGAGCAAGTTCGTCTCACTCAATGTGTACATGGTAATCGTTGAAGTCCCGCGCTTGCATTGGTGTTGGTGTCAACGACACATATTTCCAGGCCTTCGTCCACCGTCAGTGATGCCCCGGAAAAGGTTCAAGGCTTCTTGAGTGTCTCTGATCTGAAGAAGATGACCGTCGCATCCCACGAGAATCTTCACCACGTGTCTTCTCTGTTGCAACACATGAACGATTTTTCTACGCTATCTTTTAACCCCGCCGGAACCTTTCAGTGGATGAGAAAATGGTAAAATGTGAAGGTCGGTATAGTATTCGGTAGTATATGAGCGAAAAAGAGGTCAAATGAGGGTACAATTATGGATTTTTGCAGATTTGGAACAGGCCACGCTGTTCATTTCAACAAATACACAGGAAAATTGAAAAATACCAGAACTGCAAACTATGCTAGGAATGTTGAGCAGAAAAGAATTGTTTTTTTTTCCCGAAACATGCCCAGCCAGCCTCTGTTTCACCGCGTCGAGAACCTGCATCGCGCGGTGGCATGATAGGCACTAGTGCCTATATTCTTGTATTTATGTAAATAATCTTTGTACTTACAGAGCTTATAATTCCACTATTTTACGAGGGCTTTGCGTTCAAAACGTATATTTCGATTTTTTTAATGTGTAACCTTCGCAGAGTAGCATTGATGTTTTTATGAATCTTTCTTCCTTTTTGATGCATTTTTCTTTGTTTGATAATTTTTTATTATATTCGAAATAAATTCGTTGTTTGAAATTAATACTGTTGCAAAGACCAATTCTTCCTCTATCATTTGATACCCTACACTTTAGCATCAATTATCTTCTGTGGCAGGAAAAAAATATTTCCTGGACTAGCCAAAAACAACCGATTTTTCCGAGGTCACGAAAGTGTTAAGTGACGAAAATAGCGGGCCGCTAACAACGCTAACTTAGCGTACGCGATTCGAAAACATAGCGTACGCTAAGTTAGCGTTAGCGGCCAATAGGCAGCCCACAAGCGGTTAGTGTACGACGCATGCGCAGTTGCGCGAAAAGCCAACGCAAAGCTTTGCGTACTATTCGAAAGCTCCCTACTAGCGGAGAGCACACCGAAACAGAGCACCTAAGGTAATGTAAAAACTGCAAGAGTTGCTTTGTCGACTTTTGCATGACTGAATTTCAGAACAGTAATATGCTTCGCCAACCAGCTGACTTAGAACCAACCTGCCAAGATAACTCCTGCACGTTTACGCTCGTCAGAGAACCTTTACATAACGAGTTGCACGGTTGCTTCGAGTGTTGCCCCTTTGTAAACACAAGGAACTTTCACCTGACACTGCTGAATGACGTGCGCCAGCTCCCGTAGCTTCTCCTGTATAACAGCGTTGTCGGCTTCCTTCTGCATTGCTTTACGTGCGCTCAAGATGCTTCAGAGACGCAGCAAGGCCCGAGTAGACGGTGCACACCCACGATACCACCACCAAGCAGGAAACGAACTGAAATGCAAACAACATTTGTCGGGCCTCACGACATCGCGCCAGTAAGCCATGGCCGTGTGGGTAAAAAGTTGACAGCAAGAGAACAAACAGGCGTTTTCTCGCGTATCCCTCGAACGTTTGGGAATAGGAGCGTGTCTACACATTGCATATAACTCAGTAGCTTCGTTGGTACTGCTTGTGCAACACTCCAAAGACGCATGGAGGGCGGAAACACGCTTACCGCATCGAAAGTACGCTGTGCCGCTCTTTGGCTAATGAGAGTTCTCATCAAGCTACCCTTGGCGAGATTACAGCTCGCAGGAACTCTATTAACTCTATTAGCTCTACTCAGTGACTATTCTGTGGTCCAGACCACAGAATAGAGTGCAGCTTTATTCTGTGGACCAGACCACAGAATACAGTGCAGCTTTATTCTGTGGGCTGTGCAGAAAGGCACTGACTGGCACTGTACTACGGTCTAGTACACTGTAACTACGGTGACGGGGCCCGTCAGCGCAGTACCGTCGTAAATCACCGTAGTGTAAATTGTAATAGTGACGGGGCCCGTTATAATAACGACGTACTTGTATGTTATAACAATGCCTCCTTGACTAGATGCCCGCCGCGTTGCTCGCTTTCCCATTGCGGCGGCGGTTCTCTCAGTTCCCCACAAAATCCGTGAGGCAGCGCTCGTAGCCTGACCAACTTCAGCTGGCTGCAGCGGAAATAAGCTTACACCTTCGACTGTAACAGGCGTGATGGCAATCACGGAAGCAGCAACACGTGACCTTTGTTAGTAAGTAAGTAAAAGTAAGTAAGTAAGGTGTTCCTATTCCCTTTTAGCACAGGAGAGGCGTTTTAAGTGCCGCAGGAAGAAAAACCCGTTGCATCCGTTGCAGGCGTGCGCTATAGGGGGCGCGCGTGGCCTGACCGTGGTAAAGTCCCTGGATATTTTTGGGAAAGTACCGTCTTTCTTTTAACCGAGCCGCCACGCCGAGCACCCTCCTCTCCCGCCTTCCACCTCCCCGCTTCACGGTCCGTCGCCTGGGAAACGCGCGCGTTATCTGGGTGACATAGCATTCTTGATAGGAAAGTGGCGCGAGCCGGGTTATAGGGCCGGCGCCCGCACGGTGGTCGTTTGGGAGAGGGGATAGATACGCTTTGGACACTTGGGAGAGGAGGGTTGGACACTTGGGAGAGGATATGGAGGAGAGTGTCGCTACTTTCTATATATCAAGGGACTTTAGACCGTGGTAGGACCGTGGAGAAAAAAAAAATCACAGCATATCCACGGGGTGAATGATGATGAGTGGGGCGAAGCTACGGAGGGAATCATCTGTAAACCGTGAAACTCTTCCGTGAAATGCGCCCAGTACATAATATAAAGAGTGTGAAACATCGTGTATATATTAAACATCAAACTTTTATTGTACTGTTGGTTTACGTGGTCCCTTCATTATCACTTGTGATCGGTGAAATGCAAGGAAGAAGTCCGCTCCCGAGCGAAAGAGCGCCAAGAGCGACCGCATTCCCCGCTCGCCCTGTGCGAATTAAAGGCAAGGCTAGAGGGAAGACAGGACGCGCGTTCCACGACGCGAGGTCGGTAGCATGCCCAACGAAAGCCAACGGAACGCGATCGTGCAAGTGCTCCGGCTTCGCATCGCCTCATGGTTCCATTTAGCGTCCCAAAACCAAACATATTGCTCAAGTTTTTCGTAGAAATAATTTCTTTATCATGTACATTAAGACGAAAAGTTGAAAGCTCACTAGAGTGTATCGCCCGCAAAGTATGTCTTTTAGTGTGATTTAACTCTCGTACGGCAGCGTCCTCGCGCCGTTGCCGGTCCACCTCGCCCGTTGACGATCGGGCGAGGTGGCTACACACAACTACTACTACTACACTTTAAGAAAAACATCTGGCGTTCTTTCGTTCTGCTTTTACAAAACATCTGGCGTCTTTCGTTGGTTTATTTCATCAATCAACGGCGTTTTGAACAAAATTTTTATTGTTTAATCACGCACAGGAGAAATCTCACCAGGCACTACCTTGGAGATAAACAATGGCTGCTAATGGCAATGAGAGACAGAAGAAGTCGGCTTTTAGCTAACACTTACACTTCTACTTCTACTAACGTTTCCTACTGGAACATGCCAATGGCTGCTAATGGGGAATGAGAGACAGAAGAATTCGGCTTTTAGTTAACGCGCACGCTGCGAATTTTTTATTGTTCAACAACGCACAGGAGAAATCTCCCACCGGCACCACCTTGGAGGTCAAAGCGTAAGACTTGTTACTCACTACTACGACCACGACGACTACGAGGGACGAACGGGTGCCGCCTTAAGGAGCTTCGCCCCTAAAAGAGGGAGAGGGTACAGAACCGGGTTACCGGACCACGCGGCGGGGCATCTAGTCAAGGAGGCATGTTGGTTGGCGCGCTCTCCATGGAGTGTTAGGGCTGCAGGTCGTCAGTTCGATTCCTCCCGTTTTTTCTTCCTTTTTTTTTTCAGGTTATGCGTCAACATCAACGTTACTGCTCTGACGGAGTCGTAACTTTTTCGTTCATGTCTGCGGCGGTTAGACAGCCCTAGCGTTCGGATGATGCGTTGTTCCTAGGCTTGTGCGAATATTCGAGCACTTCGAATATTCGAACGAATATTACAGTATTCGAATTCGCTTCGAAACGAATTTAAATTCTAGGAAATTTCGAAGTATTCGAAATGAACGAATAGACATATATAAACCGCATGTAACCCCCTGTAAAAGTGGTTTCACTGCAGTAGAAGTGTGCTATACCGTGAACACACCTTTCCAGGAGAAATCCGCACTTTCGCGAAGCCCCACTTCAAGGTTAAATGAGCATGTAGTAAAACCTTGTTAATTCAGAGTCACTGGGACTGTGACAAATTTAATTAAGCGGGTTTTCCAATTAACCAAACATACAAAAGGCGGGATGCAAAGAACTTTGTATTACTGGAAGTAATCGGAGGTGGTCGTTTGCTGTGCCTCCTAGTTTGCGTCTACAAGGGTTTTTTCCAGCAATACTTGGTCCGAATTTTGCCGCTAAACCGGGGAAGCGGCAGGCCTCGCTGAGGCCAGTGCAAGAAAAAAAAAAGAAAGAGGGGAAAAAAAACGGTCTCGTGGTCAACTGAAATGCGCGCCTGCGGAAAAGAAGACGTGCTTCGCTGCAACACAGTGGTGATACACGGGCAGCATGTCACCTGCTCCTCGCAGCGTCAGTGCGTCATGATGCGGCCATTCGCCCATCCTTTCTGGTAAAATAAAGAATGTAATAATGACCAGTGTGATGGAATTCGCGATGTGTTCTGGGTGGAAAAAGAGGATCATTGAAGCTTTGGAACTGAGTTTTCGAAGTAGGCGTTGCGGGCAAGTACTCCGCCAGCAGTGCAAGTGCGCAAATTGCCGGAACAATTGCCAATCGGAGGTTCACACACATCGCGAATTCTGTCAGACCGACCTTTATTAATTTCTCTATTTTCCCTGAAAGAATGGGTAAATCATGACGCACTGACGTTGAGAGAAGCATTCACCATGCTGCCCGCGTGTCACCGCTGTGTTGCAGTGAAGCACGTCTTCTTTTCCGCAGGCGCACATTTCAGCTGACCAGCGCACGAGACCGCCTTTTGTTTTGTTTTTTTCTTGCGCTGGCAGCAGCGAGGCTAGGATGCTTCACTTGTCACTTATTAGTATCGCTACACTGCATTGCCTTGTGGCTCCTAAGGGCCATCGTTTCTGCGGATTTGCGGCTAAATCGGGATCGGGAATCGGCACATAATTGGCACCCAAAGTTTTTGAATTAACCGGGCTGGTACTCACCGCCGCTTCAAATTATCCACTCAGATTTACATCCTAAAATACAGGCATAGAAATTCTTCTAATTATGCGGGATTTCGAAATAAAAGTTCGAATTAATGAGGTTTTACTGTACGTGTTACCCTCACATCGATTCATCATTCTTTAAGTTTAAAAGCGTGTTATACCGGCTTATATATATGCTCTAATTATAGTAAATTTTAATTAACGTATTTTACGGGTTATCACTTTCATTCAACCGAAAGTCAAATCCTGCTACTTGTCAAAGTTGCTTCGAATTCGCTTCGGACCTAAAATTTACTATTCGCACAAGCCTAGTTGTTCCTATGCGACCTCGATTCTAATCGCGCTGAATAAGAAAATGTTTCCCTTTTTTTTGTTGTTTTTTCAGTATTGTTTCACAATACGTACCGTCCCGAGCTTCCGGCTAGTCAACAATAGTTACTCATTCGTGGTAGCACGGCTCAGCGTGGGAGAGCGGAGCCCGTTAGCATGTCGCTGCGCCGCTAGGTCATGCGCTGCGCAGGCAGTTACAGGGACGCCATCGGCACAGCGAGGACAGCCAGTCAAATCAGCAATGTTCCCTCCGAGATCTCTTTCGACCATGGAAAGCAATTCAAAAAATCACAGCATATCCACGGGGTGAATGAGTGGGGCGAAGCTGAGGGAATTCTGTAAACCGTGAAACTCTTCCGTGAAATGCGCCCAGTACATAATATAAAGAGTGTGAAACATCGTGTATATATTAAACATCAAACTTCTATTGTACTGTTGGTTTACGTGGTCCCTTCATTATCACTTGTGATCGGTGAAATGCAAGGAAGAAGTCCGCTCCCGAGCGAAAGAGCGCCAAGAGCGACCGCATTTATAATTTTTCTATTCTGTAACCTCCCCTCTAAAGAATTATAACATTTATAAAACCACTCAAGTCTTGGCCAATCCCCCACAGTGGGTGTGAGCCAAAGTTGCAGGTGAACAAGAACAAGAACAAGCGACCGCATTCCCCGCTCGCCCTGTGCGAATTAAAGGCAAGGCTAGAGGGAAGACAGGACGCGCGTTCCACGACGCGAGGTCGGTAGCATGCCCAACGAAAGCCAACGGAACGCGATCGTGCAAGTGCTCCGGCCCTCCGGCTTCGCATCGCCTCATGGTTCCATTTAGCGTCCCAAAACCAAATATATTGCTCAAGGTGTGCCTTGCGTTTTTCGTAGAAATAATTTCTTTATCATGTACATTAAGACGAAAAGTTGAAAGCTCACTAGAGTGTATCGCCCGCAAAGTATGTCTTTTAGTGTGATTTAACTCTCGTACGGCAGGGTCCTCGCGCCGTTGCCGGTCCACCTCGCCCGTTGACGATCGGGCGAGGTGGCTACATACTACTACTACTACACTTTAAGAAAAACATCTGGCGTTCTTTCGTTCTGCTTTTACAAAACATCTGGCGTCTTTCGTTGGTTTATTTCATCAATCAACGGCGTTTTGAACAAAATTTTTATTGTTTAATCACGCACAGGAGAAATCTCACCAGGCACTACCTTGGAGGTAAACAATGGCTGCTAATGGGAATGAGAGACAGAAGAAGTCGGCTTTTAGCTAACACTTACACTTCTACTTCTACTAACGTTTCCTACTGGAACATGCCAATGGCTGCTAATGGGGAATGAGAGACAGAAGAATTCGGCTTTTAGTTAACGCGCACGCTGCGAATTTTTTATTGTTCAACAACGCACAGGAGAAATCTCCCACCGGCACCACCTTGGAGGTCAAAGCGTAAGACTTGTTACGGACTACTACGACGATGACGACTACGAGGGACGAACGGGTGCCGCCTTAAGGAGCTTCGCCCCTAAAAATCCAGGAAGACTACAGGCGCATTGTGGCTGTTGTGGTCGGCGGTGCACGTCAGTACGAAGACATTCCGAGGGGGGGGGGGGGGGGGAGCAGCGACATTGGCGACATGCTGATATGCAGCGTCAGCGGCGCAGCGACATGCTGATTAGCTCGCTGAGCCGTGCTACCACGAATGAGTAACTATTGTTGACTAGCCGGAAGCTCGGGACGGTATTGTGAAACAATATTGAAAAAAGAAAAAAAAAACGGAAACATTTTCTTATTCAGCGCGATTAGAACCGAGGTCGCATAGGAACGCTAGGGCTCTCTAACCGCCGCAGACATGAACGAAAAAGTTACACGACTCCGTCAGAGCAATAACGTTGACGCATAACCTGACAAAAAAGAAAAAACGGGAGGAATCGAACTGACGACCTGCAGCCATAATACTATGGAGAGCGCGCCAACCAACTACGCCACGAACACTTTTTTTTTCTTTATTACCTACGCCACGAACACCACACGCCAAAAATCTACTCTAATCTACGGCAAAGGGGCATGCAAAGGGGCCCCGTCACTTTTACGCATGCTTTTACGACGGTACTGCGCTGACCGTAGTCACCGCTTTACTAGCCACCCTAGCTTTACGACGACGGGGCCCGTCACTATAAGTACGTCGCTATTATGACGGGCCCCATCACTATTACAATATACACTACGGTGACGGGCCCCGTCACTTTTATGACGGAACTTCATTGACGGTACTATAAGCGCTATAAGTACTGGTACCAAGGTCAATCTAAATAGGTCGCGAAAGTCGGAACGAAAAGTGGTCGGAAACCTATTGCGACAAACATCAACACCCGCGTGACGATTAAAGCGCTACTAGGTGAGGGGGGGACAAATAATGAAAACAAAAAATTATTTAGGCGTTTATTTTCATTAGTTTTAAATTTATTTGTCACGAATTAAATTAGTAGATTACTTTATTCAAACTTTAGTCTTGGGTATGTGGTTGAGTGGCCAATTTTTTTCGTTTATTTTCAGAAACAGCGGGCACATGCAGGCAGTCTGGTAACATGGGCCAACGGTTTTGCTCATTTTGAGATGCAAATGGCGTCGCTCGTTTTTGCGCAGTAGGTTTGTGCCTGTCGTCCGTAGATATTTCCTCGCATAAGCGTTGTTTTTTAGTCGTGGTACTTGGCAGAAGGTAATATAGCCCATCGCAGCCATCGCGAACCGTTTCAGTGACTGTGTTTTGCCAGCGCACGGCCGGCGTGCTGTCGCCCTTCGGGATGATGAGTCCGCCACGCTACGCGAAGAAACGCTGCGCTGTCTACGGATGCAAGAGCAACACTTGTGCAAGGTTTGTGTGTGTGATGATGTGGATTGTGTGGCCCGTGACGGGGCGAAGAGGGAATGACAGTTCTGCTCTGCGGTACGCCTTGGAGGGGAAGACGACGAAAAGGAATCGCGAGCGGGGCGTGCGGCTCGAGGAGTTGGAGCGCGACACGGTTGGAACGGCAGCCGCTGGTCGGCGGTTCGGGTCGCGACATCGCTTAACCAGGCGTCCGGCAGCCATGTGGACCTGGTGAGCCTGATTCCCGCTCTGTGCCCGGTGCTGACACAGAGACCGGCAGCCTAGTCTGTTCCTGGCCTGAGGTCCTGGGGCCCGAGTGGTGTCACGAGGTGGCCGCGGCTCATGTTGGCGACGGGCAGCGAACCTGCGCTGCAGTGGCCTGGTGATCTACCGGCCTGCAGTGCCATCATCACCACCACTACCACCTCGCCACGGTCAAGGCAGCGTGACTGTTGACTGCCCAAGGAGTACCGGTGACGACCGACCTCGCCGCAGCGGCAACAGTTCATAACGGCGAGTAGGACAGTTTGTGTGCGAGGCGCGTAGGACGTTTAGGATGTAAATAAGGAATGCTGTAGTGTGTTGTGTGTGAATCGTCAGAGTTATCGGTTGTGTTAAAATCTGTGTTGTGTGTACAGAATCACCTGACTGCTGGTTGAATTATTTCGGATCCTGGGCCCACATTACACCATCACAGTGTGCACGTTGAATTGTTATGCTATTCTGATTTCTGTGTTATATATTTTGGGGTAATATCCTGTTCAACTGCAATATTTCGCCAATAAAATACACCTTATTTATCAAATCTGTCTTTTTCGTCTTCAAGATAACCCGTTATCTTGCAGGCTTCCATTATAGAGCCGTCATAGTGATAAGAAAAAGAACATGCAGCTATAAAAAAAAAGTAAGAAGCGGCGCCTTGTCAAAAAATTTCATAATTTCGCGCCCATCGCGTTAAAACGTGACGTCATTTCCGCTTCCGATTGTGGCGTCATCTTTTTCTTTTTTTTTTAAATTCTGTTTGTCCCCTCCTCACATAGATGGCGACTGTTGCAACAACTAGCCACCGGCTTGACACGTGGGCTTCTACGGAAGTTACGCTACCAGTTTACATATACCTTGCTGGTACTGCGCTGACGGGCCCCGTCCGTCACCGTAGCCCGTAGCACCGTAGTCAGTGCCTTTCTGCACGGCAAACGCACAGCCCACGGCGCGCAAGTTTATTGTGTGGTTCACAGAATAAAGCCATAAAGCTGCACTCTATTCTGTGGCCTGGACCACAGAATAGTCACTGCGTTTAGCGACAGTTCAGGCGGTTCAGGCAAGTTCAGGTATTCAGGGGTTGCGCAGGTGCATTCGGAGCAGAGGTTTATCGTGACATACCTGGAGCTCTTAACATGGAGCTTGCAAGATCTTTTATTTCTGAGAAATGTCCCGTCAAGAAACTCGCGCTTCTTCGAGCACTTCGCGCCACTCTCGGGACGCTACGGCCGGACGACGCGAAGACCGACAGTGGCACACTTTATGCGCTGGCCCAGTCGCTTTTGCTCAGTGGCATCCCGAAAGATTCAAGCGACGACGAAGAGAGGGAGCACAAGAAAAAGGACTTCCCCGGCGTTGCTGAAGCTGCCACCGAAGGAATGATTTGCGCCCACCTTCTGATAAGGACCGTCGCGTCGGAGTTCACCGAACACCTTGCAACGCCGTTGCGAGTTCTCTGTTTCGCACACAGCAAATCTGAATTGCCGTGGTGCAGTGATGAGTCGGTCGCTGCATCGTCAGCGCTATCGTCGCAACTCAACAGCTCGTTTTCGGCGCCAGAGTTACGACTTTCCGTGCTGAAGTATATTCGGCCAAAACTGGCAAAGAAGACCTGGAAGAAGAATCCTTGCTACAGGTACGTCTATCGGGAAGTGCTGTTTGATCTTTCTCCGAATGACGTGCGTGACGCGCTGTCCGTCGTCGTGGCACCAGCGTTGCTGCTTGTAGACGACTACATGACGTACAACCAGAGACTTGGTCTTGCCTGCGTTCGCCGTATTGTTGTCAGTGTTCCACCGAGTGAACTTGATCAGTATGGCCGCCTCGAGCTGCTATTTGACGCTCTCAAACATTTGCTGTACGTTAAAGAGCCGGACATAATTGTTCAACTCCACACGTGTTTACGGAATCTGATCTTCGCAGACTATCTGGACGCTCTTCACATCAAAGATCACAGGCGCCAAATAATGGCAGGTGACGTGTATTGCGAGGTGCTCACTGCTGCTGAAGTGGAGCAGACATTTGCCCTAAGGAAGGCTTACTCCAGCCAGTTTTCACCCTACATTAGATGCCTTGGAATGGATGTTGCCAAGTACATGAACAGGACATTAAGAGTCCTGTTGGAATACATTCAAGTGGAGGACACGGATGAGCAGACCTGTAGGAGAAATGCCTTGTTGTCATTAGCAGAACTTACCAAACAGATGTGGCCAAGAATAACATTTCATTTTGGCAGGATTACAGAGAGCATATTCAAGCTTGCGTGCGACCAATGTGAACATCGGAACTCTGCACTTTGGGACGAGATTGGCCGTTGCCTCGACTTGCTGCAACAATCTTGTCCCGAACATTACCAGCGTTTCCATGAGGATCTGCTTTTCCTTAGGGAACAGAACCTTCCTGGTATTGCATCATTGCTTGCATGCTCATGTACTGAACAGAGATAAGCAGTGTTGTTTCATATTGTTGTGTGGATTTGGTCAAGGAAGATGCTGATGGCAGAGTTTCTGCAATCTTGTTAGCATGAAGTTAGCCAAGGTGTATTTTATTTGACCACAAAACATTGTTGCTGCCCAGTATTTTCCTATGCTTGACTACACATGCAGTGCAAGGAAGCTTGTGTAAAACACTGACATTGAAAAAAAGTTCTCATTGTTCACACACCGCTGAACATTTATTACATAAACGGACACGCCAAAACTTTTGCGACTGGTTTTACTTGGACCACACAATCTGCAACAAAAAGTGGTTCTTACCACATGCAGTATAGTGCATTTCTAGCTTTTTATTTAAATGTCATGCGCATAGGCCGGAAAAAAATGTGAAAAAAGGTCACTCACTCTGGACTCAGACTCGCCAAAATTTTCCTTAACCAGACTCACTCAGACTCTCTGAAATTTTTCTCAGCCGGGCTCACTCGGACTCAAACTCACCACTATATTACTCACTGAGACTCATGACTCTATCAGAGTCCGAGTGAGTCGACTCGCGAATCGGTTAGCATATAATTGGCTTTTTCGACCATGGGTGTTAATGCTCTTTAACACCAATATCTCACGTAATTGGTGCTCTATTTGGTGCCTTTTGATCTCGTACCTTCAAATATGAGTTATCAGTGGTTGCAATCCAGTAAGGACATTTTTATTGAAAGAGGCGACTCACACATGATATTTTTATCAAAAACTTCCTGTGAAAGAGTGCGCGGGGAGGTCAACCCACCACAAATGTAATCTTAATGCGAAACTATTTCACCAATGTGCCAGCGTATTTAATCCAGACGCTAGATCGAATAAGCGGCGCGCCAGTGAGTCCAAGAGCCAACATGTTAGAATTCCATCTTTGCGCAGCGCACGAACTTGACAAGGACACAAGAGAAGAGGACGGTCCTTGTCAAATTCGTGTGCTGCGCAAAGATGGATAAGTTCCAACTCGCCCGCCTATCAATCCTACTACAGTATATGTTAGAATTCAAATACCAGTAAGTTTATTCCATGCAGAAGAAGCAGCAAGATGGGACATAAAAATGGCAGAACTATTTTAATAAAGCTCCTGATGACCAGGCGTCGTGACAAATGAACTAGGTTAATAATTGAGGCAAAAAAGATTGTTGAAGCAAGTGATTGCTGCGCGAGTGTGACTTCCATATCATTATCACAAAAAGAGCTGCATTTTCTGAATGTGACTGCGCAGCGATGAAATGTGACAGTGCTGTCTGTATAAAGAGCACCCATGTTTTTTCCATGGCTGGAAGTGGTGGCCTTGGTGTGTGTGTGTCTCTCTTTTGCCCGTTGCCTCGGATAGAATACGAAATGTCATAATCGAGAGGCGGAAGGTAGTCTATGCTTGAATGAGTGACGTCGTTTGCATGAGCCCTATACACATGCTGGGAGTGCTGTGTGTCGGTTAATGGGCTGGGCCAGCAGCACTTCAAGAGCGAAGACACCTATGCACTGTTCATTGTGTGCAAGGTCTTTCGTGGCCAACCACAATCCAGTGTTCCCCATTACAGCTTCATAATACGATTGGTGTTTTAGCAGGCAATGCCCCAGAAGTTATTTTCTACATTTATTTTAGTTCTTAGGCTTTAATGCAAGCAAAATGTAATATATGCGCACATTGTTTATTCCAATTTCAAGTGTGCAAATGTTGGCACAATCTTCAATCTATTTATCCCTATGAATTTGATTTGTATGTATGTATACACACACCAAAGGTTTCAAGAAGCTTGCAAAAATCCTCAAAAATAAGAGAAATGGGATATTTGCTGCCTGCCGTCATAATTACTTTTTCTGTGGCAGCAGACATCTTAAGATGGCTAGACATTAATTATAGCATCGAGTGCTGAAATTAAGATAACTTTTTAAATAGATAAAACAGGCAGTTCATGCAAGGAGCCCATTGCCACTTTAGGATTGTCAAGAAGTGGCCACTGGTAATTTTTGCAGACTGGCCAATTTCACCAGTGAAGCTGAAGCACCAAAGAGTACAACTGCCATACCCTAGCAGCTCGTTCCAGTTCAGGGTGGAAAACATTCTGCGGCCTCTAGTGGAAGGAGCTGTCCCAACCTTCCCAAGAATGCCTGTTCAGTGATTTACTAACTGTAAGAAAGAGAACATTTCATCACACCACCTAATTTTTTTATCATCCCTAAGTTGTGCTTACCCCTCCGGCCAGCCATTCTGTAATTCAAATAAGCATGCTGCCCTGCACCATTTTCCCCCATAAACTCTTAACACCAATCATTAGACTATTGGCTACGCCCAATTTCTCCGTAATCCACTTCCATATTTCTTAATAAGAGGACAGAAGTTCTGGGGAGGCTTGCAGCGATGAGCAGTCCTTGAACAGGGAATGGAGGCAATCTTTTGGCAAGCAGACTTGTCCTCATCAAGGCATGTCCTTCTCCTCCCCCAACCTCAAGTGGAGGAGGGAAAGCTTGGAAACAAGGAAGAAGGGCAGGACATGGCTGTTGAGGATCAAGAGGTTGGCGTGACAAATGGGGGAGTGAGGGAGAAAAAAGGGGGTTTCGTTCGCTTTGACGGGGATGAGTCACAATTCTGATGCAGTTGAGGAAAATCATGCCGTTGTATTTCGCCAAAATATACACGTGAGCAGCAAATGAACATGAGAATTACATGGCCAGAATGGCTAAAGATTCCCAGTTAGGAGTCTGACTGGTTGTTGTTGTGTACCTAAAATATCGGATAGATTCGAGAGCGCACTTTATATCTATTGGCTGGAGTGTGTGAACCAGGTGCGAATTTCTATATTTTCTGTCTCTGTGAGAAGTTCGGCTAGGGTACAATGAGTTCATCGAAGTTGTGATCTGCCACATTAAAAGATCCCCAACAGCAAATTTTGTTCGTAACTTTTATGCTTTAATTAGTAGCTTTGTGTTTGAAAATACTGAAATTCAATCGTAAATGCTCTAATGTACTGGTATTGCTTTGGCGACGTTGAAAACGTACTTTTTAAAATTGCGTCCTCGCATGCTGGAGAGAATGAAATGGTACTGCAGCCGGTGCTCCAGTACCAGTTTGGTTGCGATACACCAAGAACGTTCTCTTGCTGAAATTTCTGTGTGCAGTTAAAGGGACACTAAAGTGAAATGAATCGGCTTAGATTGATAAATTGTACTCTGAAAACTATAATGACATTGATTTCACCATCATAGGTTTATTAATAGGGGAGGAAATCAAGGTCAAAGTTTCATTTTTAAATTTTGTGCCAAGTCTCCACATGTGACGTCACGGATTTCAAAGTGTATTTTTTTTGTATTTTGGCGACATTGGCTCAACGGAATTTACTGAAACTTGGTATGCTAAGTCTATATCCCCTCAAAGGACAATGAACTTCATTTTTACTGATTTGCAACTATGTAGGAACTAGTAGATGCCGTCAAAATCTATGATGTCACGGCGTTTGGTGTGGGAATTTCAAGGTGGCATCGCTACCCGCACTTTTTTTCCGCGTGTCTTCTCACTCACCAAGTGTCTTCTCGTGGCAACGTTGGTGATTTTGGAAAGTAATTTACTATTATGAGGAAAATAGCTTTTCTCTTTAGTGTCCCTTTAAACAACACGAGATGCACTGGCCTGCCAAGCGCCCCCTTTACTGTCAAGAGTGCGCCCCCTCAGAAAAAAAAGATAACAAATGCCACTCGCGTAAGCAGCCTAAGAACTGCCTTTAGAGAACAGCCCGACAACAGAGCGAGGGGGGGAGGGGCAAGGACCAATAGCCCCCTTCAGATGCCAGTCATGGTGCTACCTGCAAGCTTGCCTGCGACATCGAAAATACTTGCTCAACTAGTTCAACTTCACAGAGGGAACCCTATCCATGTCGTGCTAAACTCGGTACAACCCAAGAAAAAAGGGCACCCACAGAACCACGGCAGACCTGTGAAAGACAGTCGTGCTATCTGGTTTCCGCTGGAACCGCAAGTACTTTTTCTTGGCTAATGTAAATAGTACACATATTAAGAGTTAAAAGTTCATCGTTAATACCTAAAACATTACCTTTGGCTGTGCAGCGATTCAGTCCCTGACGAAATTTACCAGGACGTTCAAGTTCCTGACAAAAACCAGCGACACAAACGTGGGTCTCTATCAATGTTGTACATGTTCCTCTAAAACAGGAACGAAAGCTCGTTCCTTGCCAACATGGAACGAGTTCCCGTTACAAGTTCCTTGAATTCAAAAGGAACTCGTTCCAGTTACATTTAACAAATTGGAACGTGTCGTTACATTACCATTACATTTGAATTTTTAATCAAAATATAGGGCCAGTCACTGCCAGATAATCCTGAGATATTTGACATTGCTGGCAGCAGGTTATATGTAGATGAAAGAAATCTAAAGAAACGCTCCTAGACAAATTTTTTTTAGAGACCACTGGCCATACTACAGACATGTCTAACTGCAACTTTCGTGTGCAACAAAAGGGGCGCTTTCCACGTTAATCTTCAAATGCGCAGTCAGAATACTGCTCTTCGGATATCCAACCAGAAATTTCCACACATGCATAAATATAATTATTTTCTTGCACGTCGAAAGGAACAATACATAGGTGTTTAATGAGTGCTGATTCAATATTGCAATGTGATTAGAAAATAATGTCCAGGATACACAGTTGCAACTTAGTAAAGTCCCTTGCTCGCGCTTAGCAAGAGTTGCATCTCCATGTTGTTGGTATCCGACAGACGAACCTGTTTTCTTATCAGCATTTTGTTGCCAGTGTTGAAGAGCCTCCATCACGCTCTAGAGAGTACTGCCATGTTGTACACAAATAGGAACAAAGTCAACCGAGGTCGTAGGGGCGAGGGCAGGCTCAGTGGGTACAACAAAAATGTAGCGCTGAATTTATGCGTGCCGTTTATTGCATGACAGACGATATCGGTGCGGCGGCTGTCGAACTGAACTAGTATAATAAAAAAAATTGGCACAGCTTGCACTAAGCCGTGCAAGGCTTGACACAGCGAAACTGGACGATTATGAAGACTTATCTGGTTGCTTCTCGGTTGTTTCTAGGCCTTAGTTAGGTGATGGTTGTTTCTAGGTTGCTTCCAGGGCGTTGTTAGGCTTTAGCTAGGTGATGCCAGTGGCGGATCCGGAGGGGGGGGGGGGGGTCGGTAGGGGCGATCGTCCCCCCCCCCAAAGCCTGTATGATACACCCCCCCCCCCTTCCATCCAGTGCCTGCGTCCACCTCCTTCGTCAGGCTGCCCCGGCTACCACTGCCCAAACCGCAGAGGAAGCCGAATGGCTTGAGCGTCCGCTTCCAATGCCGGAGCTACCGGGCTCGATTCCCAGTGCCGCCGACCACCCACCGTTTTTTTTTTTTATAGGTAAAAGAGTTGCCCCGGCCTGCCAGTTTGTGTTCTGGGAACTCGAGATGGTGCCCTCATCTTTCCTCCAACTTTTCACCCCCTTTTCAACAACGCTGAGCCTCTGTTCTGCTATTTTAATACCCCACATCGGGACAGGAGGGTTGAGATGTCCTTCTCAACGAGAGACAGTTACTATCCTGTGCTTTTCTCTTCTTCTCTATCTAAGAATTTCATCTCCTCAACCCCTTTGCTTGATTTTATTTTATTTTATTTTATTGATTCATCACAATACATGTGATCGGGGGCAAAGGGAAAAGCCATTTTAATGGCTTGAGGGAGTCCTTCACCCCCGTACAAAGACAGCAGCTCAGTTACAAGCAGGTTCTTGACACTGTTAACACAAAAATTTGTAATAAATCATGTTGAGCAAAATATGAATTGAAACGAACCACCAAAATATACATCGATTGTTAGTTACCCTTTACAGAACGTCCTGCATTTTTATACATCCTGTTTAGATCTGCATGATGCACCAACACAACACTTCATCACTACTATAGTTTTGCATTAGTGACAGTTTCCTTAGCAAAAGGGGGTGGCAGCTTAAAGGAGCATTGACAGAAAAAGTTTGGATCTTGTTTTTTCTGCGACTCACTTATTACGGATGGAAAGCTCGTTTCCTCGAGCATGCGACGGTACTGAGAGGGCAGCCACTGTACCGCAGAGAGACAGCGAGAGACACACTACGCGACTCCCCTCCCTCCCTGGCCACCCCACCGGCTGCAATGGAATCGAAGAAGCCGGCCCGGCGCATCGTCATTCCATATGTGCCGGGCATCAGTGAACAGCTCTCGAAGGTATTCGGAAAAGCGGGGGTCACGGTAATTCACAAACCGGAATCGACGCTCGCCCGCTTGCTACCGAGGACGAAAGACCAACCATCACCAAGGTGTCGTGTTCCGAGTGTCCAGCCAGCTACATAGGCGTGAGCAAGTGTTTCCCGGAGAGAATACGCCAACACAAGAACGACGTCAGGAAGATGGAAGCGCAGCGCTCTTGCAGAGCACTGTGAGAAGCACGGCCATAAAATCGACTTTGATGGCGCTTCTGTTGTAGAAACAGAGAGGAATCTGCAAAGGAGGCTTTTGCTCGAGTCTTGGCACATTTAGCACACACCTGCAAATGTGAAGTGCTCGCTAGGAACAATGCCCCCAGTATATGTTCACGGTCTCCGAAACGCTAGAGAAAGGAAAAGCTGGAGCCGTGGTGAGAGAACAAGACGCGGCGATCCTTCCATGACCAAAGCAGTCACCCCCTGAGGAAGGGACCGAATAGATCCCGAAACGTTGGGCTCTCTTCAAGCTGTGGCTGGAGCCATTTCAACTTCCTAAAACGTAGTTGACTACGTGAGCACGCAAAACTGCATGCACATACGCACCGCACCGTCAACTCTTTTCAACGAAGGCTTTGTGGGTGCTGCTATAATCCCCTCTGAGGCTTTGTAAGTACGTGTGACCCCCCAAAAATGCACTGTCGAGGCAAGGACACCAGCCTTTGCACTCCCGTGCAAGTGTGCCCCCTCTTCCCGTTGAAAAGTTCTGCTAGGAGAGAGCGCTCGCAAGAATCGTGACAGCCAACACAAACTCGGGGAGCAGGTGGTGGTTGATTGGTTACACGAAAATCAAAAGCGAGTTTCGCGTGCAGTGGTGCGACACGCACTTTAATATCGATTTTAAATATGTTCTAGGCGATATTATCCATTGATATTTCGCAGGTGATGCGTATGTGCCCACACAAATCTATCCCACAAGTTATCTCGCCTTCAAAAGTTTGTGTCAATACTCCTTTAACAAAGTCTCTTCACGGCGTAAGGCAAGACGCTGGATTGCACACATCGCTGACATATCTGAACCAGAGAAAGTTATGACAACGAAACAAAGCCTGCAGGAACCTCTGGATTGTTGCCGTCGACGGGATGAAGCAGTGTTCTTCACGTCACCGTTTTTTCCCGCATTCCCAGTCGGCACAGGCGGCTGGCGACTGTCCCACCGTCCTGCGAGTGTCTAGACGTGTGCGTTGCTACCCGAGTCGCATGAATCTGGAGACTGGTACCGTAGTTGCCACTTGACCCGTCCCGGCGACACAAGGTAAGCGTAGGTCATGCACAAATATATAGCTTAGGTTGAGTACTTTAGGTTTGATACAGTCACCCCTTGATTGTTTTGTTTGCGAGTTCAAGAAGACTTGAAACGCGCCTATCATTGCTAACTGCAGTATTAGAGATACCAATGATGCCAGTATTCAGCCAAGTATATCCTGCAATTTGTCGTTATTAACCTGTTCAGAGCAGCCAAGAAATCCGCAAACTGACTATAGTGTATCTTTCTGCAGTCCTTCTAATGCAGTTACGAGGAATGTACCAATATCCTACAGAATCCGCTATAACGCTATGATTGAATTAAGTACTTTTTGGTTCAGTATATTTTTTCCATGTGTTAAAAAACTTCAAGATATGTTTTCCTGTGAAAGAATATGAACATGCATTGTTTTCTTTTGCATGAAATAAACACTGCCCAAAATTCTGTGCTCGGAAGTTTTAAAGGTACTGAAGCAATGTCACACTGACTGAAATAAATTTGCTAAATTACAAGCGATATGTCTCACGCTCATATATCAAGCATCTCTTGCTCATGCTCAGCCCGATATAATGTTGATACGTACATTGCGATTTAATCTTTCGGTTACCAAGTGCACAGCTATTTCTTTTAAGGTATTCCGCAGAAAGTCGCGATCCTTTGCGAGGCTTACGTAATTATGCGTAAAGTACTGTGCCACTTGCTAATTTTCGTCGTCTGTGATGCTGCTACCGTTCTGTTTTGCCGTTGCTGTCTTCGTTTTACTTGTCAAAACGATGTGACGTGCGCGCGTGGAGATGAGCAAGTGGAGCAGCGCTTGCGCAATCTCCTCTGTATATCCATTTATTATTCGGAGAATTGTCTTTACGTGACTAGGCTCCCCTAGCTGTTAGTAATTTAGATGCTCATATACTCTTGTACGGATTCTAGCATGTGGCTGTCAGTCGTGAGCTCTCGTTCTATCTGCAGGCCAGCGAAATTTTTTTTTTTTTGTATTCTGCATTTGAAACATGAAGCATCTTAAAACAAGGAGCTCGCAATTGCGGCTTGTGATTGTACACCGACAGCATTTCACCACAACATTTTTTTTGTCTGTTTGCGACACCAAAGCTCTCTCTGGAGAATAGAGAGGGCAAGTTCGCAAAATATCAACAAGTTCTTCTCTCCTGCTCTTAAGAAAGCTTGGCACCGAACAGGCCACCTTATCAGCAACTGTCCCAACGCTGCGAGTGGATGAGAAATACACTAACACTTGTATTCTTCCCCGGTCGGCATCATGTAGCACATCGCTACCACTGCAAGGTGAATGTTCACACATTGCTTCTCCATGCGACCAAACTACCGAATTTCAAAGCGAAAGATTGGATGTGACATCCCCTAGCATCTCTGTGGAATTCTCGAGCGACATAGGAAAGTTCGTCGGCGGGCAAGTAGATGAGTACACTTAACGGCGTTTGTTGGAAACGCACTGGTGCCCTCCGAATAACTACAGTTTTCCATACTCACTTCACCGGAAAAACGGCAAAAATGAGAAGCGATACGTAAATCTGTCGCATGTAAACAAGTTCAAGTGGCTTGTGCTCTCTGAATATAGCAGGGACCTGTACTGCAAGTACTGCGCTTCGTTCATAACAGGTGCGATGGGAGGTTACCAGAAAAATGTCCCCCTCTAAAAACTGGTCACCAAGCCACTAACGTCCTTTACAAAACTGCTGGGAAAGGGTGGTGATCTTCGTGTAC
The DNA here is from genome assembly GCF_013339695.2 of Rhipicephalus sanguineus. Taxonomy (NCBI): domain Eukaryota; kingdom Metazoa; phylum Arthropoda; class Arachnida; order Ixodida; family Ixodidae; genus Rhipicephalus; species Rhipicephalus sanguineus. The sequence goes on along the minus strand of NC_051181.1, from coordinate 173,699,878 downwards.
ATGAAGCAAGCAAGTACCATAAGGAAGCAATGCAGGCTGGGAAGGAGTTCCTCGCACGTGTAAAGGCCCCCGAAAAAGATGTAGCCAACCAAATCAGCAGTCAGCGTCTACATCAAGTGAACGACAACCGAAACCGCCTGGTCCCAATTATAAAGTCTATCATCTTTCTAGGGCGCCAAAATATACCATTTCGTGGACACAGAGATGACGGAAGACTTCTTGAACGGTCAAATGAGGCCTCATTGACTTCGAATGAGGGCAATTTCCACGAGCTTCTGCGCTTTCGTGTATCAAGTGGGGACACTGAACTCCAGAAGCACCTTGCTAGCACATCATCCCGAGCCACGTACATACATCAGCAAGACGACCCAGAACGAATTAATCAAGTGCTGTGGAGATGAGGTTCTTGCTACACTTATTCAGTGGGTGCACGAGTCGGGCGTCTACAGCATTATGTTCGACGAAACAACCGATGTATCGCACACATCGCAGCTAAGTCTTGTTCTGCGGTATGTACACGAGAACATAGTGCGAGACGCCTTTGTCCAATTTGTTGACGTTGATGGTTCACTCACGCATTGCTCGCCTTGTTTCTTTATCAAGAAGGCTTCTAAGAGCTCCTGCTCGTGCCTTGTCGCCTTGAAAGGTTTGACCTCGCTTTTCAGCAACTGAAAATGACCTGGAGTGGGTTGAGGGGGAGCAATAATTGTGTTACAGTAACGCTATTCCTTTCTCGCTCGTTGTGCTTTCGCCGTTGCTAATTGCGGTAAAGGCACCCCAACACCACAAAAGCTTTTTCAAAATTTACTGTATGGTGTCACGCCTCATTATTGCCTGTCATTCTTAACGATGCACTTGTCGTTCGGGGGACGCACTAGTGCGTCACTGGAACTGGGAGCGGACGAGCGAGAGAGGAGGAGTGCTACCATAATCCCGTACCGTAATCCCGTACCCTATTTCCGTACCGTCTTTCCGTAACTTGCTAAAAGACTCTAATAGCACACAGTCTTCGGCGCCGTACGGATTACCTTTGTCCAAACGTATGATCCGCGTACAAGTGCTGACAACGCGGGGTCAACGAGCCTCCTAATTCCTGAAAGGATCGTGAGAGATGGCGGCCCTGAACCTCTGAAGTCCTGCGCGGTCAACGGGACATTGAATTTTGAAGTGCAGGTGTGGCATCATTATGACCCTACCAAGGTTCCAGGATTGGTGAAATCCTGGTGACCACGTGGAGAGAGAGAAAATGGGGTGGACCTCAATCAGCTCATTTAATCCGGTGCTGGTGCGCAGGAGAGCACTGTACCTGTTCCTTGTGATCTGAAGTATATAAACACTTGTATAGTTTTCTTTCTTCCATCAACTTATCCTGATGAGTGCCCAGCAAGACACCAACCCGTGTTCGCACCGGCCATGCAACCCGATTTCTAACAAAATGGCAAAATGCAAAATGGGCATATATCTGAAGTGTGGTATAGCCCGTAATTTGTAGTAATTCTTCCAATTTATTAAGATAAGAAAACTGATTAGGACGAATGAGTAGAACCACTTTAAGCACAAATTAACAGTATTTATGCTGTGATGGAGTTCTTTTAATAACAGTAACTACTAAAAACAAAACTCAGCCCCCCCCTCTCCAGTTTTCTTCAAGCGACCGCCCCCCCTAGAATGAGGGGCTGGATCCGCCCCTAGGTGATGCCAGGTTGCTTCTACGTTGATTCTCAGTGCAGAGAGGCTTAAGTTAAACCACAGACAGTCACAAACACGACACAGATGTCCAAACTCCAGAGACAGAAGCTCGCACTGAAACCAAGTGTTTGCACCTCTCATAGACCTACGGGCAGGTCGTCGTTGGCGTGGGCCTTCCATTGCTTCGGGGTCTTCTCGCAGCCGCTGTTGCCTTTCCCGTTCCCTGGTGTTGGGCTAACTGTTGCCTTCTTCCTTTTTAGAGGACCAGGGGTGAGTAGAGGGATTTACCCAATTTCTGTGGCACATACCTGATGGGCCGCACAGGAGAGGCCACACAGGATAGGCCGCACACATTACGGCTGCCTTAAATAGCTTCGCTGTTAAAATTGTCGACCGATAGCCACGCAGATAACTCGCATGTTGAAGAGACGCCTGCCCAAACGCAACCATCAAAGGCACCGGACAAATGCCACTGCGGCACCCGCGTCCACTGCGTTTCGGTGCTCTTCCTCACCATCCACAACCAGGTATCAAAAGATAGATTTGTCTATAGCTACTGGTGGCATGCGCGGCGTACTAAAGGGACGATCGAGCCAGCCGCTAAAGGCCACGCGACGAGAAATTCATATTTTTCTTCTCTGTCGATGTTTGATGCTGCTCTGCCACCCGTCGAAAGCTTTCTGCACCTAACATGGTTTTGCACTGCCTCTGTGATCGGACTATCTTTGACCAAGCTACGATGTCACGTGATCACGTAATCATGTGACGTGACATCACAGCGACGTCATCACGTGATGATGATCTTTTGCATCACTCGTCCCCTATGCCGCGGGATGCCAACGCCGATGGTCAAATTTCGCGTTTGATGAGCCTTTTGCCTTAATAAAGCTACTTTCAAGTTGGCCGAACAAAAAAGTCACCGAGGTAAAAAAATAGCATGCCCTTTCCTGGCGGCAGCCTTACAATGGGGTTCCACGATTCTCGAATGTCAAGTAAAAGTTCTCCAAGTAAAAAGTTCTCTGTCAAGTAAAAGTTCGGCCCTTGACTGCTGTCAGACTGGCTCAGACAAAAAAAAAAAAATCAGCTGCTCCTCCCGCACGTGGTCGGTCTCGGCATCGCTCGCTTCCCTGCACCCCCAGCGGGTGCCTTAAAGTGAAGATCAAGATGCAGCATAGCCAAGTGACAGGCGAGCGGTAGCTTCTTGTGCCTCCTGCAGTCGAATCATCCGCCCTGTTCTGCATGATGTGCTGCATGCACGTGCACTGTTCAATGCCGAGGAACGTTTATAGAAGGAACGCCATTCCCTCTGCCATTCCTACGTAAACGTAACGAGTTACCGTTACAGTTCCACCAATCCTCAATGGAACGGTGGCGTTCCTTCGTTCCTCCAAAAGGGAACTAGTTCCTAGAACGTCGCTCCTTCGAATGCCATTTCATACAACACTGGTCTCTATGGTGAAGTTAGATATCTGATATGCTTCTCAAGTGCTTGATTTCACGAATATGAGTAAGCGCTATTGGACAAAGCTCTTATGCCAATTCTCTGTGGGAGGTACAGTGATCGGTGAGGGTGGTGCTGCCATTTTTTTTAAGGTTGCAACCGAGTAGAGTGACGATATTGTGAGGTGCTGTCAATGCAGTTGAGCACTCATGCTTACTTTAAAACCAAATTAAAGTATCTTAAAGGCAACGTTCACCACTAATGATCGATCAGAAGTGCCCATGTATACAGGACAATCAAATAACACAAACATCTCGAGTCTGCAATTTTGTCAGGGTCAGCTCCTGTCAGGGTTCCTTTAAAATGCTGTGCCACTGCTTTCAGTAATTTCACAGCAGCGTCTGCACAATGCCCATTTAATGTATCATTAAATGGTTGCCCCATTTTACGAATGTGTTTTTTTTTTTGACAAAGTGAACATTTGAGCATGTAAAGAACATTTGAACTAGTGCAGGTAAAACTAGATTTTACATGATGGACGTAAAAGTCTCGCATCTGGGACGAGAACAAGCTGTTAGGTGGGTGGTACAATGAAAGTTTACTTTTGTTTGCACTAACATGTCTTTGAAGTTTCTACAACGGTGTTGCTTTGGGAAGCACTTTTCTGAGGCGGTCGTTATTTTCCAATATTAGATAACACTTACGGAGGATATTATTTATGTTTGGGAGCACATTGTAGTGTTCTGTTATAATTGCTAGCGGCTGGTTGTGCTATGGTTTAGGGCCTCTTCTAGCCAGTGCTGGTTTCCTACCCAATTTACAGGATTCGTTGTAGGCCTTGCTTAGTGCATTGTGCGCGCAATTTCTTTTAGTGAACGTAATCCCTTTCGTTGCTACAGATCCTTTTTCTGATAAGCCTCCCCTGTCCGACAAATATTTCTTGCGTGCAGTATTGTGGGTGATGACTGGCATAATCTAGCAGAGTATTATGTTGGCCGAGATGGTGCATAGCTTAACGATAGAATGGTGTCGAAAATTGAGAATCAAGGAAAAAACACAATGAAGACAGAATAGGATGCCAAATGGCATCCCATCCTGTCTTCTTGTTTGTTCCTTGATTCTCAGTTTGCGCCACAATTCTTTCGTTAAGTGCAATCTAGGTATTATCGAAAAAAAGCAATAAAATTACAATGGAAAAGGGGTCAGACAAGAAGATACATCCTCAATGTTGTCCACTGCATGCTCAGAAGAAGTTTTAAAGGGACCGACAACTGATTTTTCTCGACCCAGCTTTTTACGGCGCAACAGGAAGCTTACCCTTCGTAGCGTTTGTAGCTGCAGTGGTTTATCCTAAAAGCACGTAGTTATTTTATAAGCAGTATTTTTCGATCTGAAAGGCTCCAAACACGCATGAAGGCTTGCTCCAGCAACGCTGAGAATTGATAGCAATGCCGCTAGCCCTCGTGAAAGCTGTCATTGTTCTGCTTTCGCAGGAGTTGCTGTAGCTATGCTTAACCACCTTTATTTTGAGCTTTCCAGCCATTTTTGAAAATAGCAAGCTGTTACAATGAGATGATGTGGCTTTATACACCTTCTCAGTATTTGTACAGCGTTGTGCGCGCCTGCGACCAAGGTTGCCCGCACCTGTGTCATGGATGGCTTTTCGCGGCATGGGATCATTACGCCAAGCGAAGGCAGCGCCACTTTGTTGCATACAACTAACGCAGGCCTATATGTACATTTTTATGGAGTAATATCTTTTAATATAAAGAAATGAACAATATTTCAGTACTAACAGAAAAGTCATCGAACGCATACACCAATCAATGGTCACGTGACCGGCTTCATCGGACCGTGTATGATTTTGCCGCCAGAGGCGCCAAAGGTCATTTTTCGCGACTTTCAATGAAGAAATAAAAATATAAATCCGCCTCTCACGAGATAAACAGGGTTGGTTTGAGTCAATGCGACGGACAATCTTTCCATCAGTGCAGTCATCTTATTCCATGTTCTGGGCAGTTGTTGGTCGCTTTAAACAGCTAGACTGGGAAGAAGCAGGAATCAAAGTTAATGGAGAATATCTCAGCAACCTACAAATTGCAGGGGTTTGCGTGTAGAACAGCTAACTTTGGCAAATGGCGGTCGCTGTGAAGGCGTGTAAATATTTTAGTATCACCTGAAAAGTTAAAGCATGAAAAAATTTCGGGGGGGGGGGGGGGGGTCAAAACCCCCTCAACACCCCCCCCCCCCCGCACACGTAGTTGCAGCCCTGAATTGTCCCATAAAAATGTCCCATACTAGGTCAAAGCATTTGTAGGTAGTGGGTCAAATCAAATTTAAAATACCTAAGTGTGAGGACTACTTTTAGTAAAGAGAGGTAAACTTCAGCACTATGTGCTTGCCTGCTTTCCTTGAGTGACTTTGAGACCACTTCAGTCCCTTCAGTCACAGGTAAGTTTGTATACAAGGAGAACTGGTTGACCTGATGAGTATTCACATAGGCGCCCTTTGGCGTTATAACTTATAGTTGCAAGTTAGTGCCCATCCTATGTACGTACCATTCTCTGTCCCTGTTTATTGCGATGCCCTGTAACATGTTATAGAGACACAGCAACTATATTTGGTGCCTTTGGTTGTGGTTTACTGTTGCATAAAACATCGCTTCCTCCTTACAGAGACCATGAATATGGGAATAGCTCAGGTTTAGTATCAAATTGGCCCTTCAAACTTGATGAAAACTAAGATACGGTAAGCACAATCAATTGCTTTTCTGTTCCCTAGCTTACTTTGCTAAGAATGCAAAAAGAAACAAATACTTGTGAATGCATGAAGATGGGAAATAGTTAATGACATCAGTTTTATGATAATGTGCCATATGATTCTCCTAAAAGCATTGCATGCTTAGAAGCATTTTGCAGAACTTGTGGAGTGGCACAAAGCTGGCAAACAGTATCAAGTGTGAACTATTAGAGATCAACATCTAAGTACACATGGCATTCTTTGGTGCAATATTGAAACCCACTCTTTCACCATGAACAAATAAAAGAGCAGGCAACACATAACAAGAAGTGAAGAATGAGCATGGTACGCTAACACCTCATTTCCCCTGCACTCCTTTCAAGCATATTTTACAATGGATAGTCTACATGCAGTGAACATTTGCTCCATATCATCCACAGGACAAACGCTTTCCATGCACATGTTCAAACTGAATTGATGATTCACAAGTTCACTTACTTAAGGGGAGACGTGGGTCTTGAAAAATTTTTTTTATTAGTTGGGTTAACTGAATGAAATTTAATACACTTATTCAGTTTTTTCTGCAGATTCCAAATCTTCAAGTAGATTTTTATTATCTGCATTAGAACAAACATTATGCAATTTCTGAGAGAATACTTCTTACGATACTTTTTGGCAACTTTGCTTTGACTGCCAGAGAGACTGCCAGAGAACGTGTCTAGCCGATGATGCTAATTTGATTGTTTTCATCGAACTTCAAATGCAAAATAAACGGATGCAAATATGAGTGAAAAATTTTTGTTTCATACACTTTATGATTATTGAGAAGTATCATTTGGTAAACAACATTATAAGAAAATAAATAGGATCATCGGCTAGACCAGCTTTCTGGCAGTCTTGCCACATACTTTGCTTTTGTGTTTGATGAAAAGAAGTTGCCAAAAATCCCCATAAGAATTGTGCTAGAAAACGTTATAGAACTGGCATATATTTTGTTCCAATGCAGCTATTAAAAATCTACTCAGAGATTTGGAATCTGCAGAAAAAACTGAATAAGTGTATTAAATTTCATTCCGTTCACCCAACTATTAAACACTTTTCAAGACCCACGTCTACCCTTAAAGGAGCCATTTCCGCATCTTCAGAGAATAAAGTTCACTACTTACATGACTCAGTACAGAGATGACAAAGGCTTGTGTGATACTCGGCTGCAGCACACAAACCCAAGCCGAGATCTACACAAGTTCAGTGTTAACACTGCATAGTAATTAAGATAAGCACAAACCCTGTGTATCAAATAATGTGAGTGACATAAGTAAAAGCTGGGCGAGTTGGTTCTGGTCAAGGCTATTGACTAAAAAAAAATAAAACCACCCCATTGGAAGCCTGGCATGCATCCTGTCATCGTCTCTCTTTTTATCCCTGTTACAACAATGCTTAGTCATGCTTACTTTTTCATGGTGATAATATGTACTGCAGTTATTGAAAAAAAAAACTTGACAGCACAAGAGAGGACATAGCAAAAATGCAGTCAGTGCTGTGTTGTGTTGTGGTTCTTTCAGACACCCATCTCGACTTTTACAAACTTTCATCAAGATGTACCAACCAGCCCAACAGAACTAAAGCCACAAGGTGCCAATTCTTTTAAAAAGTTCACACTTACTTCATGTTGCTCCTGCCAGGTGGCAGCCATCTGTCAGCCGTCAAACGTCATTCTGTTCTATCACTGCGTGAGTATGCTATTTTTAACATTCACAGTCATGCAGGATGCTTTTGAAGAAATAGGTTACTCTAAACCTTTCTGGTTGCACTATACAAAAATTTATAGGGAGGCGTGTGTAAATGATTACAAAGAGCAAAAGATCTTTGGGCATCTCACTGAGTGTTGGGCTACATGCTTACTCCTAACACAAAGTACATTTCTTCACTCTTCTTGCAGCTGGTGTGATAGAAGTCAAGTTCAGATTTACATGCATAAGAACAGCAAAACAGAAAGTAGTGTACTTAATGGATGCTCTCCATGCATCTCTCCTCGAACAATGTAATGTGATGTTTTGGGGGACATAGTGAAAATGTTAGCTTGTGTTACTTGGAGAGACACAACTAAAAGCCATAGCTGTTGCACAAAGTGCATTAGTGAAGACAATGTAAACAAAGAAAAAAAAATGCTGCTGATTTATGCCATTTGTGCAAATGCAGTGATGTGACGACAAAGGGGAAAAGAGAAATCAATATATGCCCTTTGTTGCCCCATTCTTGGCACCATTTCCCACATTTCTGGATCTCGTAACGTTGCACTGAGCAAACCAAAATGGTTGGCAGAGACCTGAGGCAACTATCGTATGTCAAGCATAACACTGTGGCCGTCACACTCGTGCTGACTGCTTGCGCTGGAGATTGAGGATGACTTGCGTGGGCGGCACCTTGCGCCTGAGAATGAGCACTCGGGGTCGAGTCCGCACATGCACAAGCGGCAAGGCAGCGTAGTTGAGCCGCACGTGGCTGTAGCCTTCCACTGTGGCCAGCAGCTCATGGGTGTCCCGGTAAGGCACCACCGAGCTACTGTGCATAGACTTGCCCTCCAAAATGAGGTGCGTGAAGCTCTGCATCTCCAGACCACCAGGTACAAGGTTTTCTGTCTTGTTGTATCTTGATGCATATAGAAATAGAAACAAACAGGTTATGCCACAAGGCAGCACCACAATTTCACTGTAGTACTTTTTCAATCGTGCAATAACTGTTTTAAAAATTTAATTTTTTTCCAAGGAGAGTGAAATACTGGAACAAACTGATCAATGATGTTGTTCTACAGCCATCTCTTGTAATGTTTGCCATTTGTCTCTAACAGCTCACTGATTTAGTTTCTTGTTTTGCCACTGTTCGCAATTAATGTTGACATTGTTCTCAAGTTTATTACATTCTACAATTATCTCTCAAAATATTTGTGATCTATCTCTAATGATTCACAGAACTGTTTTCTGGTTTCCTTGCATTTTGTTTTTAAAAACGTTTTTTTAGCTTTAGATATTGTGCAACTATGGCTGTAGTGTTTTCCGACTTGTATTTGGCTTCCATATCTGTTAAATGTTGCACAACTTATTCCGTTTGTACCACTCTCGATTGTAGTTCTTTTGCCCTGCTAAAATTGCTCCATGGGATTGCAGTATTGATGCATAAAATAAATAAACTGCACCTGAGCACATCGGTGTTAGCTATGTGCCAGCGTGAACGAAGACGACGTTCGTGTGGTTCGTGCTTGCCAGGTTTCTGCCTGAACCAGCTTGGTTGTCTCACGCCTTCTACAGAATAAGTGTTTGTGGGAGAACACGCTTGTTGCATTCGGTGGAGTCGCTGGGTGGTCCCCTTCCGCGCCCTGGAGCTCCACAGCCGTACGCTACCATCCGATTCCAGAATGACCGAGCGCGTCGATCCCTCGCAAGCCTCTTCCACCCCCCCGTCTGTCATGTGCTCTGGTGTATTTCGTCTGCGCGACACTCCAGTCTACAGCGGCACTGAAGACCGTGATGTCGAGAACTGGCTGGCAGACTACGAACGTGCCAGCGCGATTAACAAGTGGGATGATCCTGCGAAGCTGACTCACGTCATCTTCTACTTGACTGATTTGGCCAACCTATGGTTCATCAACCACCAAGCAGATATCCCCACTTGGTCGGCTTTTAAAGAAACCATGACGTCGTTTTTCAGTCGTCCAGCTATGCGGAAACTTCGCGCTGAACACAGCCTGCGGGGGCGATCTCAACAAATTGGTGAGAGCTTCACGAGCTACATTGAGGATGTCATCGGCCTCTGCAGGCGGGTGGATGCGAGTATGTCGGAGGCTGACAGAATACGACATAATGAAAGGCATTGACGATGACGCATTTCATATGCTTGTGTCCAAAAACCCACAGACCGTAACTGATGTAAGTCAGCTCTGCCAAAGTTTTGATGAGCTGCGCAAGCAGAGAATTTCTACACGTCGCGCTAACACACAAACAGCAGACCTTTCAGCTCTGGGGTCCAGGAGTATTGGTGCTGACTACACCGCATTGCTGCCACAAATTCAGCAATACATCCGTGGGGAAGTTGCTCGTCAGCCAGGGTTGCCACTGACTTTCGAGTAAATGTCGCCAATCGACGAGCAAAAAGTCGCCAGAAGTCGCCATTTTTTTACAAATTTTGCCAAAAAAGTCGCCGTTATAGATATGCGTGGCATACCTAGTAATGAAAATTTCCACTCACATATAGCCCCGTAGAATACAGTACCATCCAAGACACTTCAATTATATTGACGTTTGTCAATGCCAGTCATATCGTCCGCTTCTCCATGGGAGTGCATGGTGCTGCTTCTCTGACTAGACGCAAGATGTGCGTGGTGGCGCAAGGTTGAATGAATAAAACGCTCATGATAACCTTCCATCCCTGTCCGCTCGTTTCAAAGGTAAAAGTGTGGTAAACCTTGGGCAAAAACCGTGTAAGCTTTGCTTTTAATTCACCCGCATGTGAATTAAAAGGATAAAAAGGTTTATTGAAGGTAACACGACAGAATTCTTACAGGAACTGGTCATTAGTGAGTCTTACACCTTTTCAGTGTGAACTAATATGATACCGTACGCCACCGACTCTTTCTTATAGTCATACTTATATCTACACGCGTCAATCCGATGCGTTATCCGATGTGAACAGGTGGACATTGTAAAATGTTATATAGCAATTATTTTCATTGCACACGCTCACAGAGAACAATGGAAAAGGCCTCAATAAATATTTTTTATTGCACAAATAGCCGCGTATCCGCCTATCTTAGCTATTACAAAACAGTCTTTACGAGCTGAATTGGGGGTAGTGCAACAGTGAATGAGTCGCGAAGCTATTCAGAGCAGTTGGAGCTTTGGCAGAACAAATGGTCGGAACACGTGGCGAACCCGTCATTTAACCCCTTCAGAAGCGAAACTTTAAGAGAAGCTTAAAGCACCTAAAGTCATAAACTTATAGTCAGACACTGCCCTCTCACGGTTTGCAAGGCAGTCCGCTGACTTACATTTTGCTGGAATGTCGCTGGGGGACGTTCCAGTACCTCCTGCATCTAGATGAATTGAGGAGATACACACGAGTTACAGGACTGACATACCGAAAGACGCGTAATATGCACATTCTACTCGTGGGTCTAAAATCAAGAAAAATACAGAAAAGATTGCCGCTCATTCGTTGGGAAGACACTGAGCTTAGGATGCATAACTCAGTGGAGACCTAAGCCGAAAATCGCCAAAAATTCGCCATGTCGCCATTCATAATTTTAGGTCGCCACGGGCCTCTCGAATTCGCCAATTTGGCGAAAAGTAGCCACCATTAGCAACCCTGTCGTCAGCTCTCCCTTGTGGCCACCATCAACGAGCCCCCCACTGCACTGGACCACTCACTTCGTCGTGCTATCCAGACACAAGTTGCCGAGGCTCTCCCTTCGCCGGTGCCGCCAGCACAAGTTGCTGCGCCTCTTACTTATGCGGAAGCCGTCACCCGAGCTTGTGCCCAACCCACGCTCTCTTCATTCAGCCCAACCACCTGCTACTACAGGCCGCCACTTCCGGTACACACGGTAAATGTACCCCTCTCGCCTCCCCAAGCACCCCTGTGAACCCTTGGCGTACTCCGGATAACCGGCCCGTCTGCTTCGCCTGCGGTATTCCGGGGCATGTTGCTCGCTATAGTCGCCGCCGTGGACTCTATTTTCGTGATGCTCAGCCCTCCGGCTACATCCCTCAGCAACCAGAACCTCATGTTACACCTGATGCGCCTGACTCCCGCTCATGTTGACCCGACTTCACCTCACGTCGATCTCCTTTGCCCCGCCTCCGGTCTATTTCTCCCATGCTTCGCCGTTCCAACCACGCCCAGGAGGAAAACTAGCAGTCGCAGTTCCTGAGGCAAGAACTGCGCCACCAACGAAAATTTCAAGGCCTCATCTTTCGCCCCCTAATGAGATTGCGGTGTTTGTCGACGGTTTCGCCACAAACGCTCTTGTCGACACAGGCGCCGCTGTTTGTGTAATCAGTGAAGTGCTATGCCGCAAACTGAACAAAGTGACGACTCTGCTGTTTGACATTTCCGTACACACAGTGAGTTTGCAGCACGTCAAACCTTCGGCCACATGCACTGCTCATGTTGTGATTCAAGGCGTGCTTTACATAGTCGAATTTGTCGTTCTTTCACATGCGTCTCATGAAGTTATCCTTGGATGGGACTTCCTTTCCGCTAATGATGCGGTTGTAGACTGCGCTCGTGCACAACTCGCCTTGTCTCCGTTCAGTACCACAACTGTAGATCTCGCTTGCTCGCCCGAAAAGGTGGTTGTCGCTGCTGACGTCATCATCTCTGCTTTCTCTGTCGCCATGGTGTCCATTTCGTGTACCTCTGTTCCTGATTCGACCGCCTTCTTTATGCCGTCTAAAGAATGCACTCGTCGCCGGAACCTTGTCGTCCCGTTTGCCGTCCTCACGTTTGCCGGTGGTTCCAGTGCCGTTTACGTGTGCAATCCGTTCCCTTGCCCTTCCACTTTATAACAAGGCGAATGTATCGGCCGTCTTGACGCTTACGATGCCATCTTCCCTTTCGATGTCCCTTCCGACACGACGCTAATGCCCGTGAATGCCGTCACGTCTGCCGCCGCACCCTCACTACCTGACAAAGGCGTACTGTTGCGCAGCGTGGACACCGCGCTTACGCAAGATCAGTGCAATCAGGTCGTTCAACTCCTTGACCGTTTCCGTGCCTCCTTCGACCACGGCCAACCTTCCTTGGGACGCACGTCAGTTGTTGTTCACCATATTGACACTGGTCATTATGCTCCGCTGCGCCAGCGTCCCTACCGAGTCTCCCAGGCTGAGCGCGACGTCATCACTCAACACGTCGACGACATGCTGCAACGTGGCGTCATTCAGCAATCACACAGTCCTTGGGCTTCTCCAGTCATCTTGGTGAAGAAAAAGGACGACTCAATAAGATTTTGCATAGATTATCGGCGACTAAACAAGATCACACGCAAGGATGTCTATCCCCTGCCATGCATTGATGACGCCCTGGATTGCCTTCAAGGTGCAGAATTTTTCTCTTCGCTAGATTGGTTCTCTGGATATTGGCAAGTGCCGATGGCTGAACCAGACCGTCCAAAGACGGCGTTTGTGACCCCTGACGGCTTATATGAATTTAATCTAATGCCCTTTGGCCTTTGCAATGCGCCTACAGCTTTTGAAAGGATGATGGACAGTATTCTCCCGGGACTTAAGTGGCGCACCTGCCTTTGCTACTTGGACGACATAGTTGTCTTTTCTCCTAATTTCGAGACTCATCTCACCCGCCTTGAGCAAGTTATGCAGTGCCTTACAGCAGCCGGGTCGCAATTAAACTTGAAGAAATGCCATTTTGGCGCTCGCCAACTTACGATTCTAGGCCACGTCGTCTCAAAAGAAGGAATTCTACCAGACCCTGCCAAACTCCATGCCGTTGCCGAGTACCCCAAGCCTACGACCCTAAAGGAGCTCCGTAGCATCGTTGGCTTGTGTTCCTATTTCCGCCGTTTCATCCGTAATTTCGTCTCTATTATCGCTCCCTTGACGCAGCTTCTTTCCGGCAGCGCTGAACTCTCGGCCTGGAATTCCCGTTGCGACGACTCATTTACAACGTTGCGTCATCTCCTCACATCTCCACCACTACTCCGGCACTTCGATCCCAATGCGCCTACTGAAATCCACATGGATGCTAGCGGTGTCGGTCTCAGTGCCATTCTCGCTCAACGCAAGGATGGCTGCGACGAGTACGTTGTCGCTTATGCCAGCCGTACCCTAACGAAGGTCGAGTCAAACTATTCTGTAACAGGAAAAGAATGCTTGGCCATTATTTGGGCTATAGGGAAATTTCGTACTTATCTTTATGGACGCCAGTTTGATATTGTCACCGACCACCATGCCTTATGCTGGCTATCGTCCATGAAAGACCCTACTGGCCGCCTTGCTCGTTGGGCTTTACGCCTTCAAGAATACGACATACGTGTTGTTTATCGCTCGGGACGCAGACATTCAGACGCCGATGCCCTATCCTGTTCTCCGCTACCTCCTGACCCTGTCTGCTTACCCACTGACACCTGCGATTCATCATCTTTGAACGTCACTGACATGCCGGCCGAGCAGCGCAAGGATTCCTGGATCGCCTCCCTGCTCGACGTCCTCTCTCGCCCTTCACCAGAATCCACCTCACGCTCCCTCCGTCGTCAAGCAAAACACTTTGCTGTGCGTGAGGGCTTGCTGTATCACCGAAATTACCTGACGGCTGGTCGTAGGTGGCTGCTTGTCATTCCCCGTCATTTGCACTCCGACATATGCGCCGCCTTCCATGATGACCCCCAGTGTGGCCACGCTGGAGTCTTCAAGACATACTCCCGCCTTCGTCTAAGGTATTACTGGCGCGGAATGTATCGAAACGTTCGCCAGTATTTCGGTCATGTGCCGCGTGTCAATGCCGCAAGACGCCTCCTCACAGTACAGCTGGCCCTCTGCAACCCTTACCCTGCCCGGCAAGACCGTTCGACCGCGTCGGAATTGATCTTTACGGTCCTCTTCCAAACACTCCTCAAAGCAACCGGTGGATCATTGTCGCCGTAGATCATCTCACACGCTACGCGGAAACATCTGCGCTGCCAGCTACCACCACGAAAGACGTTGCCTGCTTTCTTCTTCACCACCTCATTTTGAGACATGGTGCCCCTCGTGAATTACTAAGCAACCGTGGCCGCGTGTTTCTCTCGAACGCCATAGACGCACTGCAAAAGGAATTTCGCATTGTCCACCGCACAACCTCGGCATACCATCCTCAAACAAATGGCATGACGGAACGCTTTAATCGTACCCTTGGAGATATGCTCGCGATGTACGCCTCTGACGATCACACTAATTGGGACCGCGTGCTCCCTTTCGTCACGTACGCCTACAACTCTGCGCCGCAAACTACCACCAGCTTCTCTCCGTTCTTCCTTCTATACAGGCGGGAACCCTCGGGCTCCATGGATACCATTCTCCCCTACCGACCCGATGTTTCCGAAGCAGCTGCTTATGCCGAAGAGTGTCATCAGCTCGCTCGCTCACCGCGCAAGACCAATGGCGCCAAAAAAACTCGCCATGACGCCTCTGCATCTAGTACCCACTATACGCTGGGATTGCGGGTTTGGCTCTGGGTCCCATCCAACACTCCCGGACTTTCTACAAAGCTTTCATCGACCACGGCCCATACCGTGTGGTGCAACAAACATCTCCCGTCAACCATGACATCGAGCCGATCGACCCACCATCCAACCACCGCTGCAGAGGGCGTGAAACAGTTCACGTATCATGGCTAAAGCCGTGCTACGACCCTCCTGTCGTGTCATCTCCTTAGGTCGCCAGGATGGCTCCTTTTTGCGCGGAGAGTAATTGTACCGAAGCACATCGGCATCAGCTCTGTGCCAGCGTGAACGAAGACGTTGACGTGCGTGTGGTTCGTGCTTGCCGGGTTTCTGCCTGAACCAGCTTGTTGTCTCACGCCTTCAACAGAATAAGTGTTTGCGGGAGAACACGCTTGTTGCAAAACAACAACAAAAACTCTGCACACTCTCTGCCACCTGTTCCAATACAACAGCCCCTGTTTGCCCAGGCTATACTATTTAGCAAAATTACCTTAACCCTTTGCGGTCCGTTGTCGGGCAGGGCCCGACAACGCAACACAGTTGTAGCGGTCTGCTTTCGGGCACCGCCCGACAAGGGTGTCTGTGGTTTAAATTTCGCTGTTTTCTCACTGTGAGTTGCGTGCATTTTTTGTATACATGAAGTGCCATCTCTTGAGGAACAAGCGAGCTTTGTTTGTTGAGGTTTACTTTTTTTTACACTAGGGTGCAGCACTAAGTTCAGCACGGAGCCCAGAGCGTACCCACTCGCGTGCGGTTCGCTGAGAAGCATGGCCAAGTTTTCACCGTGTGCATTTTACGGTGCTGCTTTTAGCAAAAGCGAGGATGACTTTATTGAGGAAGAGAATTACGTGCCTCCACCAGATAGTGATGAGAGTGATTCGACAGAAGTGAGTGAGGAAGACGACAACGACGGCGGTGGAGACAACACTTCTGTTGACACACAGGGGAACAGTAACAACCCTGGCCTGCACCTAGGAGAATGTTTTGAGCGGTATGATACGCTGCCCAAATATCGCTAAAGGAGTTGCCTGCAGAATGCAGGAGCAAAAATAAGTATTCTGAGAGTTTTTCTTCGCGGCGCCAGAAACTGGCAAAATAGTTTCGGACCAGTAGAGCCGGAAAAGTTTTGGACCGCAAAGGTTTAAAATCAAAAGTATGAGCAGGGGTGAATACCATTTTGGCTGATAGTTCACGCTCATTCCTGCAAGCATTAACACTTTCGTGACCGTGCCTATTCCCACCGATAGTATGTTATCGATTACTTCAAGATCAAGTTTTGGCACTCTCTGAGCGGTTCTGGACAGCTAAAGCAATACAAAGCATAAAATAACATGATTTTTTATCAGTTTTGTTTGTGAGTTTGTTTTTTCCACCGCAGGGAGATTTTTAAAGCTCGTTCGCAGTCGGGTAGGTGAGCGCTCGTTGTTTCAGACTTCGCGTCGACGCCGCTCGCGGGTGCTCCACAGAAACGGCGAATTTCGACGGATTCCGATTAATATGAGCAAAAATCTCTGGATGATGGTAGCAGCACAGACACGAAAGACGACTTCGATTCGCCAGGCGAAGTCGTACGGACGGCGAAAGTGCGTCAAACCTCCCCGGAACATCAGCAGCTATCCGCCGGTAAGTTTCGTCTTCTCCTCGGGTCGTTTTATCCATAGAGTTTCCAACAATACATACTAGAGGGAACTCTGGCGCTAGTGTCTATGGGAGCTGCAATGCATCGCGCTTCAGCCAGCATGGGAATCATGGGTAGTACACGGATTTGTCTAAACTTCGTTCTTTCGGCTCTGTTTGGCTCCGCGTCGCCTGCATCCGCTTTGTCGCAAAACGAAGTTCAGCAAAAATCAGCAGTTTCACTTCACCACTTTAACTTCTTTAGGCTCACCGATTCAAATCTGGTCACGAAGTTCACAACGATCCATTCTTTTATCCGAAAGAAAACCAAAACATAGCAATAAACAAAGCCACAAGTGCGTTCGAAGCCCACAAGCACGAAGACTAGGCAAATCCGTGTACTACCCATCATTCCCATGGTGGCTGAACGATCGCAGCGCCAGAGTTCCCTCTAGGTCATATTAGGAAACTCTATGGTTTTATCGCTGCCGCGCGTCGATGTAAACGTATCCGGTGTGTTCTAAACATAACAGCTCTTATCTGCAAGGTGTTAACTTCATTCGGGCGGGAGCATTTGGCGCCGGCTGCAGAAAGAGCGCAGTTCTCTTCGCGAAGACGGCGCGGAACGGACTTTGACCCAACGCTCCGGTGTGCTGCGCGGCGGCGTCTTCATGTTGTTTTTTACCGCTGAAGTCGTCAGAGAGACATGCAACCACACAGATAAGTATGCGCGGATGCGTACTTTTGAAAAGCCAACATACAGTGAGAGGGACGGATCCATGGAGGGAGGTTACTGAAGAGAAGATGAGCAAGTTCGTCTCACTCCATGTGTACATGGTAATCGTTGAACTCCCGCGCTTGCATTGGTGTTGGGGTCGACGACACGTATTTCCAGGCCTTCGTCTACTGTCAGTGATGCCACGGAAATGGTTCAAGGCTTCTTGAGTGTCTCTGATCTGAAGAAGACGACCGTCGCATCCCACGAGAATCTTCACCACGTGTCTTCTGTATTGCAACACATGAACGATTTTTCTACACTATCTTTTAACCCCGTCGGAACCTTTCAGCGAATGAGAAAATGGTGAAATGTGAAGGTCGGTATGGTATTCGGCAGCATATGAGCGAGAAAGAGGTCAAATGAGAGTACAATTATGGATTTTTGCAGATTTGGAACAGGCTACACTGTTCATTTCAACAAATACACAGGAAAATTGAAAAATACCAGAACTGGAAACTATGCTAGAAAGCTGAACAGAAAAAAAAAATTTTTTTCCCGAAACATGCGCAGCAGCCTTTGTTTCACCGCGTCGAGAACCTGCATTGCGCGGTGGCATGATAGGCACTAGTGCCTATATTCTTGTATTTATGTAAATAATCTTTGTACTTACAGAGCTTATATTTCCACTATTATTCTACGAGGGCTTTGCGTTCAAAACGTATATTTCGATTTTTTTTAATGTTTAACCTTTGCAGAGTAGCATTCATGTTTTTATGAATCTTTCTTTCTTTTTGATGCATTTTTCTTTGTTTGATAATTTTTTTATTTTATTAGAAATAAAACCGTTGTTTGAAATTAATACTGTTAGAAAGAACAATTCTTCCTCTATCATTTGATACCCTACACTTTAGCATCAATTATAATTCTTTGGCAGGGAAAAAATATTTCCTAGACTAGCTAAAAACAACCGATTTTTCCGCGGTCATGAAAGTGTTAAGTGGCACAAGGATCCGACCAAGGTCACTGGTTCTTTCAGTGGGAAACAACGCAAGAACTGAGGAATGGGATATACGCAAACTATCAAGCAGTGGTTTACAGGATGAACAGGATTATATAATACTAGTACACAAGAGAAAGGCGGGAAGCAGGTCCAGCATAGCTGAAGTAGTTTATCAAGAGCCACGAGAGGCACAGAATCACGCCATAAGGTACTTTCATTCGGCACACTCATATGATATCAGGAACGAAAGAAGGGGAATGGATAAAGAGCTCGTTTCTTTGTTACACACAACCTAATGAAGTCAACAGACAATGAAGCCAAGGAAAGCACAAGAGACATTATTTAAAGTTTTTATCAGTAGTGTAGTGATTACAAAATAAATGGAAAGGGATTAAAGTGGGCGAAAAAACAACTTGCCGCCGATAGGGACCAATAGGGACCTTTAAGTAATGCGTCCGATGCTGTACCAGTTGAGCTGCAGCACGCAGAAGTTGTTCCCCCTTCCACTTATTGGGCATTTCTGCATGTGTATTCCTGGGAGTGTTAGCTAGTGCCACTAGCAGTCACGACTAAGGTCCCTATATTTATAAAGGTAGCGACAACTACACACGCGCCCTCTCGAGGGGTCCAAGGAGCAACGATAGCAGACGACACGCCGCTCGCTCCCGTGCATATTGCGGGCGCCTGAAACCGAACTCGGTGCTCGCTTGAACCGCTAAATTATTAATATTTGTGGCTTAAGATGCTCATCAGTTATCAAACTACAGGGACAATAACTTTAACGAGCACGAAGCACGTTAAATAATGAAATAAAACGCGTGCGTTTCCGAAGCAGGTTCCGAGCGGGTTTTCCACAGCAGCAGTCATGCAGGGCATTTATTTTTTTTCTTTGCATATTTTGACATTCAGCGTAACTTGAAGAACAGATGGTGTTTGGGTGAGTTAAAAGTGCTTGTTTTCTAGCTCGAATAAAATAGGCAGGTAGTCAGCCTACTGGTACTTTCGGAAACTTCATCGGGCACCTAGCGCTCTTGTATTGCGTAGAGCAAAATACGCGCTATTATTGGTTTGACTGTGTTTGTCTGTGTTCGGAAGTCTTCCCAAGGTTACACGGTATTTTTAACTAAGCTTATTTTCTTTATACTCTAAGAGGTTTACTTAGGAGAAGAGGGGATATTCCTCATGCATTCCTCCCTTAGGAGAAGGGCTGATATTCCTCAAATGCAGTGCAACTGAGTACCTCAGCAACTATCAGCAGTATGAGCAACTAGTATCAGCAACTTGAGTACCTTTCAAGATCTAGGAAATATAGCATGCCCACTAGTGCCTCGCCCATTTTAATGTTTAACTGTTTTTAATAACGTGCATTTATCCAAAGCCGTCCCCCGTTTACTACCACCGCTGCCTCCGTGTCCCGCAGATATAAAGGTACGTTGCAATGTTACCCAATGCCATTTCAAATAAATTTGGGGTATGTATACACGTACAGGCCCTAAAACCAGACTACAACCAGAAAAGCTGTGTTAGGTGGCTTTTTGTAGAGATGCAAGAGAGCAAAAGAGTACTTATTGAAAAATTGGGTCTTATTGCATGAATTCATAACAAATTTTTTTTTGTAGTTTTTTTTTGTGAGCACTGATCCCCCCTCATTCGCTTGCAGGGTGGCTTCCGTTCTTTCTGCCTTGGCCAATCAGCAAAGATGTTTGGTGCGGCATATATGGTTTCAGTCTTTTCCTCCCAGCGTCTTGCAATATTATTTATTCGATTATGTCAAAAGCACGGCAAAACACGGCAAGGTGTGGCAAAAAGCTAATCCCAAATGCTCATTTGCCTGTGAGCTTGTAGTGTTGAAGCCACCTCAGTGAGAAAAACAAGAGCAGCTTTATTGGATTCCGAGCAATTTAGTGTTAGAGATACGTGGTGTGACTCTCCATTGACTACTGCGCAAAAATCTACGGCATAAAGAATGCCGAAGCAATAATAGCGTTGCTGAGATAATGCTCATGCATATGCACGAACAAAAGCACGCCGGCCACGCGAAAGGCTGCTTGAAGTTATAACCATTACAAAATCACTTACTTCGCATATCCGGGTGTTTTATGTGGGCACAAATTTCTTGCGACTGATTTTGTTGGGCCTTCCTTCAGCATATATTTTTGTCACCACGAGGAACGAAAAAAAAAGAAAAGCTTTTTTCTGTCCTCCGCGCGGGGAGGAAACCGAAGGCATAGAGACCCGACATACTAGCACGTCACGCTCCAAACATTAAATTCAAACGCGGAATTCCTGCGTCCACTCAACTTCAGGTACATATACGCTTCTAGTTTGCAACAACAATACGACAGAGGCGCGTGAAGTACTCTCTACGTGCTAAAATCGCCCCACTCCACGCTTGAAAACACAGTGATCCGTACCTATCGCCGGCACAGCGCTGCCGCCGCTGGACCCTTTAGGCGGGGCGCGAAGGCGAAAAGGTCACGTGTCGCCAACCAACCTATCGCAGGGCGCGGCGGCTGGATCAAGACCTTTCGCTACTTTTGAAAGATAGAGGGACTTTAGTCACGACGAGTGTGGAATACTCGCCACCATATAATGTTAGTGTTTCATCAATAAAAGTAGATTCTGGCTTGGACAAGCTAGCACATCATCGTCATATCACGAGCTTATCATTATTTCGTAAGTTCTACACCAGTTTGCTTCACCATGCATTTTACATTCTACCACTTTCACGCTTTGCTGTGCACGTGTCATCCAGTAAATGTTGCTTGCTTAAGTGCACATACTGTCGCCTTCGCATATAATTTTTCTATTGCACAGGTAAACACTGGAACGACCTTTCCGACTACATCACTGCTATCACCACCTCATCTGCCTTCATGGAAAAATTAACAAGATTTCTGTAAAATAACATCATGGCCAACTTTCTGTATTATGTTTTGCATACCCAACCATTATGTAATAACCCACAAGACATCTAAAAACTGAAATGAAGAACAATAAGATGGCAACTTGAGCGAGTTGGTACTGTTCATACTTCAGTGTCACGGTGCACCACAGGGCTAAAAGGCGAAGAACAACACACACAAGTGCTGCTGTTGCTGGTTTCATTGGTTGTGTCTAACAAAGAAATGAGCCTTTCGACAAGTTCACTACCAGAACACGCTTAGGAAGCACATACAGAGAGCGTGCTGACATGTTGCAGGGTTCATGATGCACGATGGCTAGTTTACCGATCCCTTTCGCGCGTCCCCGTTTTGCCACAGTTTTGCCACTAAGTCAATGTCTAAACCTTCGAAGAATTCAGTGCTTCATGCCTGGCTTTTCTTATGCTTGCTGATGTATAAGCCAACAAAGTTGAACACATAAAAAGCAATGCAACGCACTGGGCATGGCTGTAAAAGTAATGGTGCCATGGCTTATCGTGGTCCGTTTTAGGTGCTGCACACAAGAGATTACAGTAGAACCCCGCTGATACGTTTTTGAAGGGACCGTAGGAAATAAACGTAAGAGACGGGAAACGTAAGAGCCGAAAAACAGGAAAAGCGGCAAAATATTTAGTGGTACAGAATTTTATTTCAATTCTTACGAGCAGCACGAAAATTGGCGCGCTCAACCGCGATCTAGTCGATGGATAGAAACGCGGAGCTTAGGACGGCCTCATCCACAGAAATGTAATCAACGTATGTGATTTTTTTAACACCAACAGCTGTAGGCATGAAAGAACTAAGCACACGCAATTACGACCGGCGCGGCGAGTCCGACCGCGAACCGCACGCACGACCGTGCGAGCTCCAACCAGCTCGAACTCCTCCCGCACTCCGACAAATAACGATGATGATGAGTCTACGCCAACGCGATGGCAGAAGTGAATGCCAATCTCGAAGGCCTTGCTTTCACAAGCAATTACGTCATACACGCCATGTTTGTGCAATACAAATCTCAAAGGCTATGCTTTTGTCAATAGTAAATGCCAATCTCGAAGGCTTTGCTTTCGCGAGCAGTTACGTCATAGACGCCATCTTTGCAATTTGAATCTCGAAGGCCATGCTTTTGTTTGCATCAATTGGAAGATTCTGTTGCTTGCGCCTCTCATGCGGCTAATATTACGGTCAAACGAGGCCAAGCTGCGTGAAAATGCACCATGGCGGCTCTCTTTGGTAGTCACTCGGTCGGCTCCGAGCGCACTTCGCGACGTATCATACGGGAACGGTCCGACAGTTACAACGTAACAGCGGGGTTCCCAATACATTGTATCCTATGGGAGCTATGCCGGGACCGGCGGAAAACGACGTAACAGCCGGGAAAACGCAGCAGGCAGTGAGGAACGTAACAGCGGGGTTCTACTGTATTAATGGCTAACTGGATTGTCAACAATAACCTCATAGGCTACTTGTTTTTCTACTGCAATTGGAATTAGGCCCATAGAGGCTGACTGAAAGGAAAAATTTAAAATTAGGTGAAACAAAGAGAATGTAAAGGTTTCCTCAAACTTTTGTCACCCAAATCTGGCAGATGCCAACTTTGTATTTCGCTTGTTGTGTTGCTTCAAAACAAAGTACACCATGCCCCATGTACTATTAAAAAGCAGCTGCTTCACTTAAACACTATCATACCCATTAAAATAAGACAAGAAACTGCACACTGTCCTTACCTCCAATGAGGATTCAGCTCTCCAAATCTGGAGACCCCTGTCTGAGCGGCAAACACATCGATGTGGATATTGGCAACTAAAACAAACAAGCACAGAGGAGTGAAGCGAAGCTTTTGTTGTGGGAAACTGTTGCAGCAACACGGCACTCGGTTGACGTGCTGTAGCCTGAGAAAATGATAACTCATTTTGATGATGTGCACCATGCACACAAACTAAAGAAAATGAGAAAGAAGCAAAGCGCACTGACTTCATGTGCTGTGAACATCACTGAAAAAAGTGAGTTGATAATGAAGCAGTACAATGCAGCACATGTTTGCTTCCTCTATCGGGCTCTCAGAAGGGGGGCTGTAGCAAGCGAGCATTAGTGTTTCCTTCATTTGACTCGTGGGATTTCACATCACAAAGCTGCACTACCAGTGTTTATATTGGACACACGATGACAAAGTAGATGAGGACTAAGTTATGTATATGTATGACTGCTGTGTGCACCTCGGGTGCTAAATCTAGGAACTAAACAAGCCATTAACTACTTATAGCAATTTTTTGGTTTCATCATTGCGAAGAATGTGTCACTATTCTTTGCCAGAGGCGTCAGCTACAGTATGGTCATGACCAAGACTACTTAGACGGCCACAATACAGCAGCTGCAAGAGGGCGACACCATGTCATGATGTTGCAGGGAACTGAGCTTTGCATCACGTGACCCAACACATTCTTTCACTGATGCCTATTGCAGACACTTCCTCCTCTGGAATGACAACTGCACAGATGGGTAGAAGTCATCGCGTGTGCTCCTACCAAGAAAAGCGCTTTCTGGTGCAGTGCCAAGGACAGTGAGGGTCAACACAAGACTGAGAAACGCCTTAAAAAAAAAAGTAATGCTTTAAGAATTCCAAGGAAACCTTCATGGATGTCTGCAACCTTTAAGAAAACACGGCATTAGCAGGTGTTTGCCTTACAGGCATCAGCTGCTGATGCACTGTTGCTTACTGCGGTGCAAATGACCTTCCACAGGCAAACAATGGAAATTGTTTTCACAGTGCACACCGTCCTCATCAGCCTTCTTGGGAGCAACTGTTTTACAATCAATGCTATGCACAACTGCTTTCTAGGCAATTATGATAAAACATATTCTAATCATCCCCAGCTCAACACAGCTTCAGTAATTATTCCAGCTCACTATTCCAATTCTTCTGTCTGTTGCAATTGTTTGCAGCTACTAATAACAGACCACACGTGGGATGAATGTAAAACACTGGTGTGATGTAATTGCTATGGTGCATACCTCACATGAAACTAGACTAGCAACCATCTCACTGCACAAATTAACAAACCAATAATGCTATTGCACGACACCTACCTGGCAATCCTGCCTCGATTTCGTGCAGCTTCTTAAGTGCGTAGCCCCCAGGGTAGTTATGGCTGGAGACGTAAAGCAGGAGGCCAGTCGCAAAAAGGTTAGCAACAAGATGAAAGCAGATGCCCAGCGTGCAGACGACATGCCACGAGGACTTGAGCCTGTTATTCCAGCTGCAATGAGCAGGGTGATTGTACTGCACTTTCCTCTAGGTTATCGCTAAAAAAGCACAGTAAATATGGATGCATGTCCTACATGCAGCACAACGTGAAAATTGTAATTGCTCAAAATACGACCTATTTTTTTGGCAAGTGCATGCCACTAAGAGCACTCCTGAAAAAATGCTCTGGGGAAGAGATCCGATTTACAAGGGCAGTGGTTTTTCTCTTCAAAGCTTGGTCCATTTATGCGCATCCCACGGGAGAAGAGAGGTGCTGCAATGAAGGGACCACTTGGGCTGCACCGAAGGCCTCCATCGAAATGCGGTCAGCATCAAACTCGCGTCTTTTGAGTCAGCAGTGGGCCGTCATGGTGGCTTTCTCTTCAGACTTTGAGAGAATGTGAAACACAAATGGGAGCTAAACTCATCCTCTCCAAAAAAAAAATGAAAGTGCTGTCAAACTTTGCCGGACTTCTTGGTGCAGTGGTACATTATCTCTGCACTTGTCTTCACCACCAGTAGTGATGTACTGTACCAAGCATACAATGCCCCTCACTTAGCAGAGAGTGTTTGCAAGAAGGAGCTAAATGGCTGTCCCACTAGCATGTCCCCTAAATAACATATTGATGCAAGACAGACATGTTCAAACTAAGCGCGCAGGTTCGTGTGCCCTCCAAGAGAACAGCGGCCCAATGCTATAACAAGAAAAGGCCGTGATGGCGCGCGACTTCACAGCGCGTGATGCGATGAAGAAGAAGTGATGCGCCGCTCGAGGACTTCTCGGAGATTGATTCTTTTTTTAGGTCTCCGGCGAAAAACGTTGTGAGCATCTTTCATTTTACTTTTCGGGCACAAGTTAGCCCCTCAATAAATAGTTATTCGCATACTGCCTGAATTGTGCATTAAAATTCTGGTGGAGGTGCGGGGTAATGATCTCAAGCCCTGTTCAAGTTAGAGGAAGCAGTCCGGAACCACGACAACTCGAACCCACCGAGCTCACGCCTGTCCACCAGCGCACCAGCCGTCGTCAACGTGGTGAGCCGCCCGAATTTCCCCTGCCACCAGAGCCTAGAGTAGCTCCAGCTGTCTCCGGTGACAGTACCGAAATGACATCCCAGTTCGCCGCAACACACGTCGTTGTTGACCAGCCGCGGACGCCCGAGCCTTTCATGGCGACCCCCATGAAGACGCCGAGGACTGGCTGGAGGGTTTTGAGCGCGTCGCTGACTGCAATGGATGGACTGAAGGGCGAAAGCTCAGCCGCGTTTATTTCATGTTGCAGGACAGCGCACGAACGTGGTTCGAAAACCATGAAGGTGCCCTTCAGTCATGGGACAACTTCCATCGAGAGCTACTGGCTACATACCCGCGCACAGACCGCAGGGAAAGAGCTGAAGCTGCATTGCGAGCAAGGAATCAGTGAAACAACGAGAGCATGGCAATGTATGTCGAAGACATGTCCCGCTTGTTTCGCCGTGCTGATCCGAGTATGAGCGAGGACAAGAAGCTTCGGCATATGATGCGCGGTGTGAAGCAGGAGATTTTTGCTGGTTTGGTACGAAGCCCTCCGAGAACCGTCGCCGAATTCCGCTCCGAGGTGACAGCAGTGGCAAGGACTCTCCAACAGCGAGCTAGGCAATACAACCGAGATGTGAACGTCGCATCTGTAAAAGCAGTGTCAGCAGTCTTCGGGAATAGCATCGACGTGTTATGAGAGCTCGTTCGATCTGTGGTTTGAGAAGAGCTCCAGAGGCAACAGCTCAACAGCAGCTCGGCAACGGTCGCGTCTTTGGCGGAAGTGGTTCGCGAGGAAGTAAGACAAGCAGTCCGTGAACAGCAGCCACAAGCACAGCCTCAGGCGTCGTTACCAGTGCAGCCAGTAATCTCGTACGCTGAGGCAGTCAGAGGAACCCTTGTACGTACTTTCGTCCAGGCAAACACCCACTTGCCCAAACCTCGGTTCACGGCACCCGTGCCTGAGACAAGATTCCGGAAGGCTGACATATGGCGCACTCCTGATCGAATCCCACTTTGCTATCACTGCGGCGAAGCTGGCCATCTTTACCAGATGTGCGAATACCGCCGAGCGGGGCTTCGAGGATTTCCCGTAAACGCTCCTTGCCCAAGGAACGGAGAACGCCCGTTTGAAATCGAGGAGTACCTGTCAACGCGCCAAGGTCCTTACTCCTCACAACAGCATCAACCACGGTCAACAGCGCCACTGAGGTATCGATCGCCGAGCCCACGTCCATCCTCCAACTCTCCAACGCGACGTTCCCAAAGCCCGTTTCGGGAAAACTAGAATCGGTGACCTGTGGAGGTGAGGCCGCTGCCGACGCAAGAACAGAACCTCCAGTGCTGATTCCGAAATATGACGACGGACCCGAGAATACGAGCGGAAACAGTAACATCGCTTCCGATTTGTTAGTGCTTATAGATGGCTGCGAAACTACTGCTTTGGTAGACACAGGTGCAGACCATTCAGTCATGAGTAGAGGACTTGCTAGAAAAGTGAAGAAAGTGCTGACTCCATGGACAGGGCCACAAGTACAAACCGCAGGAGGACACCTTATCGACCCGGCCGGCAGGTGCACAGCTAGAATCGGAATACGTGGCTTCACTTACGTCACCAGTTTCATGGTTCTGTCAGAATGCTGAAGAGATGTGATTATAGGAATGGACTTCTTGCAGGCGAACGGTGCAGTGATAAACTTGCAGGAAACATGTGTGTCCTCCTCAACGAAGCATGCCATCGCGACATTTGAGTGTGAAGAATGATTCGATGCGCTCCAGATTGTAGACGATGACTTAACGGTACCTCCGAGATCCAGCATCGCTGTCGCGGTCAGAAACAACGTATTCAGCGACCATGAAGGAAGGGCAGAGAGCAACACCGCGCTCTTGCTCGAAAAAGGGATCTGTGTGGCAAGAGGTATTGTCTGGCTGCGTGATGGGTGCGCAAATGTCTTTCTGACTAATTTTGGAAATGAAGTGCAACATCTTGCGAAGGGAACTGTCATTGGTTGCCTGAACGATTACATTCAGAGTACGGATTTCGGTTCTTCTGAGGCTGCACCACTCAACTCTGACAGCATAGACTCCATACTCGCATCCATCCACATCGAGACAGCACTATCATCGAACCAGAAGCAGCAAATCGAGAACCTTGTACGAGAATTTGCCTCGTGTTTCTCAACGTCATCGAAAGTCCAGAGAACATCGATCGCCAAACACCGCATCATAATCCAGGAATCTGTGAGGCCTATTTGCCAGCATCCCTACCAAGCATCACCAAGAGAGAGAGAGGTAATGAGAAACCAGGTTGAAGAAATGCTTAGAGACAATGTAATTCAACCGTCGGCCAGCCCATGGGCTTTGCCTGTGGTGCTAGTAAAGAAGAAGAACCACACTTTACGCTTTTGCGTAGACTACCAGAAGTTGAACGCCGTCACAAAGCGGGACGTCTATCCGCTTCCAAGGATCGATGACACCCTTGACAGAGTACGAGATGCGAAATTCTTCTCCTCTCTGGACCTCACGAGTGGATACTGGTAGATAGAGGTGGACGAAAGAGATCGGAAAAAAACAGCATTCGTCACCCCAGATGGACTGTATGAGTTTAAGGTACTTCCGTTCGGCCTCTGCTCCGCACCTGTCATGTTTCAGCGAATGATGGACACTGTGCTATCTGGGTTAAAATGGCAGCCCTGCCTTGTTTATCTCAATGATGTCGTGATTTTTTCAATCACCTTCACAGCATGTGGAACGGCTACGGACTGTGCTCAAAGCTATTAGTTCAGCAGGGCTGACGATAAAGCCACAAAAGTGTCATTTCGGCTTTCATGAACTGCTTTCCCTCGGCCATGTAGTTAGCTCCGAAGGCATCCGCCCTGACCCTGAGAAGACTGCAGCCGTAGAAAAATTTCCTCCGCCGACGGACATAAAGGCCGTCAGACGATTTTTAGGACTTTGCGCCTATTACAGACGTTTTGTCAAAAATTTTTCGAAGATTGCCGAGCCACTGACGCAACTGACAAAGGAAAACGTGCCGTTCGTCTGGACAAGCGAACAAGAATATGCATTCAATGAGCTACGACGACGACTTCAAAACCACCCGGTTCTTGCACACTTCGATGACGAATCGGAAACAGACATTCACACGGACGCAAGCAGTTTGGGGCTCGGTGCCGTCCTCATTCAGTGGCAAAATGGAGAGGAACGGGTAATCGCATACGCCAGCCGCACTCTTTCGAGGGCTGAAACCAACTACTCGGCAACGGAAAAGGAATGTCTCGCGGTAATATGGGCCATAGGAAAATTCCGACCATACTTATATGGTAGACCGTTCCGAGCAGTGAGTGACCATCACTCGTTGTGCTGGCTGGCAAGCCTCAAGGATCCTTCTGGGCAACTTGCTAGGTGGAGTCTGAGACTACAAGAGTACGACGTAACGGTCATATACAAGTCTGGCCGTAAGCACAGTGATGCGGATTGCCTATCACATGCACCGGTCGAATCTGCACCTGCGGAAGATGGAGACGACTTTCCATTTCTTAGATCCATCGCCTCGTCGGCCATGGCTAGATATCAACAATCTGATGATGAGTTGCTTCCGCTCATCAGACATCTAGAAGGACAAACCGACCGTGTACCACGAGTTTTCGCCCGGGGATTGTCATCGTATGTGATGAAAAACAACGTGCTATACAAGAGGAACTTTGAGCACAGCACAGAGAAATTCCTACTCGTCGTCCCATCGGCCTTACGATCCGAAATCTTGGGAAGCATGTCACGACGACCCATCAGCAGGACACCTCGGAGTGAGTAGAACACTCGCTCGTATTCGTGCAAAGTACTACTGGCCAAAGTTGTTAGATACTGTACAGCATTGTGTGAGAACATGCCGAGACGGGCAGAGACGCAAAACACCCCCATTAAAACCAGCAGGCCACCTTCAACCAACAGAGCCCCCAGGAGCACCGTTTGAACAAGTAGGAATGGACTTGCTTGGCCCATTTCCAACATCATCCTTCGGCAAGCGATGGATTGTAGTGGCAACAGATTATCTTACCCAATATGCCGAGACAGCCGCTCTGGTCAGGGAACAGCTATTGAAGTAGCTGAATTCTTTGTCACAAACATAGTCCTATGACACGGTGCCCCTAGGGTTGTTATCACAGACCGAGAAACTGCATTCACAGCCGATTTGATGCAGTCTATCATGAGACTTACTCATACTTGCCACAGGAAAACAACCCTCAAACAAATGGGTTAACCGAGCGGCTAAACAGAACGCTTACCGATATGTTGTCCATTTACGCCGACTTGGAGCACCGTACGTGGGATAAGATACTACCGTATGCCACATTTGCTTACAATACTGCATTGCAGGAGACTACTAAGGTGATGCCATTTCAGCTGGTGTACGGTCGAACAGTTACCACACCCTTAGATGCAATGCTCCCTGTGAGTGACAATGCAGAGCAAAAGCCTGATATCAGCCAGTTCACCCAGAGAGCCGAAGAAGCACGGCAGTTGGCACGGCATCGCATTAAACAGCAACAATGCATTGACGCAAACCGATACAACCTGCGGCGGAGAGAAGTTGACTACGCACCAGGCGACAGGGTTTGGATATGGACTAGAGCACTGCAAGGGCCGGGCCGTTTTTTCCGGCATGGGCCGGCCCGGCCCAAAAACGCCATGCTCCGGCCCGCCCAAGCCCGGCCCGGTGTCCTTAAATGTGGCCCGTACCCGGCCCGGGCCCGAAAGGTTTGGGCCCGGCCTGGCCCGTTTCAGCTAGTTATGCCTTGAGCATAAAGAAGGCAATGTCCAACCTTCGGTTATTGTGAAGGTACCTGCCGCACACAAGATATTTTCTAGAGATTGTTTTAGGAACTTCTTTCAGTGTCACGACTTTCACTGGTACTGTGCATACTTTTGGTGAATTACGCACGTAACACTCTTGCGAAATGATTGCAGGGCAATATAAAATATAATTAGTCATAGCTGACTATTTCATGTACGCATGCAGTGCTAACCACACAATCTCATTTTTGCAACAATACCTTGGTTTGGGCGAGTTGGTCCATCATTAGTGAAAACTTGAAAGTGCGAACGACGAAGACGAAACACAAACAACAGGACTTGCGCTTAACTTGCAACTGGCGTTTATTGGAAATGAACATCGTGATATACCCCGCATCAAGCTCATGCATATGCACTCGTCATCCCACAAAAGATAGCGTGGGTTTATTTTGAAAACATGATATTTGAAAACAAATCTACGGTGTATCAATGTACTTCGAAAGAAAAGCCACTTCATTTTCTTTTAACAGCAAAGAGGGGCTGCTGACACACATATCACCTGCTTTCTTTATCAAGTAAGCCTCGACGATTTCGCGTTCTGTTTTTGAACTGCTTTTTTTCAGAAAAGTGGTGTTGCAAAATAAAGGGGTACAAGCACATTGTCTGCAATGTTCTGCCATGTGGCTACCGAATCCCTTTCTGACATCGTTATTGTGCTGTCTCGCCCTGTCATTGAAGCATTGGCTAGTCTGTCCAATATAGACACGTCCACAACTCAAAGGAATATGGTACACTACGTTTGCAGTACACACAGTGTAGACAGTCTTATGATTGGTGTGACATTGCACGCGTTTCTTGGTCCTTTGAAGGTTGCAGACAGCTGATAGTCTGCAAGGCGCTGAAAAAACTAGATTGATATTATGTCGGTTAGCTATCTTCTTCAAGTTATGAGACACTTTGTGAAGGTATGGGATTGCATGCACAGGCCTTTTGTCAAGATTTCTTGTGGCGCGTTCCTTTGGCTGTTTTGATTTCTTGAGCAATGTCTCGCATACAGATGATACAACATGCACTGGAAAACCTGCCTTCCTTAATCTGCTAGCTTGCTTGGACACGCTTGGTTCTATCTGGTGAACGCATGACTTGCGCAAGGCATTAATAATACAAGTGGAGGCTATGCCTCTTTTTATTAGCTTGGAGTGGGCACTGTCGAAGGGTAAAACACTTTTCTTTGACCTAGGGTTATAACTCCAACAGGCATGATTAGATGATGAAAAAATAATCTGAAGGTCTAGAAACTGGATGGAATTTCCACAGGGCAATTCTACCGTAAACCTCAGCCCTTCAGAAAGGTTGGTGAACAATGTGAGACATTCTGCTACTGCATCGTCAAGGCAAAGGGCAGGTGATCGTTTTAGGACTATTAAATAGTCATCGACATACCTAAAAATACGAATGATTGGCATTTCGGTTAGTTTCGCATTTATACGATTGTCAAGGGATGCCAAAAAAATGTCACATAATATGGGCGCTATTGATGAGCCAATACAGATACCTGTGCTTTGAATAAAGTAAGAACCACTATGAATGATGGCTGTCGAATGTAGGTAGAATTCCAGCAAAGAGTAAAAATTGTCACAGTTCATGCACACGGAATTCTGGAAAGCAAGTTCACCAATTTCATTGATTTTTTCACGCACTGCCCGCAAGATACCTTCACTCGTCACAGAATAGTACAAGTCCTCAACGTCTAGGGAGAAACCGATTGCGGCTGTTCCTAGACCACCTTGTAGCTCCAGGACAACGTCATCTGAACTCCTCACTAAGAAGGGATCGTCGATTGGAAGCTGCTTTAAGTTTCCTTGCAGGAACTTCCCCAGTTGGAGCTGCCACGAATCTTTTTCAGAGACGATTACACGAAGTGGATAGCCAGGCTTGTGCGTCTTGCACGTGAAGAAGACTTCCAAGTAATCGTTTTCAGCAGACTTAACCCGTTGTCGTAGAGACTCTAGTTGTAAATCTTTCGTCAGTTTTAGCGCAGCTTTCTTTTGTTGCTCTGGATTAAAGTTGGTTATCTTGAAATTCTTCTTAATAGCTTCGTCGGCCTTGACTTCCATCAGGCTGTCAGGCAGTACTACAAATCCTCCTTCCATGGAAGTCAAGGCCGACGAAGCTATTAAGAAGAATTTCAAGATAACCAACTTTAATCCAGAGCAACAAAAGAAAGCTGCGCTAAAACTGACGAAAGATTTACAACTAGATTCTCTACGACAACGGGTTAAGTCTGCTGAAAACGATTACTTGGAAGTCTTCTTCACGTGCAAGACGCACAAGCCTGGCTATCCACTTCGTGTAATCGTCTCTGAAAAAGATTCGTGGCAGCTCCAACTGGGGAAGTTCCTGCAAGGAAACTTAAAGCAGCTTCCAATCGACGATCCCTTCTTAGTGAGGAGTTCAGATGACGTTGTCCTGGAGCTACAAGGTGGTCTAGGAACAGCCGCAATCGGTTTCTCCCTAGACGTTGAGGACTTGTACTATTCTGTGACGAGTGAAGGTATCTTGCGGGCAGTGCGTGAAAAAATCAATGAAATTGGTGAACTTGCTTTCCAGAATTCCGTGTGCATGAACTGTGACAATTTTTTAACTTTGCTGGAATTCTACCTACATTCGACAGCCATCATTCATAGTGGTTCTTACTTTATTCAAAGCACAGGTATCTGTATTGGCTCATCAATAGCGCCCATATTATGTGACATTTTTTTGGCATCCCTTGACAATCGTATAAATGCGAAACTAACCGAAATGCCAATCATTCGTATTTTTAGGTATGTCGATGACTATTTAATAGTCCTAAAACGATCACCTGCCCTTTGCCTTGACGATGCAGTAGCAGAATGTCTCACATTGTTCACCAACCTTTCTGAAGGGCTGAGGTTTACGGTAGAATTGCTCTGTGGAAATTCCATCCAGTTTCTAGACCTTCAGATTATTTTTTCATCATATAATCATGCCTGTTGGAGTTATAACCCTAGGTCAAAGAAAAGTGTTTTACCCTTCGACAGCGCCCACTCCAAGCTTATAAAAAGAGGCATAGCCTCCACTTGTATTATTAATGCCTTGCGCAAGTCATGCGTTCACCAGATAGAACCAAGCGTGTCCAAGCAAGCTAGCAGATTAAGGAAGGCAGGTTTTCCAGTGCATGTTGTATCATCTGTATGCGAGACATTGCTCAAGAAATCAAAACAGCCAAAGGAACGCGCCACAAGAAATCTTGACAAAAGGCCTGTGCATGCAATCCCATACCTTCACAAAGTGTCTCATAACTTGAAGAAGATAGCTAACCGACATAATATCAATCTAGTTTTTTCAGCGCCTTGCAGACTATCAGCTGTCTGCTACCTTCAAAGGACCAAGAAACGCGTGCAATGTCACACCAATCATAAGACTGTCTACACTGTGTGTACTGCAAACGTAGTGTACCATATTCCTTTGAGTTGTG
This sequence comes from Rhipicephalus sanguineus, assembly GCF_013339695.2. NCBI lineage: Eukaryota > Metazoa > Arthropoda > Arachnida > Ixodida > Ixodidae > Rhipicephalus > Rhipicephalus sanguineus. Next base: position 173,665,988 of record NC_051181.1, on the reverse strand, counting down.
GACATGTCTATATTGGACAGACTAGCCAATGCTTCAATGACAGGGCGAGACAGCACAATAACGATGTCAGAAAGGGATTCGGTAGCCACATGGCAGAACATTGCAGACAATGTGCTTGTACCCCTTTATTTTGCAACACCACTTTTCTGAAAAAAAGCAGTTCAAAAACAGAACGCGAAATCGTCGAGGCTTACTTGATAAAGAAAGCAGGTGATATGTGTGTCAGCAGCCCCTCTTTGCTGTTAAAAGAAAATGAAGTGGCTTTTCTTTCGAAGTACATTGATACACCGTAGATTTGTTTTCAAATATCATGTTTTCAAAATAAACCCACGCTATCTTTTGTGGGATGACGAGTGCATATGCATGAGCTTGATGCGGGGTATATCACGATGTTCGTTTCCAATAAACGCCAGTTGCAAGTTAAGCGCAAGTCCTGTTGTTTGTGTTTCTTTCGTCTTCGTCGTTCGCGCTTTCAAGTTTTCACTCATTTTTGCATTTCAAAGAACAACTACAAAATATAATACCTGCATAAAGTGGAGAAAAACGCACGGCAGAAATTTTTAGGTTGAATCTACATCAACTGCATACGAGCTAGGGCTGTTGAGTAAAAGTAGCAAGTCTCCTGCAAACTTCATCTATTGCACAATGCAATGAAAAAAAAAAACGTGCTCTAGCTGCTTCTGGGAGGAATACGCCAGGCTGGGCAGCGTTACATAAATTAAAGCTGTCGTGTTGACGCCTCAGCAGGCAACTGCACCCGACCTACACTACGTTTTCGTGTTCAAAACAACAAGGTTCTTTGTCCCACCCTTCTTCCCCGAGTCACCGCCACCGCCACTCGGGGAAACGAGTGTCTCTATGGTCGGGCGCATCACCACTAGTAATGGGAAAATCAACAACGGCGTTTGCCCTGGGTTAAGAGTCGCTCCGCATCTTGCACTTAAAATGCACGCAAAACAGCTCCTGAGATATTAATGACCCACAAGTCGTGTTGGCCAGTCTACGGGCATGCGAGCGTAGCTGCATACTCGGAATGTTTCCCTAGATACCAACGCGCACATCTTATATACACTAATCTAGGCAGTTTACCGTTGCTTTCCTTACACGGTACCCAAGAACGTCTTTCACTCACTATAATGGTGGAAGCTTATATTAGGCGTTTCTTGAAATCCTGAGTGGCATACCTATGGAGCAAAATTGTAGACGTCTTGTACTGTGCAATTTCTGTGCACGCCAATGCACTCCAGGTGGTTTAAATTACCCGGAGCCCTCAACGACGGCGTCTCATATAGCCTGGGTCGCTTCGGGAAGTTAAACCCCACAAAACAACAAAAACAAAGCCACACAATGTACACACGCAATTATAACTATACATATGAGACCCGGGCCTAATACAGGCCTGGCTCAGGCCCGAGCCCGACCCGAGCCTGAAGATCAAGGGCCCGAGCCCAGCCCGGGCCCGATCCAAAAACCCCTTACCCGGCTCGGCCCGGGCTTTCGGGCCGGCCCGGGCCCGTGCAGTGCCCTAATATGGACTACCGTACGGACGCCTGGCCTCTCCGAAAAGCTTCTGCGTCGTTATTTCGGCCCTTATCGAGTCCGTCGTATGGGCCCCTCAACCTACGAGGTTACACCGGAAGGACACGTGAGCTCATCAAGATGCCGACGTCGCACAGAAACTGTGCATGTGGTCAGGATGAAGCCATACTATGACAGGCAATGAACACTGTGCTATACACCTCCAATCAGTTCACATACCACTTTTCCCAACGGAGATCACGAATCGGACCTTGTTAACAACATTGCCACCGTACGCATCGGGACGATGCGTTCTTGGAGGAGGGATAATGACGCAAGACGGTTATGTTCAAACTAAGCGCGCAGGTTCGTGCGCCCTCCAAGAGAACAGCGGCCCAATGCTAAAACAAGAAAAGGCCGTGATGGCGCGCGACTTCACAGCGCATGATGCGATGAAGAAGTGACGCGCCGCTCGAGGACTTCTCGGAGATTGATTCTTTTTTTGGGTCTCCTGCGAAAAACGATGTGAGCATCTTTCATTTTACTTTTCGGGCACAAGTTAGCCCCTCAATAAATAGTTATTCGCATACTGCCTGAATTGTGCGTTACAATATTTTTCATTTCTGCTATAAAGCCTCCACGATCCAAGACTCAAGGCAATTATGTCCTTAGCACGTCTGGCATGCTCTTACAACAGATGCTCTCAAAAACCAATGGATTTCATTTTGACTCACCAGATAATGTCACAGATAGACAGACTGACGGATAGACAGACCATGTGTCAAAGTGTTCCAAGCTGACACCCTTAATAAAAGGATAGCTGCTCCCTTTATTCACGCAATAAGCAATGCTGCCCATCGGGGACTACGGAAAGAAGGCAGGGATTGACTGTTGTTTGAAGCTTTCTGTTCTCCCATTATTTACACACGTACAGTATTCACAGATTGAAATAGCACAATTTAGGGCTAAGTAATACGCATACTTTCATGTCCACCATCTTCAGTTCGGGTCATATCGGCTTAATTTCGACTCGAACGCGAAAATCAGAGCCAACATTATCGTTAGAGACCAGATTCGTCGCAACATGACGTGGTTATCTCAAGCAATTATGCACATCAGTCGTGATACTAAAAAATTTGATGTCGCGTTTGAATTCGTGAGTACTGTACATGTACCAGTACATGTACCCTAGCCATGCATTTTCTGTAACACCGCATTTCTCAAGCAAAAAGTTGCATTTGTTTTCCCCGGAGCATTCTCCACTGCAGCTTATATATGCATGAAACTATGCAAGTTTGTTTCCGCATTTGCCCTCAGGATGCCATGCCACAGCAGCAATGCCAACAATGTGCCTGTAACATTGCTTACAAGTTATTCAGATACAAATGACAGTGACCTAGCAATGCTGACAGTTGGATCTTTCGACCAGTGGCGTAAATCATGGGGAGGGGGGTCAGGGGGGTCCTGACCACCCTTGTATTCAGGCTGGGGGGGGACACCCCTTGCGAGTGTCCCCCCTTGAAATTTACCTTTGAAATATCATATCTGAATTGCTTGACAGTTAAGCATAGCGCACTCTCCTTAAATTCAACTCTGAAACCCTGCTAATGAGTAGAAAAGAAGTGCATGAGGGAAAGCTGTTTCAAAAGGGTTTTCTGAAAGGCCCCGCCACGGTGGTCAAGCGGTTATGGCACCCCACCCGAAGGACGTGGGATCGAATCCTGGCTGCATTTTCGATGGAGGCGAAAATGCTTGAGGCCCGTGTACTTTTATTTAGGTGCACGTTAAAGGTGGTCGAAATTTCTGGAGCCCTCCACTACGGCGTCCCTCATAATCATATCGTGGTTTTGGGATGTTAAACCCCAGATATTACATTATGAAATGCTACGGGTGACTTCTGATGTGTCGAAACTGTTCATTATGCTGGCCTTTGAAGCGCAAAGCAAACAATCCCTGATCATCTACCATTATTTATTTATGTAGACGATGGGGTAGAAGCCACCGACAATGAAGTATGAATGCGGTTTCTCGAATACAATTGTGTTATAACAAATAACTGGTGGAATATAAACACGCTTTACAAGAACGATTCCCGCGTTAAATCGTGGGATGCTAACAGTGTACACGGTTGGAGCTGAAGTTAAATAAAAGCATTTTCTTTACACGTTAAAACAAAAAAGTGTTAGGATTTTCAGTTGATGGTTTAACCTGAATGACATATCAGCTACATACATGCTAGAGCCTATACGTATACGAGTTACACAGACACTAATTTTGTCAACTACTGGTTGCTCAGGCCCATGCTCCTATCTTTAATTTACTTGAAAACAGTATTTTGAATTTTATATATAATAAATTAATTTTAATTAAAAATTAATTAAAAGCAATATATATTTACGAAAAACAAGATGGCCAGCATGGCATCAAGGTGAGTGTCCCCCCTTGAGATTTTTCTGGATTTACGCCACTGCTTTTGACAACGCATTATGGCATCAAGATGAGTGGCCCTCCTTGAGATTTTTCTGGAGTTACGCCACTGCTTATTACAACGCATTGAACAAGCTCTTCAACACAATAAATGATGATCCTGTGTGCCCAAGGAGTTCTTTTTTCTTCTAGAATTTGTGGCTCGTTAATATTTGATATATGAATATTTAGTGCACTGAAATGGTTAAGCACCACAGCCTTTAGCGATCAGTGTATGAACGCATCTTACTCACTGTGTCAAGTGAGTTAAATGAAGGTGCCTTATGTTACTCACATGGCAGACAATGAAAAATCCTTGGAACATGGCGCATCGCTGGAGCCAACGTTTCGACAAGCGGGCTTGTATTCTTCAAGGCTGCAACTTTGAAGAAAAGTCCGCTTGTCGAAACATCAGCACCAGCGACACCCTGTGTTCAAAGGATTTTTCATTGCTTCAAGTTTCCATCTTCCCCGGAACTTTTACCTCATTTGGATTTACACAGCAGACCAATTTTTTCTTTGAAACTCACAGAAAGTAATCATAATAAATGTTGGGATTTTATGTATTAAACCAAGATATGATTATGGGAATCCATAGTGGAGGGCTCCGGAAATTTCGACCACCTGGGGTTGTTTAACGTGCACCTAAATCTAAGTACACAGGCCTCTAGCATTTCGCCTCCATCGAAATGCGGCCACCGTGGCCAGGATTCGATCCTGTGATCTTTGAGGTCAGCTGTTGAGCACCATAACCACTAGACCACCGCGGCGCGTGGAAACTCACAGAAAACAACTTACAGAAAGCTGTGACTTATAATCTAGAAAATACAGAAAATTTATCTTTTTCTTTCTCTCAGGTGCACACACACACAACCCGTACCAAGCTTCTTTGACCAAAAGGCAGTACCTTAGGCAAATCTGGCCAATGGCATACTCTTTTTGTAGTTGACTTGAGTTAGACTAGATTATAAAGTGAACTTGGTTTGCTGATAACCAAAGCTTAATTGTGTAATTTTAAGTACCCATTCTAGGACAACATTTTTAGTGTAAAAGTTGTAGAGTGGGCTCTGAAGTAGCCAATGAACTTGTTACCATGACATGGTCTTTAACGCAATCCCTCTTTCCGGGCTCGGCATAAAGCCAGTGAAAAATCGACAACCCTCAATATGCACTTGCACATCAAATTTGCACTGCTCTCAGCTGCGTTTACAGAGAATAAATCCACATGCCCACTGTAATTGAAACTGAGCACTTATCATTGAAAGCATGTGACAAAGCTGCCTATCTTATGCCTGGACCCGCCACGGCAGTTATGGTGCTCGACTGCTGACCCGCAGGTTAGATTTAGGTGCACATTAAAGAACCACAGGTGGTTGAAATTTCAGGAGCCCTCCATTATGGCGTCTCTCATATCGTTAAACCCCAACAATTTTCTGGTGCCTGTCTTGGGGTGCTCACAAGTGCAAACATGCCCTTGCAGCAGCCACGTTGAGGAGAGGGAGAGTGTAGATGATGAAACGCAGCTCCTTGTGGGGCAGGAACGAGTACAGAAGCACATATGCCCCGGCAGGCAGTAGCAGCATCTTCACCCGCCGGTCCACCCACACACCGACGGGGATCAGGAGCAGAGAGCTGCCAAGCGCCCGAGGAAGGGCTGAATACAGGTACCACGACCAAGGTGAAGTCTGCCATGGCTGTCAAGGGCAATGTTGATTTTGTTACACATTACGTGGCTTAAAGGTTTGAGAACAAGGCACATTGTTCACTTTTAGAGCAAAAGGTATTGCTTGTGGTTCTTTTAGGAACCCATAAATCATTAGCTAGGTTGACCGAATTACTGCATACAAAAAAGTGAAATGCAGACAAATGTTTTATGGCATAACAAAATGCTAGGATTATCAACCTTGCTAAACAAATTGGTGAATGATTGCATAGACTTGGACATGATTGCTTGGAAAGAGCTGCATGGCCTTGCCACCATGCTTTTAGTGACCACCAATTTTTTTTTATTGGTCCTGTGACTTTTTCAGACATTTTTATGCCTTTGAGTATTCGGGTATGTACATGATCCAGGCTACTGGGCAAAGGATGGTATACCGCTTTGCTGGCTAGCCACCGCTGTTAATCACCACTCGCTATAAAATCTAGATGGCGCACATCGATCGGCCACATGCAATTGGCGTCCTGTGGATGTGATTCAGTTCCTACCTGATGATGCAGCAGCAACGGCAGGCAGGCCAGCACACTGTTCATCCCCCCACTATGCCATTTCCCGCCTGAGGATATTGTTGCCTGGCATGTCAAGCTGTAGGCTGCCATGAGTGAGGAACATCACTACCAGATGCAAGGTTCTTGTCCTCCCACTTCATGTGGCCTTCCCCTTTTCACAGAATGCTGCACCTTACAACAACTTGAAGGGCCCACCCTGAACGAAACTCCACCTTCTAACCGCTACTGCTTTTGTCAAGGTATACGCTCATATCAGAGCGTGTGCCACATGACGTGAAACTTGGTACGCCACGCCACACCACAACACAACACATTGGTGAGCCCGACAATTCCTGCGCATATGCAACTGCTTATGCAAGAACTAGCGATCCTGCACAATGAAGCATGCATTTATCTGGACCACAGGCAGCAACTAGATGTTAAACCCCAGATATTATATTCTAATCTATTATATTCCAATTATAGTCTAACCTAACCTAACCACAAAGGCATTCTTTGCACGCTGTCAGATGGAGTGGGCGCTCTGTGCATTTATGCACATTGTCCATTAATCGATGACTGCGCTACATATGATGTATGCTTGGCGATGCACACATTACCAAGGTACTTTAGTCGCTGAAGTTACCAAAGTACTTCAATTGCTAAAATTCAGGCAACTCAGTGTTGTCAATACAGAAGCCACGCAGAACAGTTGTTTGGGTCACTTTCACCCTCGGCCTTGACCTTTCACCACTGAAGTATGCTGCCAGAAAAATGCCTCTTGAGTGTGCACAGAGGTGTGTGCATCTCCACTCAACCTGCGTGCCCCAAAACAATGTTTACCACCAGTGCTCCGAACTCATCGCTCCCTCTGGATAGCGAACCACAGGAAGCTGTGACTGCGACTCGTGTGGAATAGCCAGAGCTGGCCACCCGAGACAGTGTTAATAATAGTAATTGTTGGGGTTTTACGTCCCAAAACCATAATACGATTATGAGGGACTCCGTAGTGGAGGAAACTTAAACCACCTGGAGTTCTTTAATGTTCACCTAAATCTAAGTAACCGGCCTCCAGCATTTTGTCTCCATCGAAATGCAGCCGCGGCAGCCAGGACTCGATCCCGCAACCTTCAGGTCAGCAGTTGAGCACCACAACCACTAAAGTGAGCTGTAGGTCAGGACCCTGTGCTGGAGACGCTCTACTTGCCGTGACCTGGTCACCACAATGTAACCATGCACAGATTGTGGCAATGCCTCGCACTTTTGTAATCTTCCACACTGATATCCATCTATTTGCAGTAAGGACATATTAGAACCTCTTGCTCGTTGCCTTCGAGACTTCTGCAATCATACCAGTTGTGAAACTTCATTCCAAAATCTGGACATGCCCATGGACAAATTTGTTGAGTATAGTAAATAGATACGCCACCAGGGAGCAATGACAAAAAACACACCACACTGCCATGATCGCTGCAGTTTTCGCTGCCACTGTGTGAGTCGCCACAGCAAGAATTCAGAGAAGTACTTTCAAGAAAGGTCCAACGTTTCTGTGACGCACGTATCATCTGCACAATAAGTTGCAAACATGTATACACTGCTCATTTTCATCAATGCAGCATCCCTTGTGCACTTGTGCAGTCGGACACACAAAATCTCATTTATTAAGCTTGTTCTTCTGCCTACACGTGGTGCAACAGTCAGCAGACCTCAGTGCTTTTGGCCAATGATGTGTCCAGAATTTGGTACCTGGAGCATATGGGGAGTTATGTGACTCGTAAGATTGAAAAACTCTGATTGCCTTTGACTAGTCCTTTCCACTTGCACTATTTTTCACCTCTGCTTTCTTTATCACACTGTGTGCCGCAGAAAAGCTTCCGTAGTGGCACTAGTTGTGGACGCCAAGGAAGAGAGCTAGGCAAGCAACACTCCAGGCACTCAATGACAGCATGTCACTCTGCCGGTGAGCTGCTGCTGCTGTTAATCACCACTCGCAGTATGAAGTAGATGGCCTAGGTATACTCGCTGAAAAAGGTAACTGGCCGCCTACAATAGTAGTGTTTAATTAAAATTAGGGGTGTGCGAATATTCGAAAGTTTTGAATATTCGTCAACTATTACATTCGAAATATTCGTATTCGATTCGAAAATCGTGTATTCGAAAAGTTTCGAATAATCGATAACATCGAATATTCGAAAAATTCGAATATGCGATTCGATTATCATGCATAAAATAACTCGTCTTCCACATTTCTGCTGCGTTCGTATAGTTAAAAACGTTGCCGAGAGGAGCGATAAACATCGTAAGTACACGGAGGCCCGATATCTGCCTGCGACGAGCGCCCCAATACGTATGATTTATTGCTGGTGCATCTCCGACGTGCAGCGCTATTGGCGATCATGTAACCATACATTTTCAATATTATGCGGCCGTAACGTGCCGCACTACCACTCGTTCACTATGCGGGACCACTTCTGAAGAAAGACAGTGACCCATGTGACTGGTGGCGGACTGTAGGCACCTTCAGATACCCCAGTCTGGCAAAGCTTTGCACCATGTACCTCCCTATACCAGCCACTTCTGTTCCAAGCGAGCGTGCCTTTTCAGTGGCAGGGGGGGTTGTCTCTGTTAGAAGGGAGCGCCTGCTGCCTGATCATGTGAAGCAACTCATATTTCTTCATGATAACATCTAGTCATTGCTTTCATTGTGCCGTGATATTTGATTGTGTTCTGATGTGCATTGTGCTAGCCTGGACATTGTGTTCTGGAGATAGCAGTGTATGTTGCATTGCCAGTCAGGCTGTTAATATTTTTTTTTTTCAAATAGCTGCATGTTAAATAAAATATTGTTACTGTGGAGGCATTTTTAACTTTGATATTCGATATTCGATTCGATATTCGAAGGTGGATATTCGTATTCGATTTGTATTCGAAAAATTTGATATTCGCACACCCCTAATCAAAATTAATGTCCATTTCCCTGAGAGCTAATGGCAAAAATACACTTAAAGAGCCAGTAAACAGCCCCGAGGTCCAAAAATTGTAATAAAGAGAAATATGTGCAGTTTTGCTATGTGAACATGTTGCCACAAGAATTCTGCGAATACGTGCTATAATAAGGAAGTTACAGGGGTTAGAACACCCGTTTCAGCTGCTTTCAAATTTTCGCGCAGCCTCGCCACCCTCCTCCGCCACAGAGAGGGGAAAGTGCAGCCCGTCGTCGTGGCTCCGCCCACTTGGGCAACGTGACAGGAAGTCAGCAATTGACATCATTGGCGAGCTCCATCAGTCGCAATGCTTTTCCGCTTGCTGTCACTCCTGGTTGTTTATTTTTTACATTGTTGCACGTGCTCCGTAACTTTACGGGCAGTTTTCGGCTCTTCGGTATTTTTAAACCTTTGTGACAGGTCGCAATGCAGCAGGAACGCATGCTTGCCTTACAGGACGACGAAGGGGCGTGAGAGAAAAGCATGGAGAACCCCGCTTGCCGCGTGTGCAATGGGAAAACCAAGCGGCCCGTCCGAGCTACCAGAGATCTGTCCACTCGATTTGCAGCCGACAACGCTTCCTCCACGTGTTGCTCACGTTGAAGGCCAAGTGCGTGCAGGTGCTTTACAGTGCGAGGAATATACATGCGACAACCCGACAACTGCGTGGCCGAAACCGCGTCACCGCAGGGCCAAGAAACAAGGCGCAGTTTCGTAGCGCTGGGTGGGAACAGGAACTGACGTTAACTTGACAACTGTTTGTTGGGACCTGGTTTAGACCAATCGACGAGCTCAGTGGTACGTCAAGTTGCCCATGGGCAAGTTTGCGCCACTGCGCGTACGAGGGGGATTGGTCAGGCGAAGGAAAGAGGCGCGGGAATTGTTTTAGGAGCTTGCTCGCCAAGCTTCTTATACTCGCGCCTTGTCCGTTGTTGGCGGCATGTACACTAGTTCTCATTGGTCCCACCATAGGCGTAGGTGCGCTCTCTGGTGATTTCAAGATGCTCACTAGATGGCGCGCCACAGCTCAAGGCGGCGCACACCACACTCGGCACGCGCGCTAGTTAGGTAGGTGACCGCTAGAGGGCCACACATCTCGTTTGGCGCGCTTCCTTTCTCTTCGCTGGAAGCTCACTCAGTGAACACTCTTTATTACCGTTCCGCAGCATGAACACCCCAAAAGCCAAGGCGGCAGCACGGCAGGCTCGCAATGCAGCAGCAGCTCTTGTGTATATGTAATTTATATAGTTCATCCATCATAAAGCAATCATCTTTAAAGGGAAATGAGTCCCCAAGCTCATCAAGGGACGCCCTTCTTGTACTTTGTAAAAGAACATCTCTTGTGTATATATAATGCATATAGTTCATCCAAATGTATATATAGTTAATCAAAATGTATATAGTGCATCCAAATGTAAATTAATAAACATTGTGTATGTAATGTATATATAACAACTAGGGATGGTCGATTAAAATTTTCAATTAATTAATCATTAATCGTTCATTGATTTAGCCTTTCATCAATTAATTGCTTTCTATGTGATGTTTTAATCGATTAATCAACATTTTTGATGGGTGCTTTAAAAAAGATATCTCATTGTTTGAGAGGCACTGTTTGTGTTTGATCTCGACTGAAGTCTTTCTATCAGGCGCGCTAGAGATCACATGTGCACATTTGCACCTTCGTGAGAATTCGCACTTTCGTTCAATGGTTACAGGGGGTCCGTCGTCTTTGGGTGATATATATATATATATATATATATATGGGAGGCTGGCGCGTACTAGCTCAGGTCACCCTCCCAGCCTTCCAGTATATTTTCTTTCTTTCATTCATTGGTAAACAATAATCTTTTATTTGCTCAGGAGTAAACATAATAGCAATAAGAACCGGTCAACCGAAATAGAGGGCTCCGGAAATTTTGACAATCTGGTGTTCTTTAACGTGTACTACATTGCAGAGTACACGGGCCTCTAGCAGGGGCGTAGCCAGAAATATTTTTCGGGGGGGGGGTGCTTTTTTGACCTGAAGTAGGGGTCGGGCAGGCAGATGTGATAGAGTGTCATTTTGAGCTGTGTATGCCATGGCAAAAAAAAATTTCGGCGGGGCACGGGCCCGGTGTACAAATATGCGCTAGCGTACAAATATGCACTGTAGTGAAAAGGAGTAGCTGCGCTCGACTTCTGCGTCTCAGCATCGCTCGCCTTGCACTCATGCGCATCAGCCAAGGGGCGGTTGTTGGGGGTAGGGGGATTGCCGTAATCGATTAATCGAAGAGTTTTAATCGATAAATTCGATTAACTGAAAGGTGGAAATCGATTACGATTAATCGATTAACGGTGCTCCTTTAATCGATTAATCGTTCATCGATTTTACCATCCCGAATAACAACGTTGTCACGTCTATATATGATGGTAGAGGTAGATTCGCGGGTTACCCGATCATCTCCGAGCAAGCTCCTCTAACATTATTCACTTTGTGGATATGGTGGTGATTTTTTTTTACAGCGCCGCGCAGCTCGCGGCGCTGTAATATTTGGAAAATGTGATCGCCGCGGTCTACTGTACGAATTGGCGAGCTTGCTTGGGGGGTGTAAAAAAAAGCTGGAGCCTGCTTACTGGCCCTTTAAGGAAATTCCATGGGCATCAATAAAACTAAGAAAAAGATGTTTGCCTTTGAGTTAATTTTTAAGAGGAGTGAAGGCTGTGAGCATTAGGAGTCGCATAAAGACATCATGACATGTTGTCACAAGGATTCCAAGAAGTGCTATCTGTCAGGATGGCTGTGTAATCAATAAAACTCATGGCTCTGCCGGTGAAACAACGATAAAATGTCAGGCACACACTGTCACTAAGTTAGGGCACAAGCCAAAAGGATACACCCCATTCAGAGCTCTTGTTCAGCACCACATTGAACCAGAGCACTTCACCTTCTGGCCACAGCCATCGTTGCCAGAAAAAGGAGTCAATAGCAATAGTTGTTCCTGCAGCAAAATAAAAAAATAACAAAGTGTAGCTTATGACAGCAACAAAGTACAAATCAGCACATCTTTTTTCCTATATATGGGCTAGTTTAGACGGTTCACAAACAATGTAAATGATTTCTATGACGGAACTTTTCACTAGGAATCACCTCCGCTTATTTCGACTGCTGTGCGTTGTACTATTTGTTTAGAGTTCTCTAATTTAGACCACTTGAAAAATATAGCCAAAGCATATATTGTGCATATTTCAGACTTCCTTTGCTTCTAGCACTTTTCAAAATACATTTTTTGGACAAACATATCTCTGTTTCCTCTGAACTTCCCGCAAGTTCATTACTATTGCCTTTTCAGGGTGCACACAGAGATATCACTCGAGTCTGTGAGGAGCAGGATTGTATTAATTGCACAGAAGAGCCCTCTGGAATCCTCCACTGAGTGAAGTGAAACTCCGCACAACTTTCTGGTACTATTTCAGTTTGAAAACCCTTTTCTCGTGTAACACAAAAGTTACTGTTCTAAAGCTTTCTCTATATATACCTACAACAAAGCTTGCCACACAATGATGTATGCGTCATATTTTTACTTGGACCACTACACTGAAAATTAAGTAGCAGCAAGGTCAAAACACTGTTTTTGCCAACCTTGTCACAATTTGGTCACAACGTTTGTGCTTTATTTGTTCTTGCAGTATTTTTATTGTTTCATGCATGCACTTGTGAAGCCCACAATGCCAATATATTTCTCATGAAAGAATCTGTCTTTTTTTCTAACAAACGTTAAAAATGCACCCTCATGGCATCACAAATTTTTTTCTAAGAAAATATTGTTTAGATAACTAGTTCCCAAGTTCACAGATAATAGCATGATTTTATTCAGCAGGATTGGGGGTAGTCAAAAAGCCACCTGGTACTCTTGAAAAGGTAGGACCCCCATTTATATATATATATATATATATATATATATATATATATATATATATATATATATATATAAGAGATTGGGCTATCTGCACATTCTGATAATTTTATCGTGAGGGTGCTTAGGGTGAAGCAACACAACACAAAGAACAAGGACTGTCAAGGTGGATGTGAAAATGCATGCATGCCAGCAAGGACTTGTAAGGGAGAGTATTACACTTATTCGGAACCATGAAAATAAACTCAGTGACTAAGACGAGAGCAAACAGCGCTAAACACGGGACGGCGAAGAACGACAGATGTGTCTGTCGTTCTTCGCCGTCCCGCGTTTAGCGCTGTTTGCTCTCGTCTTAATCATGTACCAACCAGCTCAGTTAAGCACGCTCCTGCAACTCAGTGACATACGAAACTACAATGTCAAAAAGGTAGAGGTGGCAGCATCAAGGCAGCTAAAAGAAAACTTTTCATGGCATGGACCATAATGCATGCCTCACAGAAAAGCGGCCGGAGAAGACGGCATAACAACCAATTTGATCAAAGATGGAGAAGATATTATATTTAAGGTGCTTGTGACACTCTAAAAATTATGCCTTAATACTTCAAATATACCAGGAAGTCTGAAAAATGCCAGCATTTTACTAATACACAAAAAGGGAGATGTAACAGAGTAAAAATACAGACTGATCAACCTACACTGAAAGAATAAGTGCTAAAATTGACAAGCACAAAAAGGAGAACAGACAAAGGACTGGCGCTGCTAACAACTGTTTATTTTCGTCACACCCACCGAGTTTAAATACATATAATCATGGTGCTGCTCATGCGCAACTTCACTTATACAGAAGCGTTTTTTATCAAAAAGAATGTTGGTTCATGTATAAGTGAGGCTTCGGTATCCTTGCATGCTACCGAATTTGAATTTCTGCAAGGCTCCCTTTGACATGTGCAGCTGTAACTCACACCTTGTTATATGGCAGGCGTTATAGCATAGTGTTTTTTTTATTATACTTGATTTTTTCTGCTCTACGTTTCCAATGTGAAGTTGCGCATGCGCAACACCATGATTATATGCATTTAAACTCGGTGGGTGTGACGAAAATAAACAGTTGTTAGTAGCGCCAGTCCTTTGTCTATTCTCCTTTTTGTGCTTGTCAATTTTAGCACTTATTCTTTCAGTGTTCATGGATAACCAACTAGCCCAACAGTCTGTTCTGACCAACCTACTTTCAGTACTCTACAAGAGGTAGGGTACTGCTGAGGGAACCCTACCATAGATCACCTTCATGTGATTAATCAAGTAATTGAGAAATCTGCCAAAGAAAGAAAATCCCTTTTATATGGCATCCACCCATTATGAAAAGGCAGTGGACTGAGTAGATATAGCAGCAGTTTTGGAGGCATATTGCACAGAGCCAACATCTACAGAGATTCCACAGCTCAAGAAAAGGAGGAAAATCACGACTGAGAATGGGGTCCATCATGGAGACACAACCTCTACATTGTAATTCTCTGAATGTTTAGAAGTGCTTAAACGACTCCAGCTTGCTCCAATGCACGCACCATACATCCGTGCGTACAAGGCCCACATGGGGATGGACAAAGTCCCAAGGTTTCAGACACACTGATAATAAAAGAGCTTTCATCACACAGTGCAAAAATCAGACTTGGTAGCAATTAAATTACTTTTGTGGTCCAGTAATTCAGTAATGTAATGAATCACTTCCAGGTAAGTATTAATGAGAACAGACAGCAATGCCAAGGAAAGTATAGGGGGTGTTATTTGTAGTAATTAGAATATAAATGTGAAGAAAGTAAATTGGATGAAAAGATAACTTGCCGCCGGCAGGGACCGAACCTGCGACCTCCGAATAATGCGTCCGATGCTCTACCACTGAGCTACGGCGGCGGTCATCTCCCCGTCCACTTTATAGGGTATATATGTGTAATGAAACTTAGGAGTGTCAGTCAGCGCCAGTCGCAGCCATGGCAGCGAGTGTGGAACACTCTTTTTTCTGCCTTTTTGGCGTCACGTAGCACGTGATCTATATACGAGCAGGCAGCTGACCAATAATCCCTCGCATCCTACCTGAAGGCATCATGTCTGCCAGAGCGAGACCCTCGCTATGAATGAAGGAAAGATTACTTTTAAGGGCTCGTTTTTCTTTATTAGACACAATATTAATGAGAACTAACAGACAGCAATGCCAAGGAAAGTATAGGGGGTGTTATTTGTAGTAATTAGAATATAAATGTGAAGAAAGTAATCATTCTAAAAAGACAGGGCATGCAAACACGGACACAAGAAAGAAGTCAGGACACCACGGCGTTTGTGGTGTCCTGACTTCTTTCTTGTGTCCGTGTTTGCACGCCCTGTCTTTTTAGAATGAATACTTACCAACTAGCTCAGCTCTCTGTTATTCGAAGAAAGTAAAGTGGATGAAAAGATAACTTGCCGCCGGCAGGGGCCGAATCTGCGACCTTCGAATAATGCGTCCGATGCTCTACCACTGAGCTACGGCGGCGGTCATCTCCCCGTCCACTTTATAGGGTATATATGTGTAATGAAACTTAGGAGTGTCAGTCAGCGCCAGTCACAGCCATGGCGGCGAGTGTGGAACACTCTTTTTTCTGCCTTTTTGGCGTCACGTAGCACGTGATCTATATACGAGCAGGCAGCTGACCAATAATCCCTTGCATACTACCTGAAGGCATCATGTAAGTAAAATTCCAAGTAAGTAAAATTACGAAAACTACTCATCCCTTACTTTTGACTAAAGTACAGCATGTCCCTTATGAAATAAAAAAATTGACCAAAAAAATGAAAGCAAGACAACAAGGCCAAGCCCCAAGCGTGGCTTCTGAGATTTCAATGTATGAGCGGTGCATGAGTGATGAACACTTGTTCTCAAAGTAATCTCATTACTTTTCAAAAGGAGTAGCACTTTCTGCTAGTTGTATGTAGTTTAACTGCATTTTATCAAATTCCCTACATCTATGCTAAAAGTCTTTCTGCTTCCAGTTCATATTAGAAGATGGCAAAAATATTCGCTCAGAGTAAAAAGCTCAATGCAGTCACATTTAGCAGCACACTGCTCTACATCCAAGCTGGATTTTGATGCTATGTAAATTTCTTGGAGGAACAAAGATACAAAAACCCTTACCTGAAGCTTATCATATAACAAAAGGAGTGAAGTGTGCAAGTGAGGCACCAACACAGCAAAGATACAATATTTTTAGACAAGTACTGCGGTTCATTGGCACAGCCAGGGTTAATAATAATTGTTGGGATTTAACATCCCAAAACCAAGATTGATTATGAGGGACGCCACAGTGGAGGGCTCCGGAAATTTTTACCACCTGGAGTTCTTTAACATGCACCTAAATCTAAAAACACAGGCCTCAAGCATTTTTGCCTCCATCGAAAATGCGACTGCTGCGGCCAGGATTTGATCCTGCGACCTTCAAGTCCTTCAGCAGTCGAGCACCGTAACCACTAGACCACTGTGGTGGGTAGCCAGGGTTCAAACCCTCTCCAAA
Source organism: Rhipicephalus sanguineus (assembly GCF_013339695.2). Classification (NCBI taxonomy): domain Eukaryota; kingdom Metazoa; phylum Arthropoda; class Arachnida; order Ixodida; family Ixodidae; genus Rhipicephalus; species Rhipicephalus sanguineus. The sequence continues at coordinate 173,649,377 of NC_051181.1, read as the reverse complement.
ATTTTTACATTTTGTATGTGCGTGTGTGCGTGTGTGTGTATGCATATATGTATATACTATATATATTGTGAGTGCAGCAAATCAGTGACATTTTTTTGTCATCTCGAGATCATCGTCATCATTGTAAACAGCTCGAGCTAGACTTGATTAAAGCGGTTCCTCATAAGTGGTGTGCTGGGTACATATGCCACCACTTCATGCCTCTTCCACACCTCTGCCGGCAACCATAAGCCCAGAACCTAACACCTGCCCAGAGACAAGATTTGCTTGCCCTGTTGAATCGACATTGTTCTTTGTTCGACGTGAATTCACCCGTCCTCAGCATGACTACCGCCACTACTCATCGCATTCAGACCAACGGTTCCCGTATTATTCACCGGCGCCCATATCGCGTGTCTCTGGCAGAGTGCAAGATCATCGAGGAAAACATCTCAGGCATGCTTTGATGAAACATCATACATCCTTCCTCGAGCCCCTGGTCCTCCCCAGTTGTTCTGGTACAGAAGAAAGACGGAACAATACGTATTTGCATAGATTACTGTGAGCTGAACAAAATAATGCACAAAGGTGCTTACCCCCTGCCACGGATCAAAGACTCACTGAATTCATTACATGGGCCGAGTATTTTTCTAGCCTTGATCTCCGATCCAGCGACTGGCAAATACCGATGTCCGAATCTGACAAAGAGAAGACCGCTTTTTACACCCCAGATGGGCTGTATGAATTTAATGTGATGCCTTTCAGACTTTGTAATGTGCCCGCTACCTTCAAACGCATGATCGACAGTGTACTGCGTGGTCTGAAATGAAAAAGCTGTTCGTGCTATCTCGAAGACAGTTGTTTTTTCGTCCACATTCTTGCAGCATCTGCAACGTCTTGAAGAAGTCCTAGCTTGCCTTGCAAATGCTGGCCTCCAGCTGAATACAAAAAGATGCACCTTCGCAAGCAAGACAATCAAGGTTCTAGGACACTTAGTCACCAAAGAAGGAATTCGACCGGACCCTGAGAAGCTTGCCGCTGTTCTCGACTTTCCCCGTCCGCTGCGTCAAAAAGACCTGCGCAGTTTTCTCGGCTTGGCATCTTACTTCTGGCGTTTCATACGTGACTTCGCAGAGCTTGCGTGTCCGCTCCATGAACTCCTTGCAAGTAACGCGCCCTTCATTTGGTCCGAAGACTGCGAAAGTGCGTTCCTGGCGATGAAGCAAGCCCATAAATCCGACCCGGTACTGTGCCACTTTGATGCAGGGGCGCCCACCAGCCTTCACACTCACGCTAGCAGTCATGGTCGCGGTGCCATTCTCCTGCAACGTGACAACACCTCGTGAGAACGAGTCATTGCTTATGCTAGTCGTGCTCTCACCGCTGCAGAGAAGAATTACACCATAACCGAGCAGGAGTGCCTAGCTGTTGTTTGGGCAGTACAGAAATTTCGTCCATATCTCCATGGCCGCCACTTTACAGTCGTTACTGATCACAGCGCACTGTGCTGGCTTTCGTTGCCAAAGAACTTATCGGGTCGCCTTGGTCGCTGGGTGCTTCGCTTGCAGGAGTACGATTTCGACGCCACCTATAGATCCGGAAAGAAGCACCAAGACGCTGATGCTTTATCTCGCTATTCTCTGCCCAGCCATGATATCTCTACATTGCCTCTTGCCACTGAAAGTGCTTTACCCATAGCACCAACACATCGACCCATACTGCCGCAATATTTTGGAGTGCATGGAAGGCTCTTCTGCTCCTCCAATGCCCAACTTCGTCGACAGCTTAACCAATTCAAGCTTCACGGTGGTGTTTTACATTGCTATTGTCACGGGAATCAGGAATACACTGAAGAGACAGAAGCGGGTTTATTACAATATTTACAAGTAGCTGTGGCACCGAATGGCTGCCAGCATCTCGCGCCGCATTCCAGCTTCTTCTTTGTCTCTTCGTCCCTGGGTTGTCTCCAACGGCGTGCTCATGCAGAATGCCTCGTAACATCACCCCCGGCGGACAAAGCGCCGTCTCGGCGCCGCCTCACTCATTCAGGACTGGCAGTGTAATAGTGCTTGAGGCGCGACACATGAACGACATCAGTAGGTGGTGTAGCAGAAGAAGACGAACGCGGAAGGACGGGAGCGATGAGGTAGTCGACGTCGTTGACCTTGCGGATAACTTTGTAGGGCCCTGTGTAGCGAGGGAGGAGCTTCTCGCACAAGCCTTCGCGTCGATACGGCGTCCAGAGTAGGACAAGAGATTCAGGAGGGTAGTCGACTTCGCGGTGCCGATTATCGTAGCGCACTTTTTGTGAATCCTGAGAAGCACAGAGCCTAGCGTGAGCGATGCGGCGAGCCACGCGGGCTCGAGAAGCGACATCCTGAGCATACATGGTTGGTACGGCGGGATCAGATGGAAGAAGCGTCTCGAATGGCAAGGTAGGGTTGCGGCCGTACAGAAGAAAGAACGGCGAGTAGCCGGCGGTGTCATGCCGGGACGAATTGTATGCAAAAGTAACGTAGGGTAGAGTTGCGTCCCAATCACGGTGGTCAGTAGAGACGTACATTGACAACATATCCGTGAGAGTTCGGTTGAGGCGCTCGGTAAGACCGTTTGTCTGCGGATGGTAGGCTGTAGTAAGTTGATGTTCGGTAGAGCAGCTACGAAGGATTTCGTCGATGACCTTGGCGAGGAAGCAGCGGCCACGATCCGTAAGAAGCTGTCGCGGAGCCCCGTGCCGAAGAATGACGTCACTGAGCAGAAAGTCCGCCACGTCAGTAGCGCAGCTAGTTGGCATAGCACGCGTTATGGCGTACCTGGTCGCATAGTCAGTTGCGACAGCAATCCATTTGTTGCCCGATGCGGACGTAGGAAAAGGTCCGAGCAAGTCGAGGCCGACGCGGAAGAATGGTTCCGCTGGAATGTCGATAGGTTTCAGCAGGCCAGCCTGAGGAAGAGCAGGACGTTTGCGACGCTGACAGAGCTCGCAAGCAGCGATATATCGGCGCACAGAGCGATACAGGCCAGGCCAAAAGAACCGCCGCCGCACGCGGTCATAGGTGCGTGAAACGCCCAGGTGTCCCGCAGTCGGGGCATCATGCAGATGTTGAAGAATGGTTGCACGCAGGTGTCGGGGAATAACTAGCAAGAATTCCGGACCATCAGGCTTCATGCTGCGGCGATACAGAACGTCATTGTGTAGGACATATCGGCGGAGAGAAGGGTCGGAACGTCCCGTGGAGACTTGCTGAATGAGCATCTTGAGGGTCTCATCCCGACGCTGTTCTGTGCCGATGTCGCGCAAATCAGATATGGCGAGTACACAAGAATCATTCTCATGGTCAGCGAGGCTAGCAGGTTCCACCGGATGACGCGAGAGACAATCGGCGTCTTGATGCAGCCTGCCCGATTTGTAGAATACGTCGAAGGAATACTCTTGGAGCCGTAGAGCCCAGCGACCAAGGCGACCAGTTGGGTCCTTGAGCGATGACAACCAACAGAGAGCATGGTGGTCGGTAATAACTGAGAATTCGCGGCCATACAAGTAGGGACGAAATTTTGCGACAGCCCAGACCAACGCAAGACACTCGCGTTCCGTGATTGAATAGTTGCGCTCAGATGTGGAGAGAAGGCGGCTGGCGTACGCAATAACACGTGTTTGGCCCCCCTGGTGTTGGGCGAGGACGGCACCGATTCCATGCCCACTGGCGTCTGTGCGAACTTCAGTAGTCGCTGATGGGTCGAAGTGGGCCAGTATAGGTGGTGAAGTGAGCAATTTGATCAGCGCCGAGAACGCAGCCGCTTGGTCCTGGCACCACGAGAAGGGCACGTCCTTTTTGAGGAGGTCGGTGAGCGGTCGGGCAATGGTGGCGAAATTGCGTATAAAACGTCGGAAGTAGGAGCATAAGCCAACAAAACTCCGAACATCTTTAGTAGAAGAGGGCACAGGGAAGTTTTTGACAGCGCTAATCTTGGCAGGGTCAGGTTGTACACCCGTGGCACTTACAAGATGACCAAGCACAGTGATTTGTTGCCGGCCGAAATTGCACTTTTTGGAGTTTAGCTGAAGCCCCGCTCGACGAAAAACAGCTAGAATGGTCGACAGGCGAGTTAGATGACTTTCAAACGTTGGGGAAAAGACAATGACATCATCTAGGTAGCAAAGACAGATGGACCATTTATAGCC